>NW_004524881.1:1307212-1332678 GCF_000260255.1 Octodon degus
GAAAATGGAAATATACTTTTTAAAGTTTCTAATACTAGGAGAAGATATCATACGATGTCTTTTAAATATATTGTAAGTCAAAGATATAGTATAACTCTTATAGATTAGAACAAAAATTAAGATTAAGCAATATTCAGAAAATTAAATACTAATTAATTTAAACTTAAATGTTTCAAAACAATTGAACTAAGAAAAAGTTTTCATGATAGCAAAGAAGTACTAAGAGTAGTAAAGCATAAGATAAATACTGGAATGGCAAGTAAATGACCAGCACTTCTAACAGTTTGAGGATAGGATATCGCACAAAGTTCTAGTGTGTTGTGGACACGCATAATGACGGTGACAGTTACTGGTGGCCAGGCGTCACTTGTGGAATTGAGCTACAGCTATTTCTTTGAAAGCCACCCTGTAGACTCAGGTGGAATCATGACCCATAGGGTGGAAGAGAAGTCCATTTGGAGAGTGTGCTGAGCACAAAAGAATAACTGAAAGACTACTATTGTATACCTCTTATTCTCCTGTGTTTAATTGTTTGCCCTATTTGGTGGGTTCTTTCCATTCTCAGTCATGGGGCTGTGATCAATTTGCTCCCTCTCTAGAATATCTTTTAATAGTCTGCGTAGGCTTGGCTTTGTCATCGTGAACTTCTTTAGTTGTTCTTTGTCATGGAAGTATTACACTTCTCTATTATACTTGAGTTTTGCAGGGTATATCAGTCTGGGTTGGAATTTGTTTTCTTGCCAGACTTGATGAACTGTGCTCCATGCTCTTCTTGACTTGATGGTTTATGAAGAGAAATCTGCTGGTATTCTGGTTTGTTTTTTGCAGAACCAGGGATTGAACTCAGGCCCCTGCGCTTGCCAGGGAACTGTTTATTCCACTGAGCCATCGCCCCGGCCCCTCTGCTGTTATTCTGATGGGTTTTCCTTTAAATGTGATCTGTTTCTTTTCTTTAGTGGATTTTAGTATACTGTTCCTGTGCTGAATTTCTGGGATCTTGATTATTATATGTCTGGGTGTGGTTTTCATTGGGTTGATGTTATTTGCAGTTCTCTATGCTTCGGTTAGTGAATGTCAGATTGTTGCCCTATATTTGGGAAGTTTTCTGCTATTACTTCTGCGCATATTCCTTTTATATCGTTTGTATTGACTCCTTCCTTTTCATTAATGCCTATTAGTCTCACATTGTTCAACTTTGCATCGTCTCACAGGTATTGAATTATTTTTTCCTGCATCCTAGTTGTTTTTAAGAGATCTCTTCTTCTTACTTTTTCACTAGCTGCAATGGTGTCTTTAAGGTCAGAAAGTCCATTTTCACTTTCACTCAAACAGTTTTGCCAGCTTTTGATTGAGGTTTTAATTTCCTGTATATCACTTTGAATCTGTTTCATACATTCTATTTCTTTCCTGTATTGCTTATTCAGGGGTTCCATCATTTTTATATTCTGCTCTATTTTTTTTAATCATTGTATTCTTTAGAAGCACTTAGTACTTCTTTGATTATAGTTATCGCTACATTTTTTTAGTCTTCTATACCTTTGTGCAGTTGTTTCTTTACTTCCAATGCTATTATTTCAGAGATCTCAGGTGTGTGATTTCCAGTTTCCTCTATGCTAGTATCTTCTGCATTTGTACTGGGTGAACTCAGGGCCTGAGACTGCATTTTATTCCTTCTCTTTGTCATTTTGTATACTACTGTCTTCTGACCTTTGGTGTAGAGCTTAGAGAGAGTTATTACCTTAGCACCAGGTCCAGATCTATGAAGTTCAGATTCCTCCAGGTGGGTGTTGTTTGGATCTGGCTGCTGTGCTCTACTTCTTTCTGCTGTAGCCGTTGGAGTTGAACCCCTTTTGTCACTCTGGCAAGATGTTCTGCTCCTGAATCAGCTAGGTGGGTCTTGCCTGTAGCCTCTCTGCAGGGAGTTCTGCTGAAGGGTTCCATGCTGGGCCTGTGCTTTGAGTCTATTCAGGATCTGTCGCCGCCCTGGCAATCTCTCTCACACGTGGGGCCTGTGCTCTGGGACTATTCAGGATCCGGCCTGGGTCCTCTCACTCACTAGCTGACATTTGATACTGTTTTTGATGTTTCCCTTGTCATGTTTGTGGTAAATGGGAGCCATTTATACTCTACATTTTTTTTCTTACTCCATCTTTCAGTATTGCTTTTGCCAGTTCTCTTTTTATAGAGATTTTGCATATGCTGGCCATTTCTTGTAGGCCTCAGCTGAAGTTGTAATGAGACAGCCTTCTCTTGAACACTTCTCTGACTTGATTAGTTCCCTTATTTAGTATTCTCACAGCCTTTGTATTTCTCTCAAGAACTTATCACAGTTGCTAATAAATGTTTGATGTGCTCAGTTTGTTTCTTGTCTTTTTGCCACTTTATCCTCTGCATTTAACTCTGTCCTTGATGCTTAGTAGATACTTAGTAAATATTTGTTGCATACCTAGTGAATGAGTATGTATGTGTCTGTTGAGAAATTGAATGATCGAGAAATCTAAAAGAAAAAGCCTTTTCAGGGAGCATGTGTGTTGTGCAGAAGTTTATTTTCTTTGAGCGTACATACGTATAGGGTGCTGAGAAGGTAGGACAGTACAGAAAATCTAATGTGGTAAGGCTTACAAAGTCTTGCAGTCTTACAGAGTCTATTGAATTTTATAATTTGAGTTCATCAGTGGCTTTCCACTTGTGAACTTTGAGTAGACTAGTATGGTTAAAATCTAGGGTCAATCCCTTTTTATAAAAAAGGGATGCAGACTATAAATCAGTATAGATCATAGTTTGTCTCACTGAGGAACATAATTTCATGTACCAGGAATACTTATTTCACATTCTTCCAACTTTGTCCTTTGCACTAGAGAAATTGTAGGCCAGAGACTTGCTCTAAATTATACAGCCCAGCAAAGCTTTAGCCTGGATCCTCACAGCTAGTCTGTTATTTTATTGTATATTTCTTTGTTATATAAGAGTTTATTAATCTGATATATAGTTTATATTTTACAGTTTATATTATAGAAGTATAACACCAGTGCACATTGTTGTTGGGTTTTTGTTTGTGTGTTTTTGTTTTTTTAAAACTCTCAGCTTTACAAATGTCACTTTTCCATGTCTATATATAATACCTTTTCTTTTGGGGTATGGTAGAATGTAAGTCTAATATTATGTATCTGGTGGTATTAATTTTATTGATAGCATCATTAGGAAAGTGAGTTTAATATTGAGGTTTGTCCTACTGGTTTTTGCTTTTTTGTGTGTGGTGGTGGTCATGGTGGTAGCTGTTTTTTAAATTTTGTCTTTGTGTTCTCTTGTTGTTTTAGCTGTAGTTGGAACCTGAGCCAAGGGTCTTCACAGTGAGCTGTATCCCCAGCCCTTTTTTTTATTTTAAGGCAAGTTCTTGCTAAGTTTCCCAGGCTGGGCTCAGATTTACAGCCCTCCTGCCTTGCCTCCCACCATGCCTGAGCTTTTTATTTCTGCTGAAACAGATACCATGTGTCTTATACCATGTGACTTAAGATAACAGAAATTTTAGTTCTAGACATTGTAAATCCAGAATTGAATGTCACTGTGTTAAAATCAAAGTGTTGGCAGGACTAGATTACTTTCGGAGGCACAAAGGGAGAATCTGTTCCCTTATTTTTTCCAGTTCCTAAAGTTTCCATACTTTTTTTTTTTTTTTTTTTTTTAATTTATTTATTTTGTGTGTGTGTGGCCAGCTCAGCCCACCAGGGGGCAGGGCTGGTTGGCATGTGGTGCTGGGGGATTGAACCATGGTCCCTGTGTTTTGCTTAAGCTTAGCATGTTCTAAGTGGGTGCTCCAGACCACTGAGCCATCTCACCAGCCCTATACTTTTTTTTGAATTGTCCTTTCCGCTGTTCAAATCCATCAGCCTAGTATCTGCAAATCTCACTTTGGCTTTGAGCTCTCTTCCATTGTAAAGCACACTTGAGATTACACTGAGCCCGACCCTCATAATCTAGGATAATCTGTCATAAGATGCCTAGTTTTAGTTACTGCTGTAAGATCCCTTTTGCTATATAGCATATGTAGGTTCTATACATTAGGATGTGGACATCTGGGGGGGGGCATATTCTGCCTACCACACCTAAAATCTAAGTTTTTCTGTTTTCTGTTTTATAGCATTAGGTGGTCTCTTCAGTCAACCCACACAAGTTCCTACCCAGTCCAACCAGCTGATAAATACTGCAAGTGCTCTTTCCGCTCCAACACTATTGGGGGACGAGAGAGATGCTATTTTAGCAAAATGGAATCAACTGCAGGCTTTCTGGGGAACAGGAAAAGGATATTTCAACAATAATATTCCACCAGTGGAATTCACACAAGAAAACCCTTTTTGCCGGTTTAAGGTATTATTGTCTTCATTTGAAGAATATATAGGAGAGAACATGACTTTTGTATTAAAAATTACATCAAGAAAGCAGTTGCTTTGTTCTTTAGCACTTTGTGCCTTAAACATGGTACTTTTTTTTAAAATATAAAAATTATAAAATTAAAATAATTTGGTTAAACAACAAAAAGTGGTCATCCTGTTTCATCATTCCAGCAAAAGTGTAGGTTGAGTAATTCATCTGAAATGCCTGGGATCAGAAGTAGTTCATATATAAGACTTTCTCACATTTTGAAATGTTTATATATCTGAGATCTTGGGGATGGGATCTAAGTCTAACAAAATTCATTTATATATTATATGCAGCTTCTACACATACCAAAAGACAGCTTCAAACAGGATTTTTAGTGAACTTGTTTTCATCATATCCTGTCATAAAGTCAGGTGTGGAATTTTCCACTTGGTGACATCATGTTTTGATACTCAGAAACTTTCAGACTTTGGAGCACTTTAGGTTTCAAATTTTTAGGTTAGGGGCAATCAATTTACATATCTTAAATGTGTTAATTGAAATTTTAACATTTATCTCTAGTGATAAGATATGAAGTAGACATGGTATATAAAGTTTAAATATTTGTCTTTTTTAAAAAAGTTGGTGTATAATATACTTAGGTGAGTTTAAGTATTTTTAAAGTTGTATGTAAGTGGTAACAAGGGACTAAAAGCTTGTATCTAAAAGACCATTTTTCAGCAAGGTGCCATATGTAATTTTTTTTTTTAATTGATACAGGAGCTTGCTACACAGTTTGGATTTGTAGTGATCCTCCTGTCTCAGCCTCCCCAGCACTAGAATTACAGGCGTGCACTACCATGCCTGATTTCAGGGCTGGTATGGCACACCCAGGGTTCCAGGGCCAGCATGGCATGTGGTACCAGGGACCAAACTCGAGACCTTGCACTTGCAGGGCAGGTGCTTATGCTGCAGAGCTATTGCTCCAGCCTGTTGTATTTAATATTGTAATAACCTAATCTGATTTACAGTTTTCTGCTACATGAAGCGATAAAATTATTAACTTGATGGTCATTATTATCCTTTAAATTGGGGTAGGAAGATAGCTCAGTAGAATATGCGCTTGCCTGGCTTTAAATCATTTCTTTATCTAAAACTTAAGCAGATTCTTCAAATCAAAGGTGGGGCAGGGGTACAGCTCAGTGGCATAAGTGCCTGCGTGGCAAGTGCAAGGTCCTGAGCTCAATCCCCGCTACCAAAAAAAAAAAAAAAAGACTGGGCATGTGACTCAATGGCAGGACACATCCCTAGCATATGCAAGACTGTGAATTTGAGCCCCAGTATTAAAAATAAAAAGATTCTATTGTCAGATACATGATAAACACATTTGTTCTATGGTGTTTATAGTCATGGGAGCAAGGTGTTGGGTCAGGGTCTCAGTAGATAGCCCAAGCTAGCCTTGAATGTGCAGCATTTCTGCCTCAGCCTCTCAAATGCTGGGATTATAGGAATGCACCACCACACTTGGCTTGGCAGTTGTCTTTATTATGATTTGTTTTAGTGGTTCAGAAAGAGCCAGCAATAATGGATACAGAAATTCTTCAGAAGAAAAAACTTACCTATCTTGAGATAAAATGTTAATTTCACTACATTTTTATGTTATTCTTGCATAATAATAGATTTCCTTTATACATAACTGTGTGATTCATAGAATACAGAATAGTAGGAAGAACTATTGTCTTCATTAGCAGACATTAAATTATTTTTTCTCATATTAATGGCTATTAATATTAACCACTTGACTCTTAAGCTCTGTACATATTTTTGATATTACTTATTTGTCATTTCACAGGCTGTAGGTTATAGTTGTATGCCCAATAATAAAGATGAAGATGGGCTAGTGGTTTTAGTTTTCAACAAAAAAGAAACAGATATTCGAAGTCAGCAACAGCAGTTGGTAGAATCATTACATAAAGTTTTGGGAGGAAACCAGACCCTTGCTGTAAATGTAGAGGGTATTAAAACATTGCCTGATGATCAGTAAGTATACTAAATGTATTGTTTATTTCTTTGTGCCCTGATCCAAAGAGTGTGACCAGCAGTGCTTTTTGTTGCTGAAAGAAATTACCAGAGCAGATTTTTAATTTCTTAAATTAACATTAGAAAACTTTGTTTAAAAGCTTTTTAAAATGTTTGCATTTCTTACTAGATGCTAATAATTTCATTCAGGTTTAGGATCTGAACCATACAGCTTTGTGTAAAGTGAGTACCCGAGAGATGTTAGTGGGAAGTTTTATTAACTAATTCCTATGTTAATTCGTGGAAAAAAGTATAGTTGCTTTGCTTCCCTTGTCTCATGTATAATTTTTAGTTTTAGTGGCAAGACATTTGTTTTAGGACATACAGGGTTAGAGGAGTTGCGATTAGTGAGATGCGATAACTGAGATAGATTTTACTTCTCAGGTTTCAGTTGCAGAGAAGCTCCCCATAGGTTTCATCAGAATCTCCAAGGTACTTCTGCACTCTGGAAAAAGTAGTATTTATATGAGATTCTACAAGTTTTATCTTATTTACCCACCTCATTTTATCATTTAAGTATGTTTATTTTCCAAGACTTAAGAACAAAATTCTCTTGTAAAAATCCATTTCTAAATTTAATTAGCACTCTTGTAAACTCAGCTGTGAAAAATATTAGGAAAGAAGGATAAAATGGAAACAAAGCTTTCTGAACAAGAGAGGATGAAGGGAGGGGAGGGGGATGGGGAAAAAGAGGAATCAAGATACACCATGTGCAGGTACAAATATCCTGTGATGAATTTGATCGTGTGTGTGTAAATTGTACCAATTAATTTTAAAAACTCATATGCTGTGTTGATACCTGCAGCTGTGGGTTATATACTCAATATTGTATAAATTGGTTCTTTTCTTCCAGGACAGAAGTTGTCATTTATGTTGTTGAGCGTTCTCCGAATGGTACTTCACGAAGAGTTCCAGCTACCACACTGTATGCCCATTTTGAACAAGCCAATATAAAAACACAACTGCAGCAACTTGGTGTAACCCTTTCTATGACTAGAACGGAACTTTCTCCTGCACAGATCAAGCAGCTTTTACAGAATCCTCCTGCGGGTGTGTTTCTACAGAGTTAAGAAAATGAGGGCTGGGGAGGATAGCTCAGTGTGGGCTGGGGATAGCTCAGTGGAATAAGTGCTTACCTGGCAAGTACAAGGTCCTGAGTTCGATCCCTGGTACCACCAAGAAAAAAAGAAAAAATAGAAATAATTAAGTATTCCCCCTCTTTTGTAAGGGAATTGGTTATTAGTGTTCATAAAATCAAAACAAGTATATCACATGTTTGCTTATTTAGTAAATATGAATCTGAATACCAGTATTTTCATGTAATTTTTAAAGTTATATGTTTGACATTTTGGAAAACAACTAAAAAAAAATAGACTATAGCCTATTTATAGGTATATTTGTAAAATTAATTTTTCTAGTTTAGATATTTTTAACAAAATATGTATTATTTGTTTGGTACAGGGTCTTGCTATGTAGCTCAAACTTGTAGTAATCCTCCTGTCTCAGCCTCCCCAGCGCTAGGGGAGAACTAGGATTATAGGCGTGTGCCACCACACCTGGTTTCAGGGCCAGCATGACATGCAGTACTAGGATCAAACGTGGGTTTTTGCGCTTGCCAGGCAAGTGAGCTATCTTTCCAGCCCCTAGTTTAATTTTTATTTAACTGAGTATTGAAATAAAACCTGATTTGATCCTTAGCACCACACCTGTAATCCCAGCGCTGGGGAGGCTGAAAACAGGAGGATCACTACAAGTTTGAGGTGCGTAGTGAGACCCTGTACGAAATACATTAAAAAAAAAAAAAAAAAAAACCTGAGTGAGTTCTCATTGTAAAATATTCTAGGGTTATTAACTAGGTTGACCATTACAATTCTTTATCTCCCTTCCCTAGAACTATTAATTTATTATATTCAGTTTCTGTATTATCTGCAATTTGATTTATTTTGGAGACCTCAATCTCACTATATAGCCCAGGCTGTCCCCAAACATTTGGTGATCCTCCTGCCTCATTCTTCTGAACGTTGGGATTATAGGCATGTTCCCCTACATTCCACTTGCCTATGTGTGATTTTAAATGTGAGCGTATGTAATTCTCTTACCTCTTAGCATTACATAGTCAGAAATGATGATGCATGCGGTAGTCCCAGAACCTGGGAGGGTGAGGCACGAAGACTTCCAAGTTTAAGTCCTGCTGGGACAACTTACTCAAAATTCCCTTTCTCAAACTAAAAAGGGATATTGATATACCCGAGTAGGAAGATGCTGGGCTCAATCCTGAATACCCAAAAGCATAAATGAAATCCTATGTAGTATCCTTTAATACCTTATTTTCCTTGACCTCAGTGTTAACTTCTGTGATTCCACTGTTATAAATCAGGCAACAATTAATGTGGAAGTATGTGTTAGAACACATGGGTATATACTTTTTTAGATTGGATTTTTGGTAATGAAATAGTCAACATTATGTTTGATCTGTCTGTTTGATACTGCTTCATTGGACACAGAAACTGTACTGTTTACATTCATAACAAGGAGGCATAGTAGGGTTTTTTTTGTTTGTTTGTTTGGGTTTTTTTGTCATGAGGATAGTACTGAGGACTAAACCCAGGGTCTTGTACATGCTAGGCAGGTACTCTACCACTGAGATCTTTAGACTTTCTCCTCCTCCTTTTGCCACTGATGGTCTTCTTACATTTTACTTTTTGTAGTACTGGGAATTGAACCTACAACCTTTGCACTGTGCTACCTGGCCCTTTTCAATTTGAGACAGGGTCTCAGTGGCTTAGTTGCTCAGACTTGGTTCAAACGTAGTCTTGGGGAGTGCTGAGACTACAGGCATGCACCACCACATCTAGCTTAAAAATATTTATTTTAATTTCCATTTTCCTGATTTCCAGTGACGTTGAACATCTTTCATATATTTGTATTGCTTATGTCACCTATTTCTGTCTTTTGTCCATGCTCTGTAAAATTATTTATCTTCCTTTTAGATTCATAGGCCTTTCTTTATTCTGGACATTCTGTGGGTCATAGTTACTTCCTTTTAATCCTTTTTTTTTTTTTTTTTAGCTTTACCCTACAAAAATTTTTATTTTGATACTGATCATATTTGACACTCATTTTTTACGATCACTTCTGAGTTCTGGAGTCATATTTTAGAACATTTTTCCTATATAAGTAGAAACAAAATAGTTTTGGAAAAATACATTTTTTCTTTGTGGTAGGTGTTGATCCTATTATTTGGGAACAAGCCAAGGTGGATAACCCTGATTCTGAAAAGTAAGTATATCTTCATTTTGTTTTATACATGAACTAAAGTACTACCACGGGAGCCAACAATTGTGCACTGGGCAATTGTAATTCCCAGGGGAATTTTCATTTTCATTGCTCTTTAAAAATATATTTACCATGGTATGGTAGCATAATGGTGAAAAACAGCCAGGGATGAAGAAATTATCCAGAGAGCCAGTCCCCTACTTACATTTCCATTTAAGTAATACAGGTTTTTGAGTGAAGCATGTTTCCTCATTTGTACAATAGGGAGGTTGAATAAAATCTTCTGTAATGTTCTTGATTTCATAGTCATGGATTTAGAAGTTTGATGTAATATTACATGAATGTTATTATGAAAATCTTGTATTTTGTGGTAATGAGCTTACTGTCTGATAACTGACTGCTTCCATTTCTTCAGGTTAATTCCTGTACCCATGGTAGGTTTTAAAGAACTTCTCCGAAGACTGAAGGTTCAAGATCAGATGACTAAACAGCATCAGACCAGATTAGATGTAAGTGATTCATTTCACTGTCTAGCCCAGAGAGTAGGAAAGGGACTGTAGACATTTAATTATTTTTTGCCATGTGTGCTATCTTCTCTTATGTATAACCAATATAAGATAACAGTGATAATCCTATAGATCACCTTTTAATAATAGAGTGCCCAAGATCATATAAATAAATCTTGAGTTGACATATAATATTAATAGTGAATTTAGATTTGCTGGGCTATCTAAATTTAATTAGACTGTTATTTCCATTTCTGGCCAGTTATTGGATGCTCTTATTTATGGGGCCTTATGAAAATGAAGGCTATAATTATGACTATATTTGGTATGTTTGTCATAGTTATATTTGGTATGTTCTACGTTGATGAAGCAAATTTAGATTCTAAAATCTACTTAAAATTTTGTAGATTCTTATAACCAAATACTTAAAGGTTCTTAAAAGTTAACCCTATATTCTCCTATATTGAATTCTAATTTCATTCAGACTTCTGAGTATTAAAGAGATTACCATTTCATGAATCTACTTCATTGTCAACCAGCTCTGTTAATATAATTCATTTTTCCCTGCATTAAATTTATATGTATCTTATTAACAATTTATACACATTTTCTCTGCCATTGTTTTGTGGGTAATAGCTGTGACAGCCTACAAATACTTAAACATCATAATCTCTTTGAGAATTCTCTTTTCTAGTTAAAAACTCCAGCATGGTTTCTCATGTGCATGGTTTCCAGGCCTTTTATGTTAGGCAGGACACACTTAACCTGTCGACATTACGTTTAAATGAACTTTGTACAGTACTATGACTGGAATATGACCAGTGTTCTTAATAGTTAAAAGGAAAACAAGATTTAGCTTGTTAGGTATTTGTCAATATTATTCATGGTTTCAGATAAGATTTTGGTTGATTTTTCTCTATTCTTTCCTGCTTTCGATTTTCTTAATTTCAGGTCTTGTATTTCCTTTGATCTGTTTGCTTTGGGTTTATCTTTCTAATTTTTTAAGATAGCTTATTTATTTGAGACTCTTCTTTTCTAATACAAATGTTTAATGCTATTAATGCTCCTGTAAGCCCTACTTAGCTGAAATCCACCAATTTTGATAATTTTATATTTTATATATCAAGGAAGGATAGCAAAAACACTAATTTCCAATTAAATCGTTTTGACTTCTGAGGGTTTTTCTTTTGACTCACAGATTATTTAAGAGTATGTTTAATCTCCAAGTGTTTCGAGATTTTCCTTGTGCTTGTTGCCAACTTCTAGTGGAATTCTGTTATGATTAGAGAATTGTGTGAGTTCAATTCTTGTTGAGACAGGGTCTTGCTATGTAGTTTAGGCTGGCCTGAAACTCACTTTGTAGCCCAGGCTGGCCTCAAATTTGCAGTGATCCTCCTGCTTCAACTTCCCAAGTGCCTGGGTTACAGATGTGCACGACCATGGCTGGCCTTCAGTTCTTTGAAAAGAAGTTCTGTTTTGGGGTGGAGTTTTCCATTAGTGTTAGTGAGATTCACTTGGTTGTTCTGTTCTTACTTGTTTGGTTTTGTATTGATTTTTCTGCCTGCCAGTTCAGTTGTTTATGTTTGTCTTTTTTTTTCTTTCAGTTCTGTCAGTTTTTGTTGTATGTATCTTGATATACTTATCTAGAATTACATTTTCTTTTTTTAATCATTTGTTTATTTATTTATGTATTTATTTGGTATTGGGTCTTGCTATGCAGTTAGGACTTGTAGTGATCCTCCTGTTCTCAGCCTCTCCAGTGCTGGGATTAAGGCGTGTCCCACCGCGCCCTTTGTTTTTTAGAACCCAGGTTCTTGCATTTGCCAGGCAGGTGTTTAGATTGCTGAGCTAGAATTGCATTTTCTTGGCAGATTTGCCTTGTATTATATAATGTTCCTCTTTTTTTTTTCTTTTACACATTTTTATTGAGACTTAACTCACATATCATACAATCTACCCATATAAAGTATGTGATCCAGTGAGTATCGTGGCACATCTGTTGTAATCCCACTATATATGAGGCAGAGGTAGGATGGTCAGAATAAGCCCAGCCTATGCTACATACCAAGACCCTGTCTCAAAAACAAATAGCAAATACTAAATATATGATCCAGTGATTCTTAGTTTCTTCGAAGAGCTGTGCAACCACCATAATCGATTTTAGAACAATTTAAAACTCCATAGCCATTAGTAGTCATTAGACTCTACTATACTTTCTAGTATAGTAGGTTTAAGGTTAATTGCAAAGCCTAAGCTTATCATCATATTAACATTTTATTCAGGAATGGTTGGTGTTGTATTCTGTATTACTTACGATTCTTATTTCTACAGTGTGTTATTTTTACTGTACATTGCTTCATATATCTTGAAACACCAAAGAATTCTCTGAATGGTACTTTTTAATTGTTAAATGAATAAGGGAAGAAATACAAATGCAAAATTAAAAGAAAGCAATATATATATATATATATATATTTATTTATTTTTGACATTTCAATTTTTTTTTTCTTAAAAAAGAGTGAATTGTGTACAGGGGGGTTAAATGCTTTATAGACAAGAAAAAAACCACGCTAGAACCAACTTATTCATCATCCTCTTCATCCTCATCCTCTTCATCATCTTCTTCCTCCTCTTCCTCCTCATCTTCCTCATCCTCTTCTTCCTGCTTTTTTTTTTTTTTGCTTTTTTCAAGCCTTGACGACTCCCTTTTTTGCTGCATCAGGTTTTCCTTTAGCCCAGTAGGCAGTGATGTCCTTTTCATACTTCTTTAGGTTAGCAGCCTTCTTCTCATATGGCTGCTGGTCATCTGCTGCAGTATTTTTCCACATTTCTTCTCTAAGTTTCTTTGTGACATCACCAATGGAGAGGCCAGGATGTTCTTTGATTTTTGGGTGATACTCAGAACAGAACAAGAAGGTTGTAGGAGGCCTCTTGGGTACATTTGGATCCTTGAACTTTTTTGTTTCTCTTTAGGAGGAATATAAGTTTTTGTTTCTCTTTCATAACGAGCCTTGTCCATTTTTGCCATATCTTCAAATTTTCCTTTTTCTTTAGCAAACATGGTCTTCCACCTCTCTGAGCACTTCTTAGAAAACTCTGAGAAGTTAACAGAAGCATGTGGGTGCTTCTTGTGCTCCTCTCGGCAAGTTTGCACAAAGAACGCATATGATGACAGCTTGCCTCTTGACTTCTTAGGATCCCGTTTGCTCATGTTTACTTGTTTCCTCAGCAAGGTACAGAGTTGCCCAGTGTCCGTCCGGCTGTCACTTGCCCTGGCACTGTCTCTATGGAGCTCAGTAGCAGTTTATATTTTGAGAAATGACTTCTAAGTTTATCTCAGAATTAGACTTTGCTATATGTGTAATTTAGGTGTACCTGATAAGTAATTGTGGTATCCAAATTTGACTTATCCTAACTTTTTAAAAACAGATCATATCTGAAGATATTAGTGAACTACAAAAGAATCAGACTACAAGTATGGCCAAAATTGCACAATACAAGAGGAAACTCATGGATCTTTCCCATAGAACTTTACAGGTAGTAATGAGATTTTTTTCCCTCTAAATGTTTGTAAGGTATGTGTGAAATATGTGTTAAATAGGTTTTTGTAATATCAGAAAAACTCATTCTGAAATGGAAAGCATCAAACTTTCTCACTGAAACCTTTAAGTTGGAGGAGAGTTCATATAGGTTGGGTGAAGAGAAGATACCTGAAAGTTTGCATCTTACAGAGGTGAAAATAGTGAAGAAATAAAGGGGGGCCAGGGAGATGGCTCAGTAGAATAAGCACTTGCCTGGAAAGTGCAAGGTCCTGAGTTCAATCCCCGGTACCACCAAAAAAAAAAAGGGCAATTTTTTGGGCCCGGGGAGATGGCTCAGTGGAATAAGCGCTTCCCTGGCAAGCTCAAGGGCCTGAGTTCAATCCCCAGTTCCGCCAAAAAAAAAAAAAAAGAAATAAAGGATCTTTAGAGAAAAGCACATATGAGATCACTAATACTTTCATAAAATAGAAAACATGTTTGGGTGCCAATATCTTAAGGGAGTGTGACCATCAGTGGTTGAAAAACAGCAGTTTCCAAGTTAATGAAGGAAATAGAATAAGTGGCAACAAAACTGAAATTATTAACTATCATGAAAGCAGAAATATTACATTTTTTAGGGCTGGCCAAATAGCTCAGCGGATTAAAGTGCCTGCTTAGGCAGACTCAAGGGCCAGGAGTTCAATCCCCTGGCCTGTCTTGCTGGCCCCGCCCCAAGGCACTCTGAGACAGCAATGGAGACTGGGCGTGGTGGTGCACACCTGTAATCCCAGCACTTGGGAGACTATAAGCAGGAAGATCACTACAAATCCAATCTGCACAGTGAGACCCATCCTAAATACAAAAAAAAAAAAAGAAATATTACATTTTATAACAAATGTAACACAGCAAAAGATGTATTCAGAAAACTATATAGGCTTAAAAAGCCCTTAGTTTTAAAAATGAAATGAAAAAAGAAACTCACAGTAAATTCAAAAAACCATGTTGCCATAACCTAGAAGAAACCAACTAAGAAAAAAAGTAGCAGTAAAATAAAAATTTAAAAATGGGGGCCAGAGAATCAGCAGCATATCACCTGCTAGGCAAGCATGAGGTTGTGAGTTTGGTTTATTTTTTCAGTACAAAAAAAAAGTAAAATCAGTAAGACATTCAAAAAATTAGAATTACAAAGCTATTTCTTTGAAGAGATGGTCAAAGTGGTTGACTACCTTCTGAATCTAAAGGGAAAGAAATATATATGTAAAGTTAATGAGAAAAGAAACTTTATCACTGATACATGAAACAGTGAGAAAATCAGGGTCCATAAAATTGGAGGAAGATACCAAGGCCAGATAGTTTCTTTGCTGAATTTTGTCTTGTTGATGAACTAATTCCAAATTATTCCTGACAGTTGAGAAAAAGTATAGATGACTCTCTTACATTTCTTAATAGTTTTGATAATATAACATATTGTTTACCTCACCAATTTAAAGGATATAGTCCAATATATGTTTTTTAACACATTCCGCAGCTATCACCATAATCAGTTCTATCGTTTTTTGTTTTTTGGTTTGTTTTTTAGGGGTTTTTTTTTTTTTTGTATTTTAGGGAACGGTCTACAGGGTGTTCAGAGTCTCACTACTAGATCAGACTCATAGTGATCTACCTGTTTACAGCCTCCCAAGAGCTGGGATTACATGCATGCAACACTACACCCAGTCTCAATTACCATCTCTGGCATGACCCAGGGTGGGGTGGCATAGCAGGCCTAGGGATTGAATCCCCAACCCTTGCACCTGCTTGCAGGTTAATCTACTTAGCTATTTGGCCAGCCCACCATGATCAATTTTAGAACACTTTCATCACTATAAAAACAAATTCCCTACTGATTGGTAGCCACTCCTTCATTTTACCCTAAATGTACCAGCTCTAGATAACAACTTTCTGTTTATAGATTTGTCTTTTTTGGGCATTTCCTATCAATGGAATCATACCAACTTCTTTGTAATATAATGTTTTCAAAAGTCAACCATATTGTAGCATGTAACAGTACTTCTATTCCTTTTTATTGCTGAATTTCATCATATGAATATCCCCATTTATATTTCTTTATTGATCAACTGATGAACATTTTGGCTTCATTTTTGTTTTTTGCTATTATGAAAAATATAGCTATTAGTATAGTATTCCACTCATGCTTCTATTTCTTAAGTGTAAACCTAAAAGTGGGATTGCTGGATCTCATGGCTGTTCTGCAAAGCCCTTCTACCAGTTCGTAGCTGGTTTTTTTAAACCATCTCAAATAAGAAATCTATAGTTGTATCTATATATGTACATATATTTATCCATATGGACATATCTACATATGAGTATGTATTGCTATATCTATATATCTGTATATGTGTGGATATGTTTATGTCTATATATCTGTGTGTATCTATCTATATGTATCTGTCTTTTAGGTGGTTTTGAAATACATTCCTAGGCAAATCCTTCTCTCCCCGCCCTTTTTTTTTTTTGAGATAGTGTCTCATCAAGTCGCTAAGTTGCCCAGGCTGGGCTCAGTTTGTGATCATTCTGCCTTACCCTTCCAGTGTGCCTGCACTGGATACACCTAATTTAAAAATGTAGATTGTCAGGCATAGTGCCATACACCTGTGTTCCTGCACTCTGGGGGTGGGGGGTGGCTGAGGCAGGAAGCTCACCCTGGGACAACATAGCATAATCCTGACTCAAAAATTTAAAGGAAAGGGCTGGGAATGTAGCCCAATGTAAAGTCCCGGGGTCAATCCCCAGTAGTGAAAGGAGAAAAGGAAAAAAAAAAAAAAAAAAAGCAAATTATACTAAATTTAAAAAGCCTGATTTATAGGCTCTATAGTGTATGAGTCCCACTATATGGCATTATGGGTAAGTTAGTTCCAGCGCCCAAGAATAGGAGAGAGACAAGAGGTAATTTGATTGGTAATGAAAATATTCCATATCTTTTTGGAGGATATGGAGGGACAGTGTTGAGAATCACCCCAGGGCCTTACATATACCAGCTATGAACTCTGCCAGGGAACTATAATCCACCCCACTTCTCTTTCTTAATGTGGTCCTGGGGATTGAATCCTGGGACTCAGTATTTTCAACCTCTTGTGATCAAATGAATGCTGAATTGAGATAGGATGGGTCATAAAGGTACTTGGAGCAGAATAAGAGAATCTGTAAACAGATATAAGTGGATTTGGACTGATGTGACAAAGGTGATATTTCAATTCAACAAGCCATCCTATAGTAACTGACTTTCCAACCAAAAGAAACAAAATTAGACCACTGCATATTATATCCAAAGAAAGAGATTTAATTCTAAAAACTTATGAGGCTGCATGTATAAGCAAGGAATTGGGAGACACTTGGCCAGAAAAACAGAAACCATAGAACAAAATTGACTATGTAAGAATTATAAAATTTTGCCAGGCATAGTGTAATTCCAGCTGCTTGGGAAGTAAAGACAAGAGGATCACAAGTTCAAGGCCAGCCTGGACAACAGACTCTCTCAATTTTTTTCCAAAAAAGAACAGAGTGTATAGTTCAATCCTAGTAAAAGAAGAAAGAAAATTATACAACAGAAGATACAGAAGCTACCACTGGGTACCTTGGTGCACACCTGTAATCCCAGCTACTCAGGAGTCTGAGACAGGGAGATTACCAGTTTGAGACTAGCTTGGGCAACCTACTGAGACCTTGTGTCAAAGAAAAAAAAAATTAAAAATGGACTTGGGATATAGTTGTAGCGGGGGAATGCTTGCCTACCAAGCACAAGGCCCTGGTTTCAACCCCTAGTACCACAAAGGGATAAAAAAACATGATGCCAGAAGGCACATGTGAGTAATCATGAACTCAAAAAGGAAAATGTGAAAACAGCACTGATATTAGCTGTAGCTTTTTTTTTTTTTTTTTTTTTTTTTTCATACAGGAAATCACATCAAATTTAAGACCTTGTGCTTGCCAGGCAGGTTAGCTATAGTTTTTTTGTTTTGTTTTGTTTTTTGTTTTTTGTTTTTTTTTTTTTTAGCTATAGTTTTAATGTACATATTCTACAAAGAAATTTTATGTCAAGACAAGAAAACAATTGCAGTACAGGCAAAAACAACATGTAGGAGCAGTTTATAGATGAGCAGATACAAAATATTTGGAATCAGAAGTTTACAAATTAAAAAATTGGGCCAGATGTGGTGTGCATGCCTGTAACCCAGCATTTAGGAGGCTGAGGCAATTGTTTCAAGTGAGACCAGCCAGAGCTACAAAGTGAATTCAAGGCCAGCCTGAACTAGATAGTGAGACCCTGTCTCAAAAAAGAACAACAAAAAGTTAGGATCTTTTTAGAAAGCAGCAGCTTCTGTTAGAAATGAAAACGTACATACTTAATCATAGCAATTTCATTCTTAAGGATCTATACCAGCAATCTGAGTTCTGTATACAAAATGTTTATCCTAGCATTATTCATAAAAGAAAGTTTTTTTTTTTTTTTTTTTTTTTAATGTATCTACTACAGGGTCTACAAGGTCTCACTACACAGATTAGAGTCGTAGTGATCCTCCTGTTTTTAGCCCCTCAAGCATGCACCGGGGGTAGGGCCGGCACTGCACCCTGGGGATCGAGCCCTGGTCCCTTAGTACACTGAGCTATCTGGCTGGCCCTTGTAAAACAAAATCTTGTATGCCCAACAAGATAATAAATATTGAATAGACTAGTCATTAATGTATGGAAAAAGTATTGATAAAATAACAAGTTATACCTCTAAAGATTTCATTTCGTTAATTATGTATATAATATCCCTCTTGAAAAAAATTAATGACTAGAAAGCAACTTAGCAAGACTGTTTTAAAATAAAAGTCTGGGCATGGAGCTCAGTGTAAAGGTGCTGGGTTCAGTTCTCAAAACCAAGAAAAAAAGTAGGCTGCTTTTGTAATCTGAAGAAAAAGTCCAAGAAAAATGAATTTAAGCTTAAATATTAGAGATTTGTGTTTTTACATAAACAATTCTGAAAGATTACAAGTATCTAAAACTAGTATAATGTTGCCCCCTTTTTTGTAGTTTTTAAGCCAAAATGAATATTTTTAAAACAGTTGTCCTCATCTCAGTACTAATGCTCAGTACTCTTCTCAACACTGCTACTCCAATTGTTGAATGTACTTATGTGATGCTTCTGCTCAATTAAAATAGATAGAAGGGCTGGAGAGATGGCTCACTAGAATAAGCGTTTGCCTGGCAAGCGCAAGGGCCTGAGTTCAACCCCCAGTTCTGCACCCCTCCCCCCCCAAAAAATAGAGCAGTGCATCCGTGTTTGTAATCCCAGCATTCAGGAGGCAGAGGCAGGAGGATCACTGAATTTGAGGCCAGTCTGGACTACATTGTAAGTTCAAGGCTACCTGAACTGCATAGCAAGACCCTGTCAAAAAAAAAATAGAAACATAATTTAGATCACATTGTTAAGCCCTACACTGTGGCACCTTGGATCATGAGCACTTGTGTTTGTAAATAATTTGGTTCACAAACAGAGTGTATGGCAGAATTTTTGTTTTCAAACTGTGTTGGGTGACAACCACAGCCATCTTCCCCACACAACCATAATGTGGCCATTGTTTCCAAAATCTTAGAGCAAATTAAGTTTGTGGACTTACCACTGTATAGTGTTAGTTTCCAGTTGATTTCTCCCAACAACTAATTGTAATAAAATAACTTGCATAAAAGAGTTCATTCTATTAGTATTTATGGACTTTCTTTGTGTAGGTCCTAATCAAACAAGAAATTCAAAGGAAGAGTGGTTATGCCATCCAAGCTGATGAAGAGCAGCTGAGGGTTCAACTAGATACAATTCAGTCTGAACTAAATGCACCTACTCAATTCAAGGTAAGGATTTCTGGGCAACCCATTCCTGTAACCTCCTCTCTCAGGAGCAATCCTAATTCTCCATTCCTATTCTCCAGTAATTTTTGCTACTCTTAACCTTTAAAAAAAAAAAAAAAAAGTGAAGCGCTTCTAAGACCATATAGCTAGAATTTATTTCAGGTGTATCTGCAGAAAATGACAAGTCTTCAAACAGGAATTTGTACAGCTGTGCTTATTTGTTTTTTTTTTTTTTTTTTTTTTTTTTTTTTTTTTTTTTTTTTTTTTTTTTTGGCGGAACCGGAGATTGAACTCAGATCCTTGAACCATCTCCCCAGCCCCCTTATTTGGTTTTTTAAAACTTACTTTCTGAAATAAACTCTTGGTCATTCTTTTGGCTAGTGTTGGTGTTCCAAATGGTACATATAGAGACAGTTGGATATTTTTTGTCTTTGTTATTTTGAGACAGGGTTTGCTATGTAGTTCAGACTAGCCCTGAACTCCACATGTAGCCAAGGCTGACCTCAAGCTTAAAGTGATCCTCATGCCTGGGCTTCCTAAAATGCTGAGATTACAAGTGTGTGCCACCACTCCTACTGGAAATTTGTAATTAATATTTTGAAGCCAAAAGAAAGCATTCTTTGTCAGAAGTGGTACTTTTGTGTTTGGTAGGTTATTGGGGGGGCCTATCAGGGATTGAACTCAGGACCTTGTGCTTGTCAGACAGGCACTTATGCAGCTGAGCTATCTCCCCAGCCCAAGTACTGTTGTTAATAGTTATATTTTGACTCATTTTCAGGGCCGACTAAATGAGCTGATGTCCCAAATCAGGATGCAGAATCATTTTGGAGCAGTCAGATCTGAAGAAAGATACTACATAGATGCAGATCTGTTACGAGAAATCAAGCAGGTAAGTGTTGTACAAAAACATACTTTTTGAACGTGTGAGCTTACCACCTCACATTCATTAGGACAGCTGTTATCCAGAAAATAAAATGTTGGTGAGAATGTGAAGAGTTGCAACTTTAATGAGCTGTTGAGGATAAGGTAATTCCTTTAAAATTTAAAAATGGGCTGGGTGTGGTGGTACACCCAGTGTAAAAACTAACAAGTGCTTGCAGGGTCTAATAGCCCAGGGCCGTAGCCCTGGGTTCAGTTTCCAATTCCACCAAATACATACATGCAAAGTAGAGTGAATTAAAAATAGGATTACCACTTCTGGCTGTCTGAGCAAAGAAATTGAAAGGGAGTTTGGACAAATATATATATGAAAGGGAAATTCTGGCACACATTACAACATGGATAGACCTTGAATATGTTATGCTAAGTAAAATAAACTAGTCAGAAAAGGATAGAATGTGATTATAATTATGTCAGGTACCAAAAGTATTCCAATTAAAAGAGAATGAAGGGGCCGGGGAGATGGCTCAGTGGAATAAGCGCTTCCCTGACAAGCGTGAGGGCCTGAGTTCAATCCCCGGTTCTGCCAAAAAAAAAAAAAAAGAGAGAGAATGAGAATGTCTTTGTACTTAACACCCCTGAACTATACACTTAAAAATGGTTTAGAAAGTAATTTGTTTGCAGAACTGGGGATTCAACTCAGGCCCTTGTGCTTGCCAGGGAAGCGCTTATTCTACTGAGCCATCTCCCTGGCCCCTTCTTTTTTTTTTTTTTTTTTTGGCGGTACCAGGGATCGAACTCAGGACCTTGCACTTGCCAGGCAGGTGCTTATGCCACTAAGCTATATCCCTGGCCCCCAGAAGGTTTGTTTAGATGGCTATAATTTTAGGTTATGCTTACTTTACCACAATTTTAAGAAGTGAATCATTTCTACCATCATTCTCCCACCTAGAGTTACAGGTAACAGCAGCAATAGGAAGATCATTAAGAATCCCAAAGCTCTGCTTATTCCAGATCTACTTAACCTGCATTTCATCAGCATCATACAGTTATCTATGTGGGGCTGGTGAGATAGCTCAGTGGACTAAAGTATCTGCTTAGGCAAGCACAGGGACCAAAATTCCATCCCCGGCACCATGTGCCATGCCAGCCCCACCCCTAGGGCAGGCTGAGCCCAGAGTCCCAGTGTGGTGGCACATGCCTATAATCTCAGCGTTGGGGAGGCTAAAAGCAGGACGATCACTATGAGTCCAAGCTGTGTAGTGAGACCCTGCAACAACCAAATCCATTTAAAAAAAGAAAAAAGAATAAAGTTACCTATGTGCATGTTAATTTGGGAAACAACTGCCCTGAATCATGCCTTCCTAACCTATTAAATGTACTGTGCTATTACTGATTCCCTTAGCTCTAAGGGGATCTGGTAGAGGCGGAGGTAACCAGAGCCTCCAATCAGCTGTGCAGGATTCATTTTGTATGAAGAAAATTTGCAAAGTGCTTTATAGCTTGTTTTCATTAATATAAATACAGATTGGCTTCACGTAAGTTGTCTGGCCACTGTTTTAAAGAAATATGTCACAAGACGATAAGCCTTATGGTACGTATTTGGTAGGACTGTTAGCCTGGCCCTGAGAATTTTGTTTAGATGGCTATAATTGTTACACGAATCTAATGTTGTATACATTAGAATGGGTATTACTAAAAACTAGCTTGACTTCTAAATTCACAGCAGTACATTAAGTAGGTGGCAGCAAAATTAACTGAGGCAGAAGATTCTAACACATAATCTAGAACCATACTAAATAGCTTATATATGTTAATATATAAACACCTTGTGTGTGGTATTGGGAGTTTGGATACAGCTTGTGCATACTATGCAGGTAGTCAACATTGAGGTAACGCACCCAGCCTTGCCATCTACTTTTTTAAAATGAGGAAAAGCAGTATCCTGTGTTGGTGTTGATTCATGGCTTATCATCTGTTTTATGATCTTTATGACCTTGGACAGATTACTTAATTTCTTTAAAGTAGAAATGATACTAGTACCCCAAAACATGGGGAAAAGAATTTTAAATGAATTAAACAATACCAGTAAAGGTATTGTTTCCAGCAGTGGAAAAAACTCCTAAAAATGTTACCAACTGTAAGAATCTTTACCACTGCATAACAAACATGCATCACAGGACACAAAACTGTTTTCAAATACTTACGGATCTTTGAGTTTTCATATATGTTTATCACAGGTTGATATAAGGAAACAGCTATGCAGAAGCATTTAAGATACTGTTCATTAATATTTGATTTTCTTGTGCTTTGAATTACGTCTTTTTTACTTTTGTTCACATAAAGTGTTATTAGCCAAAGATGTGTAGTATAAATGTTTACATATGTATTATTACTAAAAATGTTTGCTGTGAGTAGCTTGCTGTTTAATAGAGTAATATATTAATATGTTCTATTTTCTTTCATTCTAGCATTTAAAACAACAACAGGAAGGCCTTAGCCACTTGATTAGCATTATAAAAGATGACCTAGAAGATATAAAGTTGGTAGAACATGGGTTGAATGAAACTATCCACGTCAGAGGTAGTGTCTTTAGTTGACAGTTCACAAACTTGTGTTAGAGGTTTGTGAAATGCTTCCTCCTACTGCTTTAGGCCTTCCTTAAGAATGAATCTGACCACTTGGCGAAAAAAAAAATAAAGAAAATAACACTCTTCTGGCTTGGATTTTTAAGGAGATTACCAACAATTTACTCTTCACTAAATCTGAAATAAACTAGTCACCTCACATTTCTTCAAAAATAACCTTCAAAAAATTTACATCTAAAAAGCTGTATATACTTTAAAAGGACAAAAGAACATAATTAACATTTTTACAGCAGCATTTTCTTAAGCATCACAGTAATTATTAATCTCTGTTCTTTTTATGGCAAGTAAATACAAAATGTGTTCTTTGCATATAACTATAATTACTTGGCTGTTGAAGATTTGAGATTCAGAGTGTAAATGGACATCAGTTTTTATATACGTGAATTTAAGTTGGGAGGAGTAAAGAAAATCCAAAAGTATTTAATGATTAATGTGGTTTTCTTTTTGTTCTATAAGATGTGAAAATATATTTTTTTTATTATTTGGAGTTTATAGAATACATCTAAGCAATTAGGATAACAGAATGACTGGTTTTGCCACTTTGTTTTTTAAACCTTTATTTCTAAAAATGAAAACGTTTAAATAAATTCTTAATTTGTAATTTCATATAATTTTATCTGGTGTGTTCTTTATTTGACTTTTAGGGATTTATGTCTACATAAGTACTAAATTCATAATCAAAATCTAGGAGTTTTAGTTTTCCTTAAATCTGATTTTTACTCTTACGGACTTCTGTCAGTTCTGTTATATTCTCACTAGGGTGTGGCAAATAAAAATATTTAGGGTAAACAAATTCCATAATACATCATTAGTATTTGAATATACAGAGAACCTAAGTTGGACATTATAATGTAAATAGTGACTCTTTTAACAACTATCATTTTAAATAATACTTCTGACTACAGGCTATATATTTGGGCTGCATCTTGTTGGTCCCTTTTTTGGTTTTGTTTCAGATAGGACCTGCATATGTGCAGTCTTGATGTTGGAATCTTCCTGCCTCAGCTTCTGGGTTTACAAGTGTACATCACCACACCCAGCTTGATGGCCCTTTCATTTAATGTTTTGGCTTGTACTGAGAGGTTTTACAAGAAATAGGTCCCATGAATCTTGCTATTGTATTTACTATGAGGATAGTGAGAAATATCATATACATGTATCCAGAATCCATCCTCTGACAATCCACTAACATATTCTGTCCTCATTTCTGCAAAGTGCAATAGGTGCAATTGTGAGACTGAGAACTTCTGTTTTTTTTTACCTAACTTATCTATTTTGCAGCCACTTTTACTAAGTTTGTGGCATATAAATCCATACCACCCTGCTTCAGCATTCTTTCCAATCATTGTTGGAATACAGCAGTTGGGAATTTTTTTTTTTTTTAATTTATGTATGTGATACAGGATCTCTGTATTTTTGGGCAGCTTGGCGGGTAGGGCTGCCATGGTATGTGATACCAAGGATCAAACCCAGGTCCTTGTGCTTGCCAATAAGGTGCTTAAACCACTGAGCTGAGCTATCTCTCTGGCCCATCAGTGGGGAATTTCTTTCTTTCTTTTTTTTTTTTTTTTTTTTTGGTGGAACTGGGGATTGAACTCAGGCCCTTGCGCTTGCTAGGGCAAGTGCATATTCTACTGAGCCATCTCCCTGGCCCCGCAGTTGGGAATTTCTTTGCTGGTCCTACTTTCTACTTGGCTTAGAAGACAGATACATCTGTTATTCTCATCCATGTAGCGAGGTGTGGAAGGGAGTCACTCTCTCTGCCATACTCTAAAAAGGAATGTTCATTACTGAGCTATATAATTTAGTGTGTGGATCAGTGATAATGCATATCATGCTTCTTTAGCTTTTCATTTTCCATGTTCTGATAATACTAGGTTCTTAGTGGCACAGATAAGTATGCCTGGCTGGCGCTCAGAGTCAGATTGCTTTTTGATTTTTGAGACAGTCTTGCTATTTTAGTTCAGGCTGGCCTTGAATTCTTTTTTTTTTTTTTGCCACATTTTTTCTGGTGTCCATTGAAGGAAATAGAAAGGACAAGATCAAAATACAAAATTATAAAGTTCATATTTGACATTCACAAAGTTAAAATTTCCAGATAACACATGAAGCACTTTTAAGTCCTACATTTCCACCACTTTTCAAGCTTCAAGGAACACTGTGATTTTTTTTTTTTCAAAGTTTTATTGACAAAGAGATAGCAATGAGACAGTTTCAAATCAAATCGGAAGGACAGTCTCAACAAATAATACACTGCATATATTCTTCTTAGTGGTTAATTGCTGTACAAGATGCGGACTTGTGATCCTATT
>NW_004524881.1:1343482-1344256 GCF_000260255.1 Octodon degus
CCCACGCTGCGCCTGGGCTGGGACTGGTCCGGCCGGCGCAGGGTAGCAGGAAACTCTCCGCACACTCACCGGACCTGGGCTAGGACTGGGTCTCCTTGAATTCTTATATAGCCTAGGTTGGGCTTGAATGCATGGTGATCTTCCTGCTTTAGTCTCCCACAGAATTTGCACTTTATTTTTTGCCTTTTGGAGACAGGGTCTCGCTATGCAGTTCAGGCTAGCCTTGAGCTCACTTTATACCCCAGGTTGGTCTCGACTCAGCTTCAAATGCTAGGATTACAGGCATACACAACCGTGCTGGCTACAATTTGCGTTTTAAAGACAGGTTCGTTCATCCTTCTAGGCATTTAACTCATTGGTAACTGAACATGTAAGTCAAGTCTTTGGACAATGCCTTTGTGTAAGGCAAGCCTTTGGTCCAAGCCTTTGTTCCACAGCTGGTTAGATAACCTGTCTTATCAGTACCCATAGGTGTATTCCAAGCAAGTGGTCACCAAATGCTATAAAGTGAATGTTTGTATCTTCAAAAATTTTTAATGAAATCCTAACACCTCATATGACTTCTACAGTGATACCTCAGTTGTCAAACAGCTTCATAGTTGAACATTCCACTCCTCAAGTGCAAAGCTTTAGGGGGCTTGCGAGTTAGCTCAGTTGTTTAAATGCCTGCTTGGGCAAACCCAGTCAGGTGCAGGAGACTGCAGTTCAATCCCCAGACCTGCCCTTAAGTCAGACTGAGCCAGCCACAAAAAAAAAAAAAAAAAAAAAAAAAAA
>NW_004524881.1:1345336-1346473 GCF_000260255.1 Octodon degus
ACACTATAAAAGTCCCTGGAAGAGACAGCTTCCCGGGGAACTACCCACTGGGGGCCCCCTCCTGTCCCTCTCTTGGACAGGAGCTTTCTTTCTCTCAATAAATATATTCTGCTCATTAAAAAAAAAAAAAAGAAAAGAAAATCAGTGATACCAGCAGATAAAGCTAAGAAGAAAACAATCACAGTAAAGAAATAAGTCTGCAAAATTTCTTAAAAGTCCTGGAAAAAGTAAATTTATAAGTGTAATTTCTAGGTCTCAACAACATTATTTCTTATGGGAAAAAATATGTTCAGTTCTTGAACTTTTCAGTGTTCGAACATGAATTTGGAATGAATTGAGTTTGATAACCAAAGTATCACTACATTAGGAGTTGGGTGTTTGAGAGGGGATCCAGTCATGAGGGTAGAGATTTAAATGAATAGGATTAGTACCCTACCCTTCTTGCCCCTTGCAACATTTGAGTAATCTGTAAGAAAATATTTTCCTCTATAAGCTAACAAGACCCTCAATAGGAGCCAAATCTATCTGCCAGCCCCCAGAGCTATGAGAATACAGACTAAGAAATCAAGTTCTAAATTTAAGTGGGTAAGTGGGAGGAAGAAAGACCCCTTGAACCCTGGTGCTAAGTTGTGTTTTGTATCAGTTTACCAGTTATGTTTCTAAGTGTCACCTGGCTAGTCATTCTCATAGATTGTGTTCCCTCTGAATTTTGAATGAGATGTAGTTGGCAAAGAAAGCACACTGAACACTTAGTTTATATTTCTGTAACTTAAATGCCTTTTGAAACATTGGTAGAGAATAAACAAATCAGTTACCATGCCTACATCAGTCATTTCAGACACCACAGTACCTCAGGAAAAGGGGTACTATGACTTCACCTTTCCTTGTTTGACATACGTATTCAATATCTTGTAAACAAAATATCTTGTCTAACTTGATTAAAATGAGATTTAAATACAAGCTATGTGAACTATTGGGTTTATAAAAGGTGGAACTATATGTTGAGCTAAGGAGAGTGAAGGAAGAGGAACGATACAATTTCAAAGCAAAGTTTTTTCCTGTAAAGAAATCAGCATCTTTTTTTTTTAATTTTTTTTTATTTATTTGTGTGTGTGTGTGTGTGTGTGTGTGTGTGTG
>NW_004524881.1:1346573-1348670 GCF_000260255.1 Octodon degus
GCTTAGGCTATGTGGTGCTGGGGGATTGAACCGCAGTCCCTGTGCTTTGCTAAGCTTGTTCTAAGTCGGTGCTTTAGACCACTGAGCCATCTCACCAGCCCCAGAAATCAGCATCTTTAAAACTGATTCTGGTATTAAATTTATGTTAGCTACTAATACTACAAATGTATATTTACTGGCAAGTCTACAGAAATATCTTACACTCTTAAAGTTTTTTATTGAATTGAATCAAGAGTATACAGTTTTAGGGTTTTTCAGGCATAAGCTTAATACAGAAATAAAGTTAATTTGGTGCCATATCTGGACAACTTTCTGAATTAGCAAAACAAATAGCAAACATATAACTTGTTTTACAAAGTGACTTAGGCCAACAAATGAAAAAATACATCTTTGTTTTTGCTCTCCTGTGAGATCACAGCAGTGCCTTCCAAGTACAGAATAAGAAAGATAAAAAATGTGTCAAACGTTGGAACAACAAAAAGATTTACAGCAGAGTGCTAATTAAAATGATGAATGCCCCAAGTGGTGGGAGAAGCATACTGCCAGCCGATGCAGAAGGATGAGTTTTGGGACCTGGAACAGGAACTGGACCCGGACCCGGACCTGGAGCTGTTAAAGAGAATACATGGTCACTGACGCATTATTTTTGGTATCAAGTGTCATCTGTTTATACCATCTGTCGTAAACATGTAAGCAGTAATACTGAAACTGAGCTAGATATTTACTGAACAATACTTTCAAATATATGTAACTCATTACAGACTTAAGGCTATATTTCTGTACATCAGCACAACATTGCTGCTCTAGGGCTTATGTAGGACTGCACAGGCTTTTTCCTGTACATAGCCAAGGCAGTTATTTCTTATTCAAGTTTTCTAGCACTTTTTTCAATTTCAGTTTTTCTGTATACATGTAAGGGCTGGGCATGGTGGTGCACACCTGTAGTCCCAGCACTGAGGAAGACTGAGACAGGAGGATTGCTGGGAGTTTCAGGCCAGCCTGGGATATGTAAGTGAGTTCAAAGCCAGCCTGCACTACACAGTGAGACACTGTCTCCAAAAAAAGGCATTGTCTATACATCCAAGGTAAAGTTTAATTCTCTTCTATTTCAAACAAGATAATATAGTTCAAGGCCAGCAAGATAGCTCAGTGGACTAAGCACTGATTAAGCGCAGGGACTGCGGTTTGATCCCCAGCGCCACATGCCACACTGGCCCTGTCCCCAGGCGTGCTGAGCCCAGGTATAGTCTGGAGATAGTGGTGCATGCCTGTAATCCCAGTGCCAGGGAGGCTGAAAACAGGAGGATCAATCACTATGAGTCCAAGCTACATAGTGAGACACTGTACCAAACACATTTTTTAAAAATATAGTTCATATGCATACATATTCAAGTGTCTACTAGTATACAACTAGAGATAGCTGAATTTTAAAATACAAGCTTTGGGAATCTGACCAAAAGAAGCTTTTTCATCTTTCTACACATATGTGGATCTAGTAAAAACTGCTTCCCTTCGGTCCAAACAAGTGCAAGGAACATTTGTAGAATAATCTTTCATGGTGTTCCAAACTCAGATAACTTTATGGCTGTTTAGGAAGAAACCGAAAATTTATCCAAATGGGGATAACCAGTCAGATTTCCTAGATGAAGCTATCATTTTAATAATTTTCTAAAAGGCTTCAATTTACTAGGCAGTTACAAACATACATGTATAGAAATGAAAAGAGGGGCAAATACACTCATGCATTATTGTGTTACTGGAGACCACTGGTTCTCTCACTATTCCCCTCTGAGAGATAAATCTGAACAACTGAGAGAAGATTGTTTTACAATTATCAAAATTGTCCTAACAATGTGGTAGACATAAAACATACTGATACTCTGAACTGCCCAGGATAATCTCATACAATGAAAACAACCTACTTCCTGCATTAAATGTATTTAAAACCTATCAGACCCAGAATCTTAAGTTAGTTTTACATCTAAGCAAAATATTTTCAGATTGGCTGGGGAGATAGCTCCCTGGCAGGCTAGGTCCTCCCTGGCAAGTGCAAGGACCTGGGTTCGATCCTGGCTACCACATGCCATGCGGGCCCTG
>NW_004524881.1:1348821-1359302 GCF_000260255.1 Octodon degus
TATATATATTTTTAAATATAAAAAAAATTTTAATAAAAATTTTTAAAAAAGAAACAAGGTACACACACATTTGGTTACGATGCTGTACTCTTATTATGATACCTTAAAACTCTCCTTTTATTGAGGAAAAGTAAATTTCTCATTTTTCCTACATTGTACAGATATTTATCAAATGAAATATTTCTTACTAGGATTATCCATGTTTCCTTGATGTCTGTCTTCTAAAATATAAACAGATTTTGAGTTAATTGCATTATACATCTCTCTGGAAGAGAAAGATCTAATTAAAGAAGTATAGCACTATATTATGAGATTAAGTGTGATTCTGGGTAGTGTTGGCTTTGCCTTTGTCAAAGCCTGCACTACACATAGCTTTCCAGGAGTGAGTACGATATAGCACAACAGTCTCAACAAATCTAGTGGTTATTGGAGGAAGGAAAGTTACAGTGAGGGGCATAGAAAGGCTGGTCCCAGTCCTGGTATGCTGGATAGTTCTCATTTACTCTTCTTTGATGAGCCATTCCTGTGTCTGAGGATTCCCTCCCAGACTCAGTTCACCCTGAGAAGCCTCCTGCTTCATTCTAGAATAGACAAGGACCCCTGGATAGCAACTGTTTCAGTTTCAGGTCAAGGACCTTTCCTCTGCTTGAGAACCTGAATAGTGGCCCACCACTCACATTGAAAGGAGGTCTCAATATTTTCTTCCTCTGGTGCACAGACTAGAATGTCAAAAACTATAACACATATGTTGTCCCCAAATTCCTTATAACTGAGCTAAGTAGGATCCAGTGGTGCCTCCATCCCAATAAAGAATTCATTACCACTGTGGCTGGACATCACAGTTGGTGGGCTGTAACCCAGCAAGATGCTGCGGAATCTGCTGGCTCTCTCACAGCTTTCTCAGAGGACCATTAGCACTGCTTTATGCAGGTATTTTGAAAATAAAGTTCCACAGAAACAAAAACTGTTTCAGGAGGACGGTGGAATTCCAGTGCATCTAAAGGATGGGGTAGCTGATGCCCTCCTTTATAGAGCCACTGTGATTCTTACCATGGGTGGAATGGGGCATGCCATATACCAGTTGGCTGTGGCATCATTTCTCAAAAAGCCGGAATGACGTGAGTCAAGCCAGCAATTACGTGGCTCAACTCCAGTTGCCTCTCTGGACCAGTAATAAAAATAACTGAGTTCCTTGGGGATCAATACTATCAACTTGTACTACTTGCCACCAATTAAGCAATTTTTACTATTAAAAAAAAAAGAATTCATTACCAGTGTTTTCATCCGGTTGTATTATTTTTATTTCTAAATGAAAAAAAAAAATCAGATAACCATGATATCAGTTACCATTTACTACTACTTTACTACTATTCAGGTACTTTATTACATTACGCCCTTAATTAGCCCTTAAAGACTTAAGTGTTCTTTTTATAGACAAAAGTAGAGGTGCAGAAAAGTAACATGCAAAGTTATATAGAAGAAAGTGTAGCGACTTCCTGAAGCCAGGTGTCTCTACATAGCTCATGTTCAGCCCCCAAGCCCTCCTCAGCAGTTGCTTTTCAGAAAACCAGTTAGTACTAAAACCTCAATGGGAGAACTGCAAAGTCAGGTCTAGAGAGAAGAGATGTAGGCAGACGCGATGTGACATCAGTATCTTTAGGTCACTCTCCCACCTCTAGTTCACTTTGACATTGTGGCCAATTAAATTTATCACTGCTAAACTAAGTCAATATGAAAGAGAGGCTGGCCCCTCTAAGCTTGGATCTATGCTTTGTGTAACCCACCGCAGTGCTGTTTCTATACACAGCATGCAGTTTCCACACCATCACATTAGACAAGGCTCAGTACTATGTGAAAAGGTACAATTTAGGAGATCCTAAAAACTAATTTCTTTAATATGGCCATTATTCCCTTAACAAAAAAACTTTAAAAAATTATTTTAAAAGTACTACATGAACTCAGAGGAGAATGTACTGTGCAAGAGCCTGAGCTGTTCTCATTAGGTAAATATGACGTGTCATTCCCATGAAGTAACGTGACCAGTGAGTGCTGTCCACAACATTTGAAAGAAAAAAATTCTGATACGTAGAGGTGTCACGACTGCTCATAGCTCTCTCAAAACATCATGTCCTCTTTTTTTTACTTCTACTTGTCTCAGGAATAAAAACTATTCTGAGTAGCTTTATTTCTCCACTTCTTGGTGAGCATAAAATTTTGAGGACCCTGACTGGAATCATTGTTCAGTTTCTTTGATGCTTGTCAATGGTCTTCTCTCAGTTCTCAATTTAAAAATATACAATTTAATGGTTATATGTAATAGGTTAAATCTGTGTGGTAAACATACTGGAAAAACACATGAGGAACCACAAGTACTGAGGAACAAACACTTGGTCAAAGTTAAAAGATCTAAGTCCATCACACATTTTTATGATCTCGTGAAAGTACTTAGTTGTACTTCCCAAAAGGCCTTTTTCCCTTTCTGGCATGCCAATCATTGCTTACCAGGTAGTGGAAAAGGTTCTGTAATTTTCATTCCTAAATGAGAAAGAAGTTTTCAAGGGCTTTCAGTTTGCTCCAATGAGTATAATTTTCAAACTTTTGTCTGAGGAACTTGAGATATAAGCCCCCCAAGTTTCCACTGAGCAGTAGTTTGCAGCTTTTGATTTAAAAGCTTAGGTTCTATAAGCCCTTCCTTGTGTAAATCTACCAAGAAGAGTCTTAGAGGAGTCTTTGCCATAGCACCTCATTGACGGTGTGTTTATGCCCAGGGTAATGCTATATTTTGTTACCTAAAGATCCCAGAGCAAAGCCTGTGAGAGAAGCAGAGGTTTCTGTTGAGTAACATTAGCTGTAAAGCCAGGAAGGTACCTCTAACTTCCAGCAGGGCCACCTCCCATATCACTCAGCGCTAACTTTCTTGCCCCAGAAACAGTGCTCCAGGAGCAAATGAACGCAAGGTATGAAAGGCGCTATCTCTACGCTCTTCCTGTTACAGCTCAGGCTGGGTGTCTCCCAAGGCTCATGTGCTCCTCGGCCGGGCTGTGGGCAGTGATCGGGTCATCATCATGTGATGCTGGATTATGAGTGTGATACCCGATTAGTCCACTGAATAATTTAGCATAGTTGTATGTGATGGGATTACTGAAAAGGGAACCTCCACTGTGGGTGTAGGTGGCAGCAACCAACAGGCTTGTTGCCTGTATGAAATAAAGGGGAACGAGGCTCCGTGCTTTGCTACGCTCTGCCTGCCACACTATGAACTGTTTCTCCTCTGCTGTGCTGCCCTGCCTTGGAACCAGCTGACTATGGGCTGAAACCTCTAAAAACTGTAAGCTAAATAAACCTTTCTTCCTTTAATCTGTAGGTGTTGGGTATTTTGTCCTGTAGGAAGGAAGTAACTAAGACACCTACCAAAATCTCTGTAGATGACTAGCACACATTTATAAGAAAAATAGTCTCTTTAATCCTAGGAGAATCATTCCTTGTAATATTTGGGCTCTGAGAATAAGCAGAAAGCTATCTTACCAGGTATTTCATGTGGTTCATGGATTTTCACACCTAAATGTAGGAATGAATACTGGTCAGTGTTAATCAGTTAGTCTACATAATCCCTCTACTTCCAGTGCCCTCAAAGGGAAGAATGGTAACAACAAAACAGCTTTCAACGGCTCTTCATTCTCAAGCAAGATGAAGTTCAAACTGTAAACTAGACTTCAAGAACTGCCATGATTTAATCCTTATTTCTCCAGTCTTATCTACATGAGACAGGCCTAAGACAGCCATTGGGGGGGGGCGGGGGGGTGGGGGGGAAGGGTCTACAGGGTCGCACTATGTAGATTAAGACTCCTAGTGATTCTTCTGTTTTCAGCCTCCCAGAGAACTGGGATTATAGGCGTGGGCTACCACGCCCAGTCTCAATCACTGTCTCAGTGGGCCCCTGGTCAGGGTGGTGCTTTAATCTGCTGAGCTATTTGGCAGGCCCTAAAACAGCCATTTTTAAATGAAACTATACCAGTCTGAAGCCTGTGCTTGATTCAGCTCCACTGGCATTAAAGTTGTTAGTTCTGTGCCTTTGGTCAGGCTTCTTAATCATTGTGAACTTGAAATCCTCATTTATATAATGAATGCAGATTAACACAAATAACTACATAAAAATGGTTGGCACATTGCACAGAACATAAAAAAAAAAATAAATAAATGAAGTTCTCCACACCCTATTCTGGCTTAATTCCCCGAACTACATGCTTAGTAATGTTCTTAGTCTTAGTGAGGTAGGAGAAAATAAATTTTTTGAAATAGGCAAAAAGGGCACAATAAAATTGAGATTTTAAAATGTACTTTGGGGCTGGCGAGATGGCTCAGTGGTCTAAAGCACCTACATGGAACAAGCTTGGCAAAGCACAGGGACCATGGTTCGATCCCTCAGCACCACATGCCAGCCAGCCTCGCCCCCTGGTGGGCTGAGCTGGCCACACACACACACACACACACACACACATACACACATACACACAATAAATAAATAAATGTTAAAAAAAATAAAAAATAAAATGTACTTTTAAGAAAAGCAGTAGCTTTTGGAACTAAAATTTAATCCTTTTTCTCTTTTTTGAGCGAAACTCACTAAAAATTAAAAAATCCTGGGGCTGGGGAGATAGCTCAGTAGAATAAGTGCTTGCCTGGCAAGCGCAGGGTCCTGAGTTCAATCCCCGGTACTGAAAAAAAAAAAAAAAAATCCTAATGACTTTAAAGAAACTGAAAGGTTATATAAAACAGGCTCTGGACCTGTCCTTTTCACTTGTAGGTTATACCTCCTTCTTCCCCGAGGAAGCACTGATACTGTTGGGCAGCGTATCTCAACTTCAAATACATGTAAGTAGTTTGCATTCTGACATAGCGTGCCAGATGAGTAAATTGACAGACAACAGAAATACACATTCTAGATCACTCTTCTTGACACCACACCCAAGGTTCTTCCTCTTCTCTTCCTTCTCCCCCACCCAGTTCCCCACTACAGTCTTATTTCTTTAATTTCTGCCTAACAAAACCCTTCTCATCCCTCTTACTGATTAGTTCAAAAATTCTTTTTGTGTGATGAGAGCTATGGAACTTACTAATAGTCTATGTTTAAGGTAGGTTATATTCTTATTTGAGTTGCAGAAACCTCAAGATTCAGTCCAGTGACACTAAATCCTCACATCTCTTCCTAATGTTGCAGCTTGTCTTAGAGAGTAAGGGAAAAAAAGGCTCACTTACCAAGTCAGACAGTGAGCCCTACCATTTTATTCCCAAAGGTAAAATATAAGAAATTTAATGGGTTAACTGAGTTTTGTGCTTTAACTGTGGAAAATTATTAGGAAAAACCTTGTGCTTCCTGTTATCTACTCTAAGGAATGAGTTCCCACTCCTTGTTCAAGGCTGTTTAGCAGTGAATAACTTTCTTGTCAAGGCAGTGAGCTGAAACAAACTCCTTCCCTAACTGTCTCCTGCAAACATAGTCAGTTTAAGATGTATCTTATAAAAGTATGCACTTATCACTAAACTGTAAAACACCCCTTAGTTACAGTTTGCAGCTGTGTCAAATAAATGTAGTTTTCTATTGTTCTGTGCTAGATAACAAATTCTGTGCTTACCAAACAGCATGTGATTCTGGTTATATAAACCTTCTGCTCTCTGCATTCAGGGTTGCTCAGTCTTCTGCGTGGGAACTGGCTGACGACCCTGAGCTCAGTAATAAATGGCTCTAATCAAATTTTAATCTGGTCTTTCATCTGGTTCCTATGCTGAGTGACCCCAAACAAGAACTATTTAGTTAAAAAAAAAATAATTCCACTTGAAAGTTAACTTTATACCAAGCTTTCTATAGTGGAACATTAAAGGATTTGAGAAGTGGCAGGGAACAAGGGAAAAGCTTATGATAATGTCTTACCGGGGTCTTCCAGCTTCTGGTTCTCCTCACCTAAGTTAGGAAAACAGGAGAGAAGGAGGAATCTATTTTAATAAGGGAGCAAAAGAATTGAGACTTACAGCTACAGAAATATAATTTTCCGGGTAACATGGTCATTAGAAACGTTTGATATGGCCAGTAACTACTGTTATTTTTTGAGTGTCAGCAGAGTATAAATGCAACTAGACTAATGGGCTGAATTTCCACCTTCTGTTTCTACATTTTAGAAATCTATCATATCTAGGTGTCTCTTGTAGTCTCAACCAGGAGAAAAATGTCTATTTTGCAATAAAGGAAATTATACACTTAAGGAAAGGCTGATTTTTTTCTCCCTTCCACTTGCCAGTCAAATTATTTAAATATATGATGACCAAAAATAGCATTTTTGTTAATTTTTATAATGTAACAGGAAATACAGCATTTTGCTATCCTGTAATTTTCAATTATTTGGTCTATTAGGCCTAATCTAAATTGTAAATGACTTCTGAGCCCCTTCATTTTGAATAAATAACAAATGAGTTCCATACTGTTTGGTCCAGAAGTGGCATAAATATTTAATAATAATACATTTTCCTGGCTTCCTGATTATAAGATAGCTTGTTAGATGTTGGTCAATTCTGTCAACACCATCCATAGAATTATACTGGATTTTTTTTTTTAGTTTCAGTTCTTATAAGTTCTATCATTTCTTTTTTATGAGTAGTTGACAGTAGGGAGATTTTTTTTTTTTTTGTCTCCTTCATAACACAGACTTTCCCTCTGATATGCTAACATTTTTTTCCTTTTTAAAGGCCTTTTCTTCTGCAGATCTTTTGGCACCTCTTTCCTATTCAGTTTCAGTATCCCAAATGTGTATATTTTGTATTGTAAAAAAAATGACTGAGTTCTGGAAGAGTATAAAAGTTATATCTAGTGAAATTATGAGATTTTATAGAGTATAACACAAAATTATAGGTTATTTTTCACAAACATGAGTTAGTAAAATAAAATAACCATAAATTATTATTAGATTGCACTAGAAACAAACATCAAAGGTCAAAACAACATTCTAAAAAAATATGCAAAAACAGACGCTATAAAATAACAAGCCAGGCATGGGGGTGCATTCCTATCACCCCTGCATTTGATAGGCTGAAGCAGGAGGACTGTCCTGGGTTTGTGGCCAGCTACATAGTGGGTTACATAGTGAGGTGAAGGCTAGCCTGAACTCATAGTAAGACCTTTTTTTTTTTTTTTTTTTTTTTTTTGCGGTACCAGGGATTGAACTCAGGATCTTGTGCTTGCCAGGCAGGCACTTATTCTACTGAGCTATCTCCCCAGGCCTTATTTTTTTAACTATAAGTAAAGTAAAATAAAATAAACAGACATTCATGTAAACAAGAGTCAACTGATTGAACTGACACCTGCTTGAATGATGGTTGAGATAGTCAATATGTAAACAAATGCAATGCCCAAGTCTGAGACAGCCAGAAAAAAAAAAAAAATCCTTCTGCCAAGTGACACTTTGGGTAAACTACTAAGTGGTTAATGCAGAGATATGATTTGACAATATTTCTATAAATGAAAATCTAAAAAATCAAATCACCTAGATAGTTTAGTCATGATACCTGTAAAGGAAAAAACTTAAATGCTGCACTTGAAATTGGAGCGGGGTGTGGCAGTACATACCTACAATTCCAGTAATACCAATACAGCATACAAATAAGGCTATAGGACCATTTGCCTCTACTCATCTGAACCTGGGCAACACTCCAGGGCCAACCTCCCAACCTCCGACCTATGGTCTACTGCTTGGAGCAGAGGTAGGAAACACAAAGACCCCTGGGCCTGCTTTGGAAGATTCCGGCATCCAAACCAACAAGCATGTTTGCCAGTTCTCCAGCATAAAGTATAGTTAACCTTTATTCACTTGAAGCTCACTGAAGGCTCATGCACATGGAATGCATCTCATACATCTAATTATAACAGTGAATTATGGGAAAGGACTTTCACATTAGATACAACTGACATAACTCAGCCGCCCTGTCAATCATACTTTCAAAAATCCAAGGGGAGGTGCTCTAGGCCCAGCACAATGTTTCAAATGCCTCAAACTAATGCCTACAGTACTCATGCCACTTTCCTTTGCACTGGTGTGAGCCTGCTCACTCGAGTATACTGCAGCCTAAATTAAATTTTGTTGCTGGGTGTGGTGACACATACCTGTAACTCCAGCACTATGGAGGCTGAGGCAGAAGAATAACCAGGAATTCAAGGCCAGCCTGAACTATATTGTGAGACTGTGTCTCAAATAAATAAACAAGAAAACTTTGTTGCTTTTTCCTTACTGTGAAGAACCAAGTCCAATTTGTTCATCCCACCGGAAGAACCTTGAAAACCACCCTGGACTCCATCACCCTTAGCAACATCTTGGTGAACCAGTTAGGAAGCAAGCCATCTTTGGGGGGAGATTTTATACTCCTTCCCTCCTTTTTCCCATTCACATGGTTTTGGTTGCTCATTGAAGGGACAAGCTAGACTGTTAAAGGACATGAGTGTAGGGTCAGTTAGAAGGAGAGAGAGACAGGTAGGTCATAAAGTGTCTGACATGGCATAGCTGGCATGACAGATGGCTAGAGAATACGTAATCACCTACTTTCTAGAAATTTCCCCTTGTGAAACTTTACAGGTGTAGGGCATTTATTTTTAAAGATCTTCTATTCACTAAAAACTCCCCAAACTCCACTTTCAACCTAGCAAGAGCTCACCCCAGTAACAATTTATCCCAAGAACAAAGGCTAAGACTCTGATTGCCTTGAACACATCAATCAAAGAAGACTCCATAACCCTTAAACTTAGGCCAAGACCCTGATTGGCTTAGAACCTCTGTATGTACAGTCAGAGCAAAGACACTGTGTTGAGAAATTCCCTTAAAATTTTCCTTCTAGTCTGGCTTGTTCCACAGCAACTTTGTCTTTGCCTTCACCATCTTGTGAACAAAACTTTTTCACACCACTTTGGTTTGTGAGTTTCTCCTTCTGTGCCCCTGATAGCCTGACTTGATTTTCTACTTCAGGGATTTGATTTTGCATTTTAGCTTTGAATCAGCCCCATCTTCCACTCTTTGCCTGAGTGTAGGGAGCAAGAAAATTTCTGTGCATCTCTCAGGCTTATGCTTTATGACCTTGCTTTTGTTATGAACTCCTGCAGCCTAGGGATATCTTTTCATTACCTAGAGACACCTAAGCTCCTAGAAAAATGAGTATCTGTCAGAGAACTGGAAGTTGGAGGAGCCTAGTGTGTCCAACACGTGGGATGCAGAGGGGAAGCCTGTGCCCTCTGTATTTTAAAGACCTACAGGCCCACAGAAAGGGCACCACTCCATCCCTTCTCAGCTATCTGCCACAAGCTTTCTGGGGCCTACGGCTGCCAATAGGAATTTTTTCCTGGAGCCTCTTGGGGTAATTTCTCTAATGCCAGCTTTCTTCCTCTTTCATCTTACTTGGTTACAGTAATTGTATGATACTTTTGGCCTCAAGTTTATCTCCCTATCTCAAATGATGCATGATCTGTACCTCCTAAATGACTTCTCACTGTGATGATTTCACCTGCTAGGAAACTCATATCTTCTTGTGATGTGGCTTAGCAGAAATGCAGGGGTGATAGGATGGAGTGGAGGGAGTGCTCATGACTCAAGTTGTTAAGCGAGGTACCACTCAGGCTACTGCAGCAGCTAGGTCCAGAACTGTACCTCTTCTAGCCTAATAGCAGCTCAGATAGCCTGCACAATTTGTTTAGTCTCTTTCCATAGGAATGTGACCTAGCTTCAGTTCCCAGACTGCCACCTCCTGCATTCCTCACCCATCAGACTTTCTTCAGTTCCTTCCAAGTGACCAGCACATTTGCACCGGTCTAGATACAGCCTCCATGAGGTCCACCAACTTTGACAAATGCCAGGAAATCTATCAAGATGCCTGAGAGAACCCACCCAAACTGATGGCCCAACTCACAGAAGCAATAAAAGCCCACACTCATTTAGATCCCTCAAGACTTGACAAGAGACAAGATTGTCTCAAGACCTGTATCAATTCCTAGGCAGTTCCTGACATTGGGGCAAAACTCAAAAAATTCAAGGAGGGTCCTCCAATTCCTATGGCCAATGAATCTCATGACTACTGCCTTTAGGGTCTACTAAAATCAAAAACTTGACAGAAGTATTCAGAAGAGCCTCCAATAAGTCTGCCCTCCAGCTTTTTACAATATTTCAGCCTAAACAAAATTTAAGCACCCTGGGTCTTGCTTTCAATGCAGCAAAATGGGGCACAGAGCAAAACAATGCCCATATCTGAAGGCTCCTATGCACCTTAAAGGGCCACGGGAATATAGACACTTTTCCCTCCAAGAATGGGGTCATTCATTCCTTTGTTTTATTTTAATAGATTGCAACTTGAAAATAAATTATTTACAAACATAAGTGAATATAACAATAAAAATTGTCCAAAATAAAAATGAAGAAAGAATTTACAGATCAGTCATAACAGTTCACTGTGTCAAA
>NW_004524881.1:1359527-1362522 GCF_000260255.1 Octodon degus
TATACATAAAAATATTAGCTATGGAAGAACAAAATTAAATAACATCTTATTCCACATTAGAAAGAAAAAAAAAAAAAAGGAGTAAGAAACTAGACTAATTAAAGAATTGAAAGAAAAAAAAAAGATCGGTCCTCTTTGAATTTTATACTTAGCAAACATATCTTTGAAGACTAAAAGTAAGATTTTCTAGTTATACAAACTTGAACTATTTTAATACCTCCAGAAGTAGCATATAGGAAAAAAACAAAGAGCATAATTCAAAAGGCAAAAGAAGTTGCAGTATGCTCCTGGATAAACAATAAAGAGCTCTCAATATGATAGTTATGCAGGACTATATAAAATATATTAGATGAACCTTTATTTAAAGGTCATTGAAGATTTCTATGAAACAGTACCAATCTTATGTTGGGTTATACAGGCATTTTTTTCCATATATATGTGCATGTATGTGTGTATAAAAGACAGGGAAGAAGTAATATAAAGTCAACAGAAAATGGAAATATACTTTTTAAAGTTTCTAATACTAGGAGAGGATATAATATGATGTATTTTAAATAAATTGTAAGTCAAAGATATAGTGTAAGTCTTAGAACAAAAATTAAGATTAAGCAATATTCAGAAAATTAAATACTAATTAATTTAAACTTAAATGTTTCAAAACAATTGAACTAAGAAAAAGCTTTCATGATAGTAAAGAAGTACTAAGAGTAAAACATAAGATAAATACTGGAATGGCAAATAAATGACCATCACTTCTAACAGTTTGAGGATAGGATATCGAACAAAGTTCTAGTGTGTTGTAGATATGCATAATGACCATGACACTTACTGATGGCCAGGCATCACTTGTGGGACTAAATTACAGCTAGAGTGTGCTGACAGAAATATTTTGCTGCTGAACACAAAAGAATAACTGAAAGACTACTATCGTACACCTCATATTCTCCCGTGTTTAATCATTTGCCCTATTTGGCAGGTTCTTTCCATTCTCATTCATGGGGCTGTGATCAATTTGCTCCCTCTCTAGAACATCAGTTAGTAGTCTGTGTTGCTTGGCTTTCTCATCATGAAATTTTTTAGTTATTCTTTGTCATGGAAGTATTTCACTTCTCCATTATACTTGAAAGAGAGTTCTGTAGGGTATATCAGTCTGGGTTGGAATTTTTTTCTTGTCAGACTTGATGAACTTTGCTCCATGCTCTTCTTGACTTGATGGTTTGTAAAGAGAAATCTGCTGTTATTCTGATGAGTTTTCCTTTAAATGTGATCTGTTTCTTTTCTTTAGCGGCTTTTAGTATACTGTTCCTGTGTTGAATTTCTGGGATCTTGATTATTATATGTCTGGCTGTGGTTTTAATTGGGTTGATGTTATTTGAACTTCTGCATGCTTCAGTTACATGAATGTCAGATTGTTGCCCCATATTTGGGAAGTTTTCTGCTATTACTTCTGCCCATATTCTTTTTATATCATTTGTATTGACTCCGTCTTTCTCATTGATACCTATTAGTCTCACATTGTTCATCTTTGCATCATCTCGCAGGTATTGAATTATTTTTTTCTGCATCCTAGTTGTTTTTAAGAGATCTTTTCTTACTTTTTCATTAGCTGCAATGGTATCTTTAAGATCAGAAAGTCCATTTTCACTTTCACTCAAACAGTTTTGCCAGCTTGTGATTGAGGTTTTAAGTTCCTGTATATCACTTTGAATCTGTTTCATACATTCTGTTTCTTTCCTGTATTGCTTATTCAGGGGTTCCATCATTTTTATATATTCTGCTCTATTTTTTATCAGTGTATTCTTTAGAAGCACTTAGTACTTCTTTGATTATAGTTATCACTACATTTTTTAGTCCAGAAATTATTTCTGATCTGATATCTTCTATACCTTTGTACAGTTGTTTCTTTACTTCCAACGCTATTATTTCAGAGAAAGCAGGTGTGTGATTTCCAGTTTCCTCTATGCTAGTGTCTTCTGCATTTGTACTGGGTGGACTCGGGGCCTGAGACTGAATTTTGTTCCTTCTGTTTGTCATTTTCTATACCACTGTCTTCTGACCTTTGGTGTAGAGCTTACATAGAGTTATTACCTTAGCACCAGGTCCAGATCTACGAAGTTCAGATTCCTCCAGGTGGGTGTTGCTTGTATCTGGCTGGGGTCTGGCTGCTGTGCTCCACTTTTTCCTTCTGCAGCCATTGGAGTTGAACCCTCTGTGTCACTCTGGCAAGATGTTCTGCTTCTGAATCAGCTGTGTGGGTCTTGCCTCTAGCTTCTTTTCAGGGAGTTCTGCTGAAGGGTTCCACACTGGGCCTGCACTCTGGGTAGAATGAAGTTCCAGTGGGTCCCAGGCAGTCTCATTCATACACCGGCCTGTGCTCTAGGTTGATTCAGGATCCTGCAGCCCTTGGCAGTCCTACTCAGACGCCAGGCCTGTACTCTGGGTCTATTCGGGATCTGGTGGCTCTGGGTCGTCTCACTCACACACCAGGCCTGGGTTCTAGGTCTATTTGGGATCCCGTGTCATCCATTCCTGTGACCTGTTATGCTCATCTGATCAGACCTGTGCTTCTAGTCAAAGACTGATGAGGCCCACAGCTCTTGCACCCCCAGTCCATCACTACACAAGAGCCCAGGTAACTCTTCTGGTCAAGGATGTCTTGTCTCACTTCTGTGCACAGAGGGACCACTAACACCTGATGCTGAATGTTTCTCAACAGTCTTGGGATCTACAGTTAAACAGTCAATACTGGCAGTGGGAGGCTACAGCCAATCTTTTCATCTCTATATGACAGGATCTTTTTTTTTTTCAACTCAAACTGGTAGGACAGTTTCAATAATTAACACATTGCATACCCTCTTCCTAGTGATTATTTATTGTACAAGATGCAGACATTATATCCTATTCACAAACACTATTAGAACAAATCCCTCTATTCATTAAGAGAATGTAACTATATATCTATCCTAACAATTTTGAATACACAGATACAAAATGG
>NW_004524881.1:1363555-1364697 GCF_000260255.1 Octodon degus
ACAACATTCCTTTTGCTGTCTTCTGCCTTCATTCACCATTGCCTTCTTTTTGAACAATCATCTACCAGAAAGGCAGCATGGCAGCAACTGGCATGTCATGACAAGCAGCCCGTATTCAGACCAGAATGACAGGCACTCCAAGCATGAATCTACTTTTACAAATTGCCATCTTCAGCACAATTGCCTAGTTCACAGGTATCAGTATATACAGTTAGTAAGGGTAAGAATCCTTCCAATTAACTACTAGATTCAAAAATCTTCTGAAGATTCTCAGGATCATTGCCTTACCCATCTTGTACATATAATTGTATGGCTTGCCACTGTCATGTTTCTTAGCTATTCTCCTATCCCTCTCTTAATTATTTAGTCTTCAAGTTCTTGCTTTCCTTTTAGTTGTATTGTACCTTTCTATTTGTATTTCTTCTTTTGAGTTCTTATACTGGGGAAACCATACGATATTTCCACATGTGTGTCTGGTTTATTTCACTTATGAGTATATCTTCAAGTGGCATCCAATTCAATATAAAGGCTTCGAGTTTATCATTCTTTATAGCTGAGTAATACTGTATTTTATAAAAATACCACATCTTTTTCATCCATTCCTCAGGCGATGGGCATCTTGGTTGTTTCCAAGATTTGGCTATTACAAATTCTGCTGCTAAAAACATAGGCACACATACATCCCTGTGATATGATGTTTTCAGATTCTCTGGGAAAATTCCCAGTAGAAGACTAGCTGGTTTAAATGGGATTTCCAGTCCTAATTTTCTAAAGAGTCTCCACACTGATTTCCATAACGGTTGCACCAGTCTACATTCCCACCAGCAGTGGAAAAGGGTTCCTTTTTCCTCACAGCCTCTCCAACATTTGTTGTTGGTTGATTTCTTTATGATAGCCATTCTTTCTGGGGTGAGATGATACCTCAATGTGGTTTTAATTTGCATTTCACAGATGGCTAGTGATGTGGAGCATATTTTCATATATTAATTTACTTCTTTAATTTCATCCTCTGAGAAGTGTGTGTTCACCTCAGATGCCCATTTCTGGATTGGGTCTTTAAATTTTGGGGCCCTAGTGTTTTTCAATTATTCATAAATTCTAGAGAGCAGACCTTTGTCTGAGTAGTTATTTGGCAATATTTT
>NW_004524881.1:1366721-1368786 GCF_000260255.1 Octodon degus
GAAGTACTCTGCTCCATGCTCTTCTTGCCTGCATGGTTTGTGAAGAGAAGTCGGCCGTAATTCTGATGGGTTTTCCTTTGAATGTGATCTGCTTCTTTCCTCTAGTGGCTTTCAGTATATTATTCTTGTATTGCATTTCTGGGATCTTGACTATTATATGTCTCGGTGTGTTTTTAAATCAGTTGAGGTTACCTGGCATTCTGTATGCTTTGGTTCCCTGAATGTCAGATTGTTTCCTCATATTCGGGAAGTTTTCTGCTATTACTTTTTCCCATATTTTTTTAATGTCCTTTGTATTGACTTCTTCTTTCCATTGATGCATATTAGTCTCACATTATTCATCTTTGCATCGTCTTGAATGTGATGAATTATTTTTTCCTGCATCTTAATTTTTTTCTTACATAACAGGCAATTATTTATTAGATAAAGAATGTCAAATGAATGACTAATTACACAGAGTGTACTGACATTTCTCTTAGCACAAAACAAGCAGGAGCATTCCTTTCCCGCCGTCCTGGAATCGCCAAACCAGCTGATAGCATAGTGTCCAACTTAATGTGCTCCTAAAGATCTGGTCTGTTTTAGGGAGATTTTGTTTTTCTTTTAGCCACTAGATTTTTCAGGAAAAATTCACCTGCTTTATACGAAGAACACACCAGGGGGCCGCTGGTGGTATAATGAAATTCAAGTTCATTTCCTACTTTTTCCCAGTATTTAAACTTTTCGGGTGTAACGTATTCTTCAACCTTAAGGTGGCGTTTTGTGGGCTGCATATATTGCCCTAAAGTTAAACAATCCACATCTGATTCACGAAGTGCTTTCAACGTCACATATACTTGCTCATCATTCTTGCCCAAACCCAACATTACTGATGTTTTGAGATAACAGCCGGCTGGACCTCCTTGGCATAACTGAGCACACACAGAGACTGGTCAAAGTTGGCCTGAGGATCTCGAACTTTCCTCTGTAATTCCGGAACTGTTTCTACATTTTGTGCATAAATATCTAATCCTGACAGGGCGACCTTCTCTACTGCTTTAAGATCTCCTTGAAAATCAGGGGTGATGCACTCCACAAGGATTTTTGGATTCCTTTCTTTCAAGTGTGCCACAGTCTTTGCAATGTGCTCGGCTCCCCCATCAGGTACATCATCTTGATCTACCAATGTCAAGACAACGCAGTCCAGGCCCCACTCCGAGATGGCCTTTGCAGTGTTGTAGGGCTCACTGGTGTCCAGGGGGGTGGGTTTCTTACAATTTTCACAGAACAAAATCAGCAACCTCTTGTGCATGTGTCGCCCATCAACATGATTGTGGCTGTGGCAGTGGCATATTCGCCACCTCCCCAACACTCTCCAATATTGGGACATCGAGCTTCCTCACACACCATATGAAGATTTAAATTCCGCAATGTATTTTTCAGTTTATTGTAATTTTTCCCATTGGAATCTTGGTCTTTAGCCATGGAGGTAGCCTTAACCTTTCTCCTTTCTGGCGTTTTAAGTTGCCTTTATATTCATCCCAGTTGCTCTTGTCTGCAAGATCACCTGATACAAAATCTTGAAAGTCTGGCTCATTCTGCAAAAATTCTTTTTTTTTTTATCTGACAAGGAAGTTAATGTTCTGAGTGGGCTGTGTAAACATCTTCCAAACATCCAGGGCCCTAGGGTCTTAATTGTTTTTAAGAGATCTTTTCTTACTTTTCACTAGCTGCACCAGCATCTTCAAGATCTGAAACTCTGTCTTCACTTTCACTCAAACGGTTTTGCAAGCTTGTGATTGAGATTTCATGTTCCTCTATATCTCTTTGCCTCTGCTTCATGCAATCTATTTCTCTTATTTTTATTTTTATTTTTATACATTTTTTTTTCAGAACCGGGGATTGAACTCAGGCCCTTGTGCTTGCCAGGCAAGCGCTTATTCTACTGAGCCATCTCCTCAGCCCCCATGCGATCTATTTCTTTCCTGTATTGCTTATTCAAGGAATCCGTCATTTTTCTAATCTCCTCTATTTTTTTTTTATCAATGTCTTCTTTAGAAGCAGTTATGAATTCTTTTACTGCAGT
>NW_004524881.1:1372090-1372907 GCF_000260255.1 Octodon degus
AAAAAAAAATTTTAAACTTTTGTTCTGCAAAAGATACTGTGAAAATAATTAAAAGCTTAGCTACAAATTGGGAGAAGATACTTGCAAATCATTTGCAAGTATCTTCAAAAAAGGATCTACTATTGTGAATACATAAAAAACTCTCAAGAAGCTGCATGCAGTAGTGCATGCCTATAATCCCAGCACTTGGGAGACTGAGGCAGGAGGATCATTGTGAGTTCCAGGCCAGCATAGGTTACATAAGCAAGTTCAAAGCCAGCCTATACTATACAGTGAAACACTGTTTCACCACCCCACCCCTGAAAATAGATCCGCTCATGTAATTTTTTTTTTAAATAAAAAAGAACTATCATTGCCAGGGATATAGCTCTGCAGCACTATGTCTGCCTGGCAAGTGCAACGTCCTGAGTTTGATTCCAGTTACAAAAAAAAGCCCAAAAAACAAAACAACTTTCAAGAAGTTCACTTCATAAAAATGGGCAAAATATTTGAACAGGTGTTCCATTACTTACAGTGTATATAAATAGCAAATGGGACCATGAAAAGATATTCATTAGGATTACTCACAAAGCCACAATAAAACACCTCCACATATTTATTTGGAACTGTTAAAATGAAAAAGACAGGGGCCGGGGAGATGGCTCAGTGGAATAAGCGCTTCCCTGGCAAGTGCAAGGACCTGAGTTCAATCCCCGGTTCTGAAAAAAAAAAAAAAAAAAAAGAAAGAAAAGAGAAAAAGACATTACATTGCATTGACAAGAAAGTAATAGAAATGGAATTCATATACTCCTAGTGAAGATGTAGGACCATAAAAGTA
>NW_004524881.1:1373007-1385438 GCF_000260255.1 Octodon degus
CAGTGTTTTTTTCAGATTGGGTTTTCTCCCTATGTTTCTGTAGTTGATTCTTTACTTCAGATGCTATGAGTTCTGAGAATTCTTTTTTTTATTTCAGAAAATAATTGCACTCTGAGTTCCTCTATAACTTTCTGCTATTGCTTATTTACTATCGACACTATTAATTCATACATTTGAGCTGAGCTAGTGTCCTCTGCACTTGTTCTGGGGATGCATTGGGTTTCCTCCATATGTTTCTGCATTTGATTCTTTACTGCAGATGCTATTAATTCAGGGATTTCTTTTTTTCATTTTTAGTCTGAGTTCCTCTATACCTTTCTGCAGTTGTTTCTTTTTTTCAGAAGCTGTTGGTTCATTGATTTCAGCTGTGCGATTCCCTATTTGTTCTGTGCTAGTGTCCTCTGCACTTGTTATGGGTGGGCTTGGGGTCTGAGATTGCATTTTGTTCCTTCTCGTTGTCATTTTGTGTAGCACTGTTTTCTGACCTTTATTGTAGAGCTTTGGTGCAGTTATAACCTTAGCACCTACTGAAATTCAGTTGCAGGCTGCTGTGCTCAGCTCCTTCCTGCTGCCGCCCTTGGGAATGAACCTGTTTTGCCCCTCTGGCAAGATGTTCTGCTCCTGAACTAGCTGGGTGATTCTGTTCCCTACTCTCTCTGCAGGGAGTGCAGCTGCAGGGTTTCATCCCATGCCTGTATGCCAGGCCTGAGCTGAGTCTGAAGGGGACAAGGTGGAGTAGGGGGGAGAGGAAGCTCTCCCACACACTCACCGGGCCTGGGCTAGGACTGGATCTGGGAGTCTCCAGAACGCAGTAGAAATTCTCACTCAGCAGGCGGGGTGGGGGTGGGGTGCTGCGAAGTGGTGGTGGAGTTCCCAAGGGGGTGGAAGAGGGTCTCACCCACGCTGCACCTGGGCTTGGACCGGCAGGTCCTGCAGGCACAGGGTGGCCAGAAGCTCTCTCTGACAGGACATTTAAATTAATCTTTCATTCACTCCTGGTGATTCCCCAGGGCTGGTTCACCTTCTGGAATGAAGCTCCGTACAATATTTACCTTCCTAAATCCTCCTTCCTTCTCCACATATTCTCCCTTTCTCTGTCTTACTCCTTACTAGGTTCTTCACCTTCACTTTGATTCCCAAAACCTTTCTGTCTTCACTTAGACTGACTTTGCCTTGGCTGTGCCCCTGTGCTCACCTGGACAGCCCTATCTTACAGCTTCGGAGACAGCCCACACTTATTCTGCCAACCTCCTAGCTATGATCTCAACCAAACCCCACCTCTAAACCATAAAATATACTTTAATATGCAGCCCCTCTCCATAGATAAAAAAAAACTGCTGACTTTGGCCTGACTTTTGCCACCTCTAGGTTCCCAACTTCAGCCCCATAGCCATACCTCTTTATATTGCTACCCCCTGAACTCCATATCCTGATGCCCTCTCCAGCTTAGAATATTACTCACAGCTGCCTTTAAGCCCTCCACCACCATGATCTCAACCACTTCCATAATACAATATGCATAAAAACTCCACTCGACAGGCAGCTAGTACTATACTTGGTTCGTAGATAAAAGCTTGTTCAAACCCCAATGGGCCCCATGCTACATCTGCTATCATACCCAATCACTCCCCTGAAAAAACCACCTCACTTTAGACACAAAATTCACAGCTTCAACCCAAATGCTCATCTGGCTTTCTCCCAGCTTCTCTCTACACAAAATTCCTTATTGCCAATAGAGACTGCATAGAAACTCATAGAGACATCCAACTTGTCACTAAAGGTCCTCTACTGCCTACATGGAGCCTTATAGTCCAAAACAGCCAAACACACTGCTCTCATCCAAAGATTTCAATCACCTCATTTTACTTCTTCCCTTGTTACCACACTTTGAAAACTTTCTGTTAAATTCTACCATCCCTGGCCAAACTTTTACCCCTCACTCATTTCCATATCCTTTAGAGTTAATATGTGGTTTCCCCTTTCTTGGAGGCCCTATTGCCCCTACTCATTTCCCATAAGATTATGCCTAGTCACTTCAAGCCATTGCTGTCTGCTTCACAGCCTTTATGCTCATTATTCCCTTTTCCCCTCATGCTTAAGCCACAGGTCCAGCTTAAAATCCTTCAAAATACTAGTTCAACCAACATGGAAAGAACCCACACTGTTCTCCTTTTCACTCCTGTTCCTTTAGCCACTGAGACTTCCTTTGACACAATGTTTATTAATGCTTCTAATAGCCTTATTTTTACTGTGCATATTTAATCTCTTATTCAGCTTTGATTCTTCTCATTTAGCGTTTTTAAAAAAAATTTACATATTTGGTACGGGGTCTCATACACAGCTCAGACTCATAGTGCTCCTCCTGTTTTCAGTTTCCCCAGCACTGGGATTACAGTTGTGCACCACCACATCCAGTCTCAGGGACCAGCTCAGTGTACCCAGGGGTGGGGCCCATGCAGCATGCATACTGGGGATAGAACCCTTGTCCCTGTGCGTGCTCAAGTAAGTACTCAGTCTGATGAGCTATCTTGCTGACTCCTCATTTAGCATCTGTTAAACTACTGTTAGTAGTAGTTGATCCAAGACAAGGACCAAACCTCACTTTCATATCTACAGTTCATCAAAAAATCCTCAGAGCAATATGACTCCCTTAGCCTCTAGATCAGGCAGGGCAAGAGTTCCATGGTCTCTATGCAGGTAAAGCCAGGGACCCTATTCAGCAGGAAGCAGCTACAGAAAATGGACAATCCATCCTCAGAATCCCTTAAAGATTTTCAGAAACTGGGTCTCTTGGAGGAGTAATATATATAGTATAATTGGGACTATGAGACCACTCACCTCCAGCCAATGAACCTGGGCAACACCCCAGGTTGCCCAATCCCTTGACTTCTGTCCTATGGTCTACAGGCAGAGAAAAGAAAGACAATGACCTCTGGCCTGTCCTGGAATATTCTGAAACCCCACACCAAGACATATATGTACCAGATTCTCCAGCATGACTTATAGCAGTGATGACAAATTTTTTAGAGACTGATTACCCAAACGGCAATCCCAAATTTACTTATGTATCACAAAGGAACAGTGCTGCAATTAAAGCTGAACAGTGAGGTTTTAGTTTAGAAAAAAACTGTAATCTGAGTACAGTGTGCTGGCAACTTGGGTCACATGCCAACAGAGGCATGTGTGCCTGTGGTGGCATGCATGTCATAGACTCACCACCACTGATCTATAGTAACCTTTCTTCACTTGAAGCTCTTCAAAGGTTCAGCATATCAATAGCATCTCATGAATCTAATTATAACAAAGTGAATTATGGAGAATTTGTTCAGTACATACACTTAGCATGACTTAGCACTTTGTCAATCACATTGTCAGTCACACTCTGGAAAAGCCAATGGGGGGTGCCCTAGACCCAGTGCAACATTTTAAATTCTTAAACCCAACATCTTCAGCACTCCTGCCATTTTCATTTCCACTGGTAGGAGCTTGCTAACTCTAGATGTCTCCCAAATTAAACTTTGCGGCTTTTCCTTACTGTCAAGTATCCTTTTCTGTTCTTTGTTCATTGTACACAAGAACCTAGGAACTCACCCAGGACCCCAGTACTCATGGTAGCATCAGCACTCTAAGAGGTTGAAGCAGGAAGATCACAGATTAAAGCCAGCCTGGGCTACCCAGCAATAGCAAGATGCAGTCTCAAAATTTAAAACAAAGGGGCAGGGGCATGAGTTTAGTGCAAAAGTCTTCAATTTACTTCTCAGCATGATGCTTATGAGGAAGTGGATGAGGAGGAGGAGGAGGAAGAGGAGGAGGAGGAGGAAGAGGAGAAGGTAGAGGAGGAGAAGGAGGAAGAAGAGGAGGAGGAAGGAAAGGAAGAGGAGGAAGAGGAGAAGGAAGAGGAGGAGGAGGAAGAGGAAGAGGAGGAGAAAGAAGAGGAAGAGGAGGAGGAGGACGAGGAAGAAGAGGAGGAAGAGGACGAGGAGGAGGAGGAGGAAAAGGAAGGGAAGGAGGAGGAAAAGGAGGAAGAGGAGGAGGAAGAAGAAGAGGAAGAGGAGAAGGAAGAAGAGGAAGAAGAGGAGGAGGAGGAGGAGGAGGAAGAGGACGAGGACCAGGAGGAGGAGGAGGAGAAGGAGGAGGAGGACAAGGAGAAGGAAACCACTATTAGGCAACAGGCAAGCTGATCTCACCCGGGTGCAAGCTGATCTCTGAAACCCTGTAAACTCTGCTGACTTCTACACAACAAGCTGCTCCCAAGGTACCAGAAATTGAGACCATACTCATCCCCTTTCTTACAGAGAGCTGAAATTTTGCCAACAGTAATCATAATTCTGGCAAGTAAGTGATCTTACTTTCCGGCCCTCTTGCAGTTTACAGCTATAGAAGCAGCTGCCATTTTATAAAACCTCGAAGCACATTTTCAAGATAGCTTGCATTGGTGTTTTCTCAGACAGCAATCCTAACTGGCCCCACATAAATATAATTTTCTGTGTTCTCAACTAGGGATTTTATTCTCAGTGAACATATCAAAATAAGTATAAGTATATAGGAGAGTTACAAATAGATAGTTTTCTACCTACATTTGGATGGTCATGTCACTCAGGCTACTTTCAGTTCGTGGCTGAACACAGAGTTCTTCCTCGTGGGGTCTCCCACCCTGGTCACGGTGACCAGCTCTTCAGTCCTACCAACATATTTCCCAGAAAATTTCCATATTACTCTCCACAGAGCCAACTCTCCCACTGAAAAGAGGTAAATTTCCACAGAAAATGTTGCTTAACCCTTCATACTTGCCAAATTATTATTTAAAACTACAAATTACATCTTTTATTCAGCTAAGACATGCATTTTCTAAATAAAGAAAAGTTATTAAACATCCTTGTAATGATTATATTTAAAAATGAGTGCCTACTCACCAGGGTTGTACGCAGAGATGGCCTGAATATATTCTGAAAAAAAAAGTATTTTCATTACATGCTACTATGCTCAGATGTGAATGTTAGCTTCAGTCTTTTTTCTTTTTCTTTTTTTTTTTTTTTAAAGACATGGTCTCATTATCTAGTCTAAGCTGGGCCTGAACTCACTATATAGTCTAGGATAACCACTAATTCACAGAGGTTCTCCTGCCTCAACCTCCTAGATGCTGGGACTGTAGGCATGCACAGCTCTTCAGTCTATTTTTAAATGCTTACTGATAAAGATTTCAGTTGTCTTACACTTAAACTTTTTTTGTCTTTTTAAGACAGGGTCTCGCCATGCAGTTGAGGTTGGTCTTGAGCACACTTTGTAGCCCAGGCTGGTCTCAAACTCTCAACAATCCTCTGCCTTAGCCTCCCAAGTACTGGGATTACAGGGGTGCACTATCACACCCAGCTTAATAAACATATTAAATATGATTATTTCAAGAAATATAAAATTTCAGTACAAAGACAAGTGATGTGGATGCATTATATGTTCTAGGCACTGCCCTGAGATTTGAACTCAGGGGCTTCACACTAAAGTACATCACATTCCTAGGTCACCTCACCAGCACCTTTTTTGTTTTTTAAGACAGGATCTCAGCAAGTTGGTAATTTGCCCAAACTGGCCTCTAACTTGTGATTCTCCTGCTTCAACCTCTCAGAGTGTTGCGATTATGAGTTTGTGCCACTATGCCTGGATGGATGGATGTTAAATGTATGAAATATTCACAGCAAAGCTAACCTTAGAAAGATAGTATAAATAGACAGTGATTTTAAACTTTGTAATTAAGAAATCTTCAAGAGGCTCCACTGAGCATATGTATCAATCAAGCCAGGCATTGTGGTGCATGCTTATAATCCTTGCACTTGGGGAAGTTGAAGTAGGAGGATCACCTCAAGTTTGAGGCCAACCTGAACTATATAGTGAACTCAAGGTCAGCTTAACTATAGAGTGAGACCTTATCTCCCTGCAAAAAAGAAAAACAATATGCATCAATCAAAGATATTTTCTGGCAACTCTGATGCAAATCTATTAGACCCATTTAATAATGCTATTCCTAAGTAATCTTAAAATTTCCTGTCTTCCTTACCAAAAGTTTCCCATAGTCTTTCTTTTTTTTTTTTTTAATTTTATTTATTTATTTATGTGTGTGTGTATGTGTGTGCGCGCGTCTAGCTCAGCCCACCAGGGGGCGGGGGTGGCTGGCATGTGGCGCCGGGGGATGGAACCGCGGTCCCTGTGCTTTGCTAAGCTTGTTCTAAGTAGGTGCTTCAGACCACCGAGCCATCTCACCAGCCCAAAAATAAGGAGTTATTTTAGGGCGGATTTTTTTTTTTGGTTGTACCAGGGATCAAACTCAGGACCTTGTGCTTGCCAGACAAGCACTTATTCCACTGAACTATCTCCCCGGCCCCCTCCCATAGTCTTTCTTCCAAGAAGGATTAGTTTTTGTTATAACCTATTTTTCCTTCAGGAAGCTGAAACAGATCATGCTATTGTTCTGTCAACCCATCCTTCACATATGAGACACAATTATTCCACAATCCTTCAGTCTCCTGAATGCTATTTCCTAAGGTATCAAAAACAGACTGGGCATGGTGTGGCACATGTCTGTAATCTCAGCACTTGGGAGGCTGAGGCAGGAGGATCACTGGGATCCACACAGTGATCTCAAGGCCAGCAACCCACAGTGAGAGGGTCTAAAAAAAAAAATACACCAAAAATAAAAATGATAGCATTACTCTCTGCATGGGAGACATGTAGGAAGGGGCTGAAGACATATGGGGCATTCAGGTAAGCTTCTGTATGGTCAGGCTAGGGAGAAAGTGGCATATTCCTGCAGACCTGAAGCACTACAATGTTTGAGAGTACACCCATAAGGAAGTACAATATTTCAGAGATCAGCCATAAGGAAAGAGTATGACAGAGGGACCCTGCAAGCCGCTAAGGACAGAATGTAACAGCGATAATGCCTACACTAACGTGTCCTCTTGCTCTTTATTTTGCAAACTTTCACTTGTAAAATTATTCTTTGTTCTTCCCTTTTGCCAGTATTATAAATTCTAAAGAAAACCACAAAGACGTTAATTGCTAGAGTCAGCTAATATAGGAAAAGAACTAGAAAAGTCCTGGTCCCAGAACCTCCTAAGTAGTCATCTTTTTTTAGCTTTTCAGAATCCAGAAGAGCTAATCTTCACAGAACATCAAATTATGGGTCATAGTATGGCTTGTAAACTTAGCACTCTGGTAGGCTGAGGCAAGAAGATGACTTCTTGAAGTTTTGCCTGGGTGATTTAGTCAGACCTCGTCTCAAAAAAAAAAAAAAAAAAAAAGGATGGTGATGTATCTAAGTATGAAGACCCTTGATCCAACACCTACTACTGCTGTTGCTGCTGCTACTACTACTACTATTACTACTACTGCTACTACTGCTACTACTACCACTCCTCCTCCTCCTCCTACTACTACTACAACAAAAGTAGAATGATATTTAACTTGCAGGTCAATAATGTGTTTGTCTAAGGAGTTACAAGGACTGGCCTGGGAAATAAAGGCCTGTTGTTATTACAAGAATATTCTTTCAAAAAAAGAAAATATTCCTGTGAGTAATAGAAATAATTATTGAGCCATGTCTCAGAGAATATCCCTTTTTAAAAAAAATTTTTATGTATTTGTTATAGGGTCTCACCACACAGCTCAGACTCCTAGTGATCCTCCTGTTTCAGCCTCCCCAGCATTGGGATTACAGGAGTGCACCACCATTCTTGGTCTTGGTGGCCAGCTCAGGGTGCCCAGGGCAGGGCCGGCACGACATGCGGTACCAGAGATCAAACCCAGGTCCTTGTACTTGCACTTGCCTAGGCAGGCACTTAGACTGTTGAGCTATCTCTGCAGCTCAGAATATCCTTCTGGTCTAGTACCACACCACTTTCCTTCCCTCTCCTCTAAAGATGGAGGGTCTGAAACAGTAGCCTTCCCCCCAGCATCTCAGAGTGATGAGCCAAGGATAAACCTGATTTCCTTCTTCCCATCTTGTATCTCCTGAGTACTGACTTTCCTGCTGAGGGAAAATGGACTTGGGTTCAATAAAAATAGCACAATCTAACCTTCAGGAAACAATGGCTGCCAGTATAACCCATAATTGTGAGAAACAACACTGATAAAATTCCCACTGCAGAGACAGTACTTTAAAGCATATCTTACCTAGGTTCTCAGCACAATTTTCACTCTTTAGTCCTGAAATAAAAAGATAAAATTTGTAAATTAGATGTGATCTACTGTAATAAAGATTTCAATTAATCTGTGCCTATTGGTAACTACTTTGTCAACTCCTAATCTATCAGGCCTATAATTCAGTCAGATGTAAACTGTAGAACATTAGCATTACAAACGTATTTTTGTATTCATAGAATAGCCACCAAACAAGTCTATGACCTTTGAAAAAATATTTAATTTTTATGTACTAGAGAGAATACTGATACGAAGAACTCCATAGATTTGCAAAGGGTTTCAGCAGTAAATATTCAGGGCAGTACTGGTCTGCAATTATGTGTGGGAAAACTACCTACTGGAGAAAGAACACAGTGCATCAAGAACACAATAGCATCTGGGGACACTGGAAACAGCTAGTGGCAAAATGCTGGCCTAGCATGTGTAGCCCTGAGGAGTTTGATCACCAGCATCACGGGTGGGCAAGTGGATGGAGACAACAGACTACTCCCACAGCCATACTAGAAAACTTATAATTCATAGGCACTGGGAAGAATATTAGAAGGATATGATTTTAGCAGTGAAGAATTACTCCTAGATTAAACTGACTTTCATTATTCCTAAAAATCTGAAAAGCATGTTCTAAAAGAAATAAAAAAGCTTAAAGGTATTTTTAGAAATAAAAAAGCCAAAAAGCAAAATAAAAAATATGTTTACAAATATACAATTGTATAGTACACAAAGTACAATGTAGAACATCCTGTACTCAAAATTTACTTCTCATACAAAAAAGGTATTCAGTTGACTGAAATTAACCCAGAACTGACAAAATGTCAGAATTATCAGGAAAGTACATTTAGGGCCTGCCAAATAGCTCAGTGGATTAAAGCACCCGCAAGCAGGTGCAGGGGTGGGGGTTCGATCCTTGCCCCTGGGATGTGCTGAGCCAGCAATTGAGACTGGGTGTGTGGTGTGCACCTGTAATCCCAGCTCTTGGGAGGCTGTAAACAGGCAGATCACTACCAGTCCAATCTAATAGGCAGATCCTGAACACCCTGTAGACCCTTCCCTAAAATACCAAAAAAAAAAAAAAAAAAAAAGGGCAAGAAAAGTACATTTAAAGTCATTACAAATGCCCTTATGACCTCATCTAAAGCAAATTACCTCTCAAATCCAAATACTGCAGTAGGGATTAAAGATTCATTTTATGAATTTTGAGGGAGATAATGTTCAGCTTTTTAACTATTAGTGCTACCAACAAATGGTTAAAAAAAAGAAAGATAAAATTATACACAAATTTAACAAGATATAAAAATATTGAGATGAAAATACAGTAGCGGGATTTCCTGACAAACAAGACCCTGCAGAAGAGTGATCTGTGGACTTGGAGACATAGTATGGTACACAGGACACCTGCTTCCCAAAGAGGTTCACAGTCTGATTTTTAGAACCTGTGAATATAGTATTTTACGTGGCAAAAGAGAATTAAGGGTGCAAAACAAATAATCTTGCTATCCGTTGACCTTCAGATAGGGTAATTATCCTGGATTAGCCAGGTGAGTTTAGTCTAATTACATAATGCTTGAAAGCAAAAGACAGAAGAGAGGGTCAGAGAGGTGAGTGTGAAGAGAACGCGACATGCCTGCTTCTTACTTTGTGGATGAGCACAGAAGGCTATAGGAATGCAGGTAGTCTTTAGAAACTGGGGAAGGCTGAAAAACTAAACTTTTTAAATGAAGCCTCCATCAAGGAATGCAGCCTACTAGCAGTTTATTTTAGCACAGTGAGACCCATGTAAACCATTCAAATGTAGAATTGTAGAATAGTAAGTCTTCATCATCTTAAGCCATTGCATTTGTGATTTATTCCAGAAGCAACAGAACACAAAGAGAGAAAATATCTAAAATGAAATAAAAAACCTAAAAACAAAAACCAGAATAACTGAGTTGTGGAACACTCTCAAAGCCACTTTGTGCATACACGTAAGTTGAATCCCTAAAGGAAGTGGGAGAACACAGTGAGGTTGTAGCTCAGTAGAGGAGTGAGTTGCAAGAGTGGCAGTGATCTGCATGCTCACCAGCAGGTATATAGACAAATTCTGGCATATCCCCTATTCTGCAATAAAAAGGGATCAATTTAGCTTTTATTTTTTAAACTTTTTTTTTTTTTTTTTTTTTTCCAGAACTGGGGATTGAACTCAGGCTCTTGCGCTTGCCAGGGAAGTGCTTATTCCACTGAGCCATCTCCCCAGTCCCTGGATCAATTTATTGATATATGCCTTTGGCCCTTACAAGTCAAAGAATGAAGGAGAGGTGAAAAAAATGTTGAAGAAACAATGGACAAACTTTCTGAATTTAATGAAAATCACAAACCCCCAAATCCATAAAGTTCAATGAACTTCAAGCACAAATACTAGGAAATCCTTGCTGAGACACAGGATCAAATTTCTTCAAACAGTAAACTCTGTATTTGTGGTAAAGAGAAGTCTTAATAACAGAAGTCTGGGAAGGAGGAACACACTGATTAGATAAAGAGGAACAAAAGTTAGCATATAACAGCAGATGTTTTCATCAGAAACAATGAAAGTAAAAAAAAAAATAAACTGATGCAACAGATTTATAAAGTATAGTACTGTCGCAAGACACTGTCTCAAAAAAAAAAAAAAAAAAAAGAAAAGTGGATGAAGCTCACTGCCAAAGCTCTGGGTTTAATCTCCAGGAATAAATAAATACACACACACACACACACACACACACACACACCCCTAAGAAAAAAGGACTGGGGCTGAGCATGTATTTAGCATTCATGAAGCCATGGGCTCAATCTCTAGCCCCTACTACCCACTTTTACCTGCCCAAAACAAGAAAAGGAAAAAACTATCCATCTATAATTTGTTATTTTTTGAGACGGAGTCTCACTATATAGTCCAGACTGCTCTTGAACTCACTATGTGGCCCAAGCTGGTCTCAAACTTGAACTCATGGTGATCGTCCTGTCTCAGGTTCCTGAGGGCTGGGATTACAGGTATGTGCTATCATGCCCAGTATTCAATCTACAATTCTATACCCAGTAAATGGTTTTTTAAAAAGTAAAATTCAATAAAGACTTTATTACATATAATTAAATCTAACCAAAGATGTAAACAAACTATATATACTAAAAAATATAAGATACAGCTGACATAAATTAAGATGATATAAATGAGATTAATACTGTGGAATTTTTTTTTTTTTTTTTTGACAGGTTCTTGCTATATAGCCCAGGCTGGCCTCAAAGTTGGAGCAATCCTCCTGCCTGAGTCTCTGAATACTTGGAATATAGACATGTGCCACCATGCCTGGTTTAATACTGTGTTCTTTAGTCGGAAAAGTAGCTATTGCTAAAGTGTGCTTCCTGTATGCTGATATATAGAATCAAGATCAGCTTAACCAAACTCTAAACAAGAATTGTAGACATTGACATGGTGACTGTGAAATTCCAATGGAAACATAATTTCTAATCATCACAATTTGTGGGCCAGACGAGGTTGCTTTGTCCCTGGAGGCCAGGTGCTGGCTCTATTTCAATCCAGGCCATTTCACTGGTTCCTCATGAGCTGCAGGGTGGTCTGCCTGGGTGAGGAACTACCAGAGTCCAGCCGGCTCTGCAGAGGAAGACAGGCATGGTGTTGTGGTGTAAATAACAACCATGTAGGTGGGCAGTGTTTGTTCCCTTATGACTTAGAGATAAGAAAAATGCTGACACCTTAAACAACATGGAACAGGTATTTTCCATCAATCGTGGGTAGGCTGAACTTTAAATCCATACAGAATGTGAAAAATGGTTAAAAAAGAAAAGAAAAGAAAAGAAATAAACAATTAAAATTTTTTACACAGAAATTTAGGAATCTAATCATATACAACATTGTAGCAGGATAGTCCTATGGCTTTTTTTTCTTTTTGCTTTATCTTGATCTTAATCATCCAGTAGAAAAGTATAAAAATAAGGTATAAAAAAGTAAAGCCATATTAATATGTTGAGCTGTAAAAGGCTCAAGTTAAGAACTTCTGACATTGCCAGTCCTGCAGATAACCCACTACTATTATGGACTACTGGACTACATTGGTTACCTTGCTGAATGCATGCACCTACAATATATGAATGGCAACAGAATACCCATCTCTGACAAAAGTAAACAAAAAAGGGGGACATAAATGAAGGACCATTTTGTAGTGAATATATATATATATTTTTTATATATATATACAAAATAGCATAGATAT
>NW_004524881.1:1388673-1394964 GCF_000260255.1 Octodon degus
AAAGAAAAGAGAAAAAGACATTACATTGCATTGACAAGAAAGTAATAGAAATGGAATTCATATACTCCTAGTGAAGATGTAGGACCATAAAAGTAATTTGGAAAAACCATTGGTCAGCTACTTCTAAAGCATTACAAACACCTACCATATAATCCAGTCAATGTATTCCTAGGTAGTTACCCAAGTAAAAAGAAAACGTGTATCAGTACAAACACTTGCAAATAAAATCTGCAGAAACTTTTTTTGTACTAGGCAAATTCCACCAACAACCCAAGTGTTCATCAGCAGGTCTACAGACAAACTGGCATATCCCCTATTCTACGATAGAAAGGAATGAATACATTACTAATACATGCAGTAGCATGGATCAATCTCAATTATGCTGTGCAAAAGCAGCCAGGCAAAAAAGAATAGGACAGAATTCAAATAAAATACTGGACAACACCAAACTATCTTTATTGACAGAAAGTACATCATTGAATTCCTATGGATATGGTTAAGAAGAAAATACAGGAGGAAGGAATTTCAGGAGGGTGTGAAGAAACCTTAAGAAGTGGATATGAAAGGAAAGCAAGAACTTAAGGATTAAGCAATGAAGAGAGGGCAAGGAGAAAAGCTAAGAAACATGTCAGGGGCAAAACCATACATTTATATGCACGAGATGGGTAAGGCAATGATCCTGAGAATCTTCAGCAGGTTTTTGAAACTAGAAGTTAATTGGTGGGATTCTCACCCTGACTATATATGCTAATACCTGTGAACTAAGCAACTACACTGAAGATAGCAATGTGTAATCCTAGGGTTATGCTTCGAATGCCTGTCATTCTGGTCTTCTAAATATATACTGCTTGTCTTGTCATATCAATTACTGCTATACTCTCTTAAGTAAATGTTTTTTTTTTAAAGGATAATAAATGAAGAGGCAAGAAAAAAAAATGCCATAGGACTGTTCTGCTACAATGCTGTATATGGTTAGATTTCTAAATCTCTGTGTAAAAATATGTAATTGTTTATTCCTATTTATTTTTATTTCTTTTCTTCACATTCTGTAGGGATTTAAAATTTAACATATCAATACTTGATGGAAAATATCTATTCCATGTTATGTCTAAGATGTTTGATATTAAGACAGATAGGTTATGCTCAACTGCCTATTTTATAGGATAATAATATCATTAAGCTTTTCTTCTCAAGGGTTAACAATTTAAGTTTGCAAACCAAAAGTTAGAGAAAAAGAAGGACTGCAAGGACAGCTGACATTTTGGCCCTAGCCTTTCAAGGTCAGTGAGGACTCAGAACATAAGAGAACCTGTACTGTAACATCCTATAACTCAGTGGTGTCCCAAATTTTCTGATTAAGGGGATTATGGGGCCACAGAGGAAATTGATCAATGATGTAGAGTGTGCCTAAGGAGAGTCACATGGAGAGACAACATTGTCTCAGGCTTTCACAAAGAGCAAACTGGTCAGGCAGTGGTGGTGACTCATCCACATGGCTGACACTGACAAAGGATCTACAACCTGCGGTACAGGGTTTCAGGGTAAATCCCAAGGGGATTTGACTGACCTTATCAGATACAAAAGTTACATTTCTTCTTGTACAGATCTTGCTTTTTCTTGGTCTTAACCATCCAGCAGAAAAGTACAAAAACGAGATATAAAGTAAAGCCATATTAATATGCTGAGCTGTGAAAGGCTCAAGTCAACGACTTCTGACATTGCCAGTCCTATGGATAACCCACTACTATTATGGACTACTGGACTATATCAGATTTTTTTTTAACTGAATTCATGTACCTACAATATTTAAATAACAATGGAATACCCATTTCTGACAAAACTAAACAAAAAAAGGGGATACAAATGAAGGGCCATTTTGTATCTTTATTTACAAAATAGGATAGATATACTGCTACTTTCTCTTAATTCAATGAGAAGAAAGATTTGTACTAATAGTGTTTGGACAGGACATCATACCTGCATCTTGTATTATGAATAACCACTATGAAGACAACAATATGCAGTGTATTAATTACTGAAACTGTCCTACTAACTGGTTTTGAAACTATCTCATTGCTATTTGTTTCTAAATAAATTTTTTTAAAAAAGAAGTGGATATGAAATATTCATACATTATGACTGCGGTGATAATTTCTTTAGTATATACATATGTCAAAAGTTATCAAAATTTTATTTCAGTTAGGCACAGTTATTGTATATCAACTATACCTCAGCAAAGCTGCTTTAAAAACTGCTTTTAAATTATGAAGATTAGGTGAACAGAGTGAGGAGTAGGTTTGGGACTTAGTCCCTATTTCCCTGCCTCAAGGAAAGTCAAACATCCTTGAATTGTTAAATGCTGGATGTTTAAAATGGCCAATAGTTTAGTAGGAAACTATACAATAAAAAGCCCTAGAAGCTGTCCAGATAATAATAAAGCTCTAGTTCCTTTAGAGTCTCAAAAGTTACAAATGTCTATGATCAAATTTATAATTAAATTTTCTGGCAACAAAAATACACCAGTGTTTATCAACCAATGGGTTTTTGGACATGGATAGTTCTTCCCTTTGCAAAGCTGCCATTACTGTTACGGGGCCTGAGATATACTGTCTCGCTGAAAGAAAGGTCATGATTCACCAACGAATGTCTTATACGACAGGTTCTGTCTGAACTAAATTCCCATGAGGTGAGATGAGTTTCTGAGAGTTTTATTGTAATACGGAAATTTCACCTCTAATAAAGGACTAAAGCTGGCACCTAAGAACATAAGCACTTTCACAAATGGATGGCTGCACACCCATTAGCCCTGCAGTTTCCTGAATGGTGTAGTAAAGTCACCAAGGAATATTTTTAGATATAAACGTATTCAACTTGTTATGTGTCTGGACATTGCCTAAACTATTAGCTGGATGCAGAAGGCAGCTTTGAAGTTACATGTTATATCATGTTACATGATAACATTTGCAAAGCTGCATCTAAGCAATCAACTGTTTTGATGAAAATCATGTATACATTAAGATCAAAGTGAAGCAGGAATGATGTAGTCTCTAATGTGATTCCAAAGTCTGAGAAGTTGTGCAGCGTGCAGCAGGCACATACATCCCATTAGCAAGTATCACATGGTTAAATATGAAATAACTACTTGAACAAAAAGCATGTGAACTATTTTTTCAGCTCCTAGGATGTTAGGAGACAAGGAACTAAGACCTTAGTTTTCAAAATTACATGCATAAAAATTATACATGTATAATACAATATATATTAAAATTATCTATTTAATGTTACATACATATATACTAAGCCAAATTGTTTGAGTTTAATAAATGGAACTTTTAAGCCTTTTTTTAGCCAAAGGAGGTAGCAAAAAATATTATGACTCAAAGGGTACCATGAACTGAAAAAATGAGAACCTCTGCCTTAGACACTGCAATAGCCTTATCTTCTATTTTATCCAAACTATTGGCTCAAGGAGGGCCTTACTTATAAGACTTAAAACCTGAAAAGATAACATAGTTCACTTATAATCCAGCCTACTACAAGGTTGGATAAATCTAAAGGAATGCTGCATGCATTAGTTGTAAAGATATATACTGTTTTTTGTCTTCCAGGAAATACAATACATCAAAACTGAATAACTATGTCTTGACATGGATTCATGCGACACATTAATGCCCTCACTGTATGGTCAGACTACTGAGATACCCCAAACTGGATACCTAAAGATAAACCCATATTCAGCTGCCACAGTTTGAGATGCTCTATGGAAGATAGAAATGAAGGGAGCCTCAAGCCAACAGTTCATAAGGAACTGAGGATTTAATTGAACAACTCATGAAAGACTGTGTCCTGCAATAATATGCAAATGAACTAAGAAGCAGATATTTTCTAGTCAACCCTTAAGATGACCACAGCATTGTGAGTCTTAAAGGATACACCTGAGGGATGCCTGGATCCCTGACCCACACCTGCTATATGGTAATATATGTTTCTTAAAACCACTACATTGGGCCAGGGAGATAGCTCAGTGGAATAAGTGCTTGCTTGACAAGCGCAAGGTCCTGAGTTTGATCCCTGGTACCACCAAAAAGAAAAAAGAAACAAAGAAAAAAACAAAAAACCACTAAGTTTTGGAGTGATTCATTATGTAATAGACAGCTAGTAAAGGTTGAGGGTAGGTTTTATATAACAACCTATCTAAAATAGTTCTTACTTATTCAAACACTAACGTAGCTGTTACTATGAAGATGTTTTGTAGATAGAATTAAAGTCAATAGTCAGTTAACTTTACATAATAAAGATTGTCCAAAAAACTTGTGTGGGCCTGGTTTAGTCAGCTGAAGGGCTTAAGAAAAACACTTCTTCCCTGCTGAAGAAATCCTGCTCATGAATAGCAGCTTAAACTAAAGTGCTCTATTTCCAACCTGCCTTTCTTCACCACCTGAGTCTTGGATTTTAACATTGCCTTGCCAAATCCTGTAACAGTGTAAGCCAATAGCTTCCAATAAATATCCAAATATATATTTTCTGCTAATTATATGTCCTGGGGTGAATTTTGGCTGATAGAACAATGATGAGTGATTGAATATCTGAATAGAAGTGAATATTTCTATCATTTCCTATGAATACAGATAGACCAGCAGTCTTTCAAGTTGTTCTAGGTGTTGAGTCATAATGGCAGATTAAAATATGTCACTTCCTATCTGTGCCATCTGTACAGATAGATTCTTTAATCCCAGACAATGCCAGACTACAGCACAAAACTTTGCTACTTCCAGGATACACTAATGGGTGCAAATCTGTACCAATGGTGAAACATATATTTAATAAACCCTCAAGGGTTAGGTGTGGATTTATAAGAACTAAACATGTATAACACCATAGGCTCATTTTCTTTCAGCTTTTTGTTTGTTTGTGACAGGGTCTCATCATGTCGTTCAGGCTGATGTTGAACTCACTGTGTAACCCAGGATGGATTTAAACTCACAGGAATATTCCTGCCTCAGATTCCAGAGTGCTGAGATTACAGTGTGCGCCACCATGCCTGCTTTGGGTTTGAGCTTTTAAAATCCTTTATCATAAATATGTCAGCCTGGCTTGACTTTAGGGAGCTTTGGGCCCTGTGTTTCCATTAGTTATCTCTAGATGGCAGCAGAGGCTTCCTGCCTAGAGTTAACCCTTACTACATAGCTCTGCCCCCTTCCTCATTTCCTCACAGGCAGCTAGCTCTTAATGCATTCCTGCATGTGGGTCTGAGCCCTGGCTCATTCAGAAACAATCCAATGGTTCCATTAATAACTGTATTTCAATTCCACTCAAAAACATGGAGTCTGTTGGTGGCAATGCCCTTCTCAGCCCACCCACTAGACACAAATGTTAACTATGCCTGGAGCCAGGAAGTTCATCTAATACCCAGGGACTCCGTAAATGGCATTTGGTTGAATGTACCAGGATCACCAAAAATGTTATGACTTCTTTTTTTAATTTTTTTTATGTATTTAGTACAGGGCTTACAGGGTTTCAGTACACAGATCAGATGCATAGTGATCCTCCTGTTTCCAGCCTCCCAAGCACTGGGATTACAGGTGTACACCCCCATACCCAGTCTCAATTGCTCTCTCAGGGTACCCCGGGGGCAGGGACGGCTCAGCAAACCAGGGATTGAATCCTGGCTGTGTGCTCTGCCTAAGTAGGTGCTTTAATCTGCTGAGCTATCTGGCCGGCCCTAGAAGTGGTATGATTTCTGACTGAACAGCAACTGGGTTTTGGCTGAAATGTGCTGGTAAAGCTTAACACTATGGTGTTTGATTTCTACTGCAATTCATCCTTCTATATAATTTCACTTTCTATGGTCTCAGTTACCAGTGGTCAAGTGTAGTATGAAAACACTAGTACTGGTCTTTTTTCTTTTAAGACAGTCATCATTCATGTAACTTCTACAACTTTTAGTTACTGCTGTTAATCTCTTACTACGCCAAATTTATAAATTAAACTTTATCATAGATATGTATACACAGGAAAATATACATAACAGTACATACAGAGTTTGGTACCATTCACTGTCTCAGGCATCCATAGGAATCTTGAAACATATGCCTAGCAAACAAGGGGTTTAATTTACATAGATGAACCATGGCTAATTTTAAACTGCTGTTATTTTGAAGGACCTGGGAAGAAAAGTGCTTCCTAAAATTAACTCCCAAGGGCTGGAGAGATGGCTCAGTGGTCTAAAGCACCTACTTAGAACAAGCTTAGCAAAAGCATCAGGGACCGCGGTTCAATCCCCCAGCACCA
>NW_004524881.1:1395064-1396077 GCF_000260255.1 Octodon degus
AAAAAAAAAATTAACTCCCATAAGTGATACAAGCTTGCTCTCATTGGCTTGGATTTTGGTCAAGTCTAATGTATAATTGGTGAAGGGAACGAACACATTTCCTTTTAATACACATTTACTTTTCCATGATTTATCTGCCCCCTCAAAAAGAACAGTCACACTCAGATACAACTCAAATGCAGGACCATAGTGAGACAAAAAAGTGCCTAGAGTATGAAATTTATTCCTTTCAGAATCATGCAAGGGCATCCCCTAAGAGTGGGGATTTCCTTAAATTTTGTACCTCAGGCACCTTAGTGGCCACCCAACCCTAAGTGTATCAGCCTTCCACCCAGGCATGATATCTCATGCACATTTCCTTACTCAGCCTTTTAATTATCTTGAATACACTGAGTCAGGGTCTAAAAGTCTATCCTCTTTCCAAGGCGTATTGCAGTATATGCTCTGCTTGAAACAGCAGAAATTGCTTTTGGTTCAGTTAGTCATATTTATAAGACACAAAAAGGCCAACTCCTTACTAGTTTACTGAGTTTTGCAGAAAAAAAAAAAGCAAGGGCAGGAACACAGCATAATGTTTAGTAGCAGGGCAGCATTAGACCTACCCCTTCGATGCAAATCTTCCCCAACTATCTGTACTTCATTCATAGTCCTCCCAACTCTGATGCACTTTAACAATGTGTTTACCACAGGCAGTGTTGATAGTTACACAACTGATATTCTACCTTTAGTAGATGATAGAGAAAGATGCTAGAAGATCATTTTCATAGCAGAAAAATTTTATTAACTCTTTACTCATCTACATCCAGACAAAGTACTATAAAATTTCACATTATACTGTGTTATATGATTTGTGTCTAGTTGTCCCCCCAAAGCCTCATGCAGTCATGGGGCTAGAGTTTGTTACTAATTCATGATCCACTGCTGGGATTATGGGTGTGAGTGCTGCTGGGATTATGAGTATGAGTGCTGCTGGGATTATGGGCATGAGTGCTGCTGGGATTATGGGTGTGAGT
>NW_004524881.1:1397198-1397799 GCF_000260255.1 Octodon degus
TATATATATATATAATTTGTGGACCAGGCATATGGCACATGCCTGTAATTTCACCATTCTGGGAGACAGAAGCAGGACTGTGAGTTTAAGATGGCTGTTGGCAACATATGGAGATTCTGTCTCAAAAGAAAAAAGAGCCAGGCCCAGGCTCAAACCCTAGTATAAAGAGAGGGAACATTGGGCCCACCAACCAACCAACAACCCTAACAACTTTGTAATAAAAGAATAGTTATATAACAAGTGTTACTTCTTTTTTAACTTTATTATAAAGCTTGGTTTTTTAATATTTGTGATATCTGCATGAAGACAGACAAATCAGTGTAACATAAAGTATAGAAATCATTCCACATATTCACATGCAACTTTTTTTTAAAGTTTGCAAATGTAGTTCAGTAGAAAAAGGTAGTCTTTTTTAAACATAGTCTTTTTTACTTTTTATTTTTTCTTAATTTTATTGAGAAACAAATAGCACTGAGACAGTTTCAAAACTGATTAATAGGACAGTTTCAATATTTAATACACTTCATATTGTTGTCTTCATAGTGGTTATTTATAGTACAGGATGCAGATATGATGTCCTGTCCAAACACTATTAGTACAA
>NW_004524881.1:1408074-1429580 GCF_000260255.1 Octodon degus
TTATGGGTGTGAGTGCTGCTGGGATTATGAGTATGAGTGCTGCTGGGATTATGGGCATGAGTGCTGCTGGGATTATGGGTGTGAGTGCTGCTGGGTTCATAGGTGTGAGTGCTACACACAGCCTGCTGGCAGATAGACTGCATGCAACATAAAGGAGACAGACTTGCTCTCTGTTACCAGTACTCCTCCCTTTTGCTCTTTGCTGTTCTCCACTGCCATGAAGTGTTGCCACTCTGCCATGCAGCCAGATAAGTATGGACTGAAATCTCCACAAACAGTGAGCTAAATAAACCTTGCCTTCCTTAATTTTGAGTGTCAGGTATTTTTGTCTCAGCAGCAAGAGAAGAGAAACTGAGACATTTAGTAATAAAGAAAACACCCTAAACCTTCCGGATTTAACAATAATAATAACAAAATACATACACCACAAAAAGTCTCAGGAGCACTGGCAGAATGCTTGCCTATGTGAGGCCCTAGTTCAATCTCTACCACACAAAATAAAACAATAGGTCTCATTCAAAGTGTTAATAACTAGAATGGCTCCACACTTTTCAACAGTAGCTCTAGAGCATAGAAATCACTGGAAGAACATCATCAAAATTCCAAAGACATACAAATTCTAAAACAGAGATCAAATGTGCAAAAACTATTATTTGAGTTTAAAGATGGACATGTCAGACACACAAAGTCTTAGAAAATTTGCCTCAATTTCTTCAGAAACTTCTATAGATTTCCCAGACCCATCCCATCAGATGAGTCATTCATGAAAAGATGGAAATCCAAGAAATAAGGGATCTCTTCCTGGGGAGAAGCAGCACCACCAAGTGGTAAAAAGAGACTTGAGGCCATTCAGCAAGCCTAAAGAGCATATTACAGGGCTGGATGATGGAGGAGTCCAGAAGGTATGTAGCAGGAAAAAAAGAGAAGAGGAAACAAGAGATGATTTGATATATCTTGATGTATTAAGAAATTTCTAGGAGCTGGGGATATAGCTCAGTAGTACAGCACCTGCCTGGTGAGCACAAGGTCTTGAGTTCGAATTCTGATTTTAAAAAAACCCTAAGACATCTCTATTTCTGTCAAAGGAATTACTGTCAGGTGAATTACTGATTGATATAAAATTTAAACAAATAAGGCAAAATCATTAAACCACCTTAAGGACATACAGGTACTTCAGCAGAGAAAAATAGTGCTTTGATTCAGCTATGACTGATCTTTACTAGGAGGTGGAGAATGAGGAAATCTATACCCTGGAGAGGAGAGTGGTGGTTGTCACTAACCTAACAGCCAGTTCTAGTTTCCTTCTCCTTTGTCTCCCTACATTACAGACTAAAGAGGCTGATTAACCTTTTCCTAGCTTTTCTTGTCAGCGTGGATGATCAAGAAACTGTTCCAGTCAATGATTTAGGATAAAACAACTATTAAAGGCTTTGGAAAAGTTTTTACTTTCTTCATTAAATAGATTACTTTGGTTGTCTTCCTTCCTTTCCATCTTGAACAGGGATTTACACCTAGAACTGTAGCAGATATACTCCAGATAAGAATCTAATAACATTCTAAGAATAGTAGAAAAGAGTCTAAGTTATGACTTAGACAAATGACTGCACATGACAGCCCTACCTCTAGATTTATTTAATGATAACTTATCAGCCAAGTTTGTTTCAAAGCCAAAAGTGACAAAGAATTCCTAACTAATGCAAGGTATTTGAGAGCTAAATACCTGTTTTCATTTTTTAAGTCAAAAAATGTTGAATCTTGCTACTTAGAAATGTAACAGTAACTACTTGAGAAAAAGAGCTAAAACAGGTACCACCAAGAACTGCAAACTGGAGCCAGTGGGGCAAGGGACTGCTGTTTCTCATAGTAAACCCAATCACAGGGCTTTCAGTAGTAGCTCCACTGACATTTTGGGTCAGCTAATTCTTCGTTGTGGGAGGCTGTCCTATACTCCATTCTCACCCCCCAGAATGAAAAATATTTCTGACCACTGACAAATGACTGTGGGACAAAAATGCTTTTGGGAAAGAATATTGCCTTATAGTACTATTTCATTTTTTAATTTTTAGTAGCACAATAAATTTGTGAGCTTTTTTGCTTTTGTTTTTGTCTTTTTCAGACAGGGTTTCACTATGCAATTTAGGCTGGCCTTGAACTTATTTTGTAGCCCAAGATGGCCTCAAACTCACAGTCCTCCTGTTTCATCCTCCCAAGTGCTAGAATTACAGATATGAACTACCACATCTGGCCTAAATTCACTATTTTGATAAAAGTAAATTATAAATAGTTTGGAAGCAGCTAGACTGGAAACTGTCAGTCTAGTCTCCTCGCAAGCACCTCTCATTTCCCTTACCTGACCTCCACCTCTGCCTCAGAATCTCACTCCTTTCCACCAGACAGGACTGAGCAGAGCAGAAGTGAGATACTTACCACCTAGAAATGCACACTCGTAATGGCTGCAAGTCTTGTTTGTGCTGTGAAGGGTTAGGCTGTTGCCGGCCTCATCCTGCGACACTTGAAAAACTTCACTCAGGGGTATTAAAATGATTCTTTCATTTTCTTTACCAAAAAAATTTTCAACAGCAACTCCAAAGCATGTGTAGATAGTCAATGTAATGTGTTGGTCATTAGCTACTTCAGGTTTGGCATACGCCAATGTGAAATTGCCAAGCCTGGCTTGGTTTTGCCCTCCAAATGTAAATGAAATATCCTGGCTTGCTCTATATACCACATTTTTGTAACTGTCTTCACAAGGTCTTCTCAGCAGCTGCAGAGCTCTCGTAAGGTAAAAATGAAAAGCTTTGAACTGGAAGCCATAGATATAATCTTTCCGTGATTGGCCAGCCAATTGCACAGCTTCTGTGAACAGGTGGTAAAAGAGCGTTTGCTCCTGAGCTTCAGAAATATATGCCATTAGGGCTATTCCATGGTTATCCTTAAAGCTTGTAGGAAGAAATAGCTGAGTTTTCCGGGCTTCCCATTTGGCTTTTGCATTTTCCCACACAGTCTCCAAGAGCTGATGGCTAGCCTTCTCCTGCTTGAGCAGTTGGGGAACATATTTCATTTCCATTCTGTCAGTACATTTCAGGTATTCATCATCAAATACATTATCTGCCATGTCTAATATTTCAGCCTTCATCTGAAATGAAGGAAAAGGAAATTAATATTCTTGAAATAAGATGTTTATTTTTCTGGAATAAGATGTTTATTATCTACCATTTTCCTTAGTTTACTATTCCTGCTGAAGAATTTTTATGTATAAAGTCTACCACATTACTATTGATAACTTCTCTCATCTATGACATTTAGATGAAAGAGTAAATGTCAGTTAACGAGAGGTACAGGCAGAATATGCCTCTAATTCATTTATTTGAACACTATGGTACACAGAAAATTGAAGAACGGGGTGACCTGGTTTTGAAAAATATCCTTACCTAGGTTTCTTTAAACCCTCAAGACTGTTGGAAGAACCTGAAATAACCATGTGTTATACACTGTACACAAGAGAGAGATAATGACAAATGTTACCCTTTCTCTTTTAAGCATTTCCCATTCCTTATGCATATGGCATGGATAGGAATTATTGGTACTGTCAGCCCAAAGTATAAACAGGTGATCACGTGCTGGGAGCTGCTGAAGCTGAAACTGATCCTATGCAGGAGGGCAGAATGAGGCCTCATTGCCTAAAGCAGTCAAGCTACCTCAGTTTTGAGAAAAACATCCTGCCTGGACATTGAGGGCTATTAGTCACCAGGCAACCTTGTGTCTTCCAACACTGTAAAGGTATAAATAAAGGCTCACACTGCCCTTTGCCTTTTCTCCTGGGAACTACCAAGAGACTAACAGATCCCTACATTTGACGCCTGCAACAGGGACCCTACTAAAGAGATATTGATAGGTAGGAGAACGTTCCCCAAAATTTTGCTGGCAACAGGATGGGGAAATGGATGGATAGATCAGTATTTAGCACTGTAGGGGTCAGGGATATAGCTCAGTGGTGTAAGCACCTGCCTGGCAAACACAAGGTCCTGAGTTTGATCCCTGGTACCACCACCAAAAAAAAAAAAAAAAAAAAAAAAAAGCACTGGAGTGTTATATTGACAATTATCAGGTGAAAAAGTCATGGAAGTCTACTGACTATATATATGGGGGCAGGGAGGAAGAGAGAGAGAAACAGGTTTGAGAAAAGCCAACATGGAGAAAGTTAGATTGAGTTAAAAATGGGATAGAGAGCATATGAAGAACCACAGATGTCTATAGGCATTTATAAAAATGTCTGTTGTTTTCTTAGTTCCCATATTTGTGCTACTTTCTTAGACTACTGTAAAGTACTTAGTGTGGAGTACTTTTTTTTTTTTATGTGTTTGGTACAGGGTCTCACTATGCAGCTTGGACTCACAGTGATCCTCCTGTTTTCAGTTTCCTGAAGGCACATGGTGCTGGGGATCAAAACCCTGTCTCTTAGCTTGCCTAAGCAAACACTTGGTCTGCTGAGCTGCCTAAGCAGGCGCTCAGTCCACTGAGCTATTTGGAGTAGACCCTTTGGAGTACTGTTTTAATACCAAGTCCCAAAGGGGACAAGAAGGGTAGAAAAGGTACAGCAGATGGAGTTTAAATCCTCTAGTTTTGCTCAGTTAGATAAAAATAGGAGACTGTTATGGTTTGTGTATAGGCCTTACACAAAAGCCTCATGCAGTCATGGGGAGACTTCTAGAGTTTGTTATTATTGTGGGTGTGGATTCTGTATCTTCCCTGGGGCATATAATTTGCATTACAATGTAAGGAGGGGAGAGAGGCTAGCTGGTAGCTGCCTGAGCTGCTGCCACTCCCTTTGCTCTTGCTCTTTGTTGCTGCCATGAATGGCTGCTCTGTGCCACCATATGCCACTCTGTCTTAGAGCCAGCTGAGTATGGATTGAAATCTCCACTGACTGTGAGCTAAATAAACCTTTCCTTCCCTAATTTTGAGTGTCGGGTATTTGTCCTAGCAACAAGAGAAGATAGCTGAGACAAAGAGGTTTTTTTAAATTGTGAGCAGTTGGTTCCAAGTAATGTAGTAGTGCAGCTGGGGGGAAGGGCACAAACTGGTCTCAAGGAGGGACTTATGCTCATGTCCTAGATAGACCCAGCTGGAATTTTTCCAGCTGCCTACACATCTGTTTGCCTCATCCAGCCACAGAGGTTGGTGTGTACACCAACAATAGTTCTCTAAATCTGGTGCTAAGTAGGAGGGTCATGACTATGGCTTATTATGGTCTTGGTATTGGCTATGCAAATTGCTGGCAAACAAAATTTGTTAGGCTCAACAAATCGTGGAAGCAACCAAAATGCCCATCATGGCTTGAGAGATAGTTCAGTGGTCTAAGAACCTGTCTGGCAAGTGCAAGAACTCGAGTTGATTTCCAGTACTGCATGCTATGCTGGCCACTGAAACCAGGTGTGGTGGTGCACGCCTGTAATCCTAGCACTGGGGAGGCTGAGATAGGAGAATCACTATGAGTCCAAACGAGACCCTGTACCAAATAAATAAGCAAAATACCCATCATCTAAGGAATAGATAAAAAATAAGATATTTTAAAAAATCCTTTACTTGGGGCTGGCGAGATAGTTCCAAGGACTAAAGTGCCTGGTTAGGCTAACTTAGGCAAGCATAGGGACCTCGGTTTGATCTCAGGCACCACATGTTGCGCCAGCCCCGCCCCCAGGGCGGGCTGAGCCAGCCAGAGTCCAGGCATAGAGGTGCATGCCTATAATCCCAGTACTGGTGAGGCTGAAAAAGGGAGGATCACCATGAGTCCAAGCTGCGTAGTGAGACCCTGTAACAATCAAATACATTTTTTAAAAAAATCCTTTACTTATTCATTTATTTCCAGTTTTGGTGGCAGTCTCGCCATGCCTGGGGTTCCAGAGACTGAACCCGGGTTCTTGTGCTTGCAAGGCTGGCACTTAAACTGCTGAGCTATCTCCCCAGCCCAAGTTGTGATATTTCTATTCAATGAAGTATTAGTCAGCTATAAAGACAGACAAACTTTAAAAAAAGAAAGACAAACTCAAGGCCTTTATAGGTAAATGGAAGCAACTAGAGGCTATACTCATAAGTGAGATACATCAGGCTCACATGTGTAAATATCATCTTGTCTCTCTAGTCTAACAACCTGAAAGAAGAAATAAAATCTGAAAGGAATAATAGATACAGTAAAATAGAAAGAAACTGAACATAAGGAATAAACAATGAAGATGAAAGAAGGAAAAGAGAAAAGATAGGATGGAAGGAAAAAAACATGCAAGTATATATACGGGACAGCTGAGATGATTGCAGTACTAATTTCCATCAGTTTTTTGAAAGTAGCAGTTAATGTTTAAAATTTTCACTTTGAATAACTCCATATGCTAATATCTGTAATCTGAGCAGCTACATTGAAGACAGCAATGTGCAATACAAAAAAACATGATTGAATACTTTTGATCTTGTTCTTCTAAAAGTATACCATTTCTAATGTCTTATCAATTATTATTATACCCTCTTTAAAATAAATTGAAAAATAAAAAGGACAAGAAGATTGAAAGCAAGCATTAATGTTTAATTATTTGACCAATCTTGCATACCTGTATCTGGTAATCTGAGTGACGGATTTTTTTTTTAATTATTTATTTATTTATGTGTGTGTGTGTGTGTGTGTGTGTGTGTGGCCAGCTCAGCCCACCAGGGGGCGGGGCTGGCTGGCATGTGGTGCTGGGGGATTGAACCGCGGTCCCTCTGCTTTGCTAAGCTTGTTCTAAGTAGGTGCTTTAGACCACTGAGCCATCTCACCAGCCCTGAGTGACAGATTTGAAAATAAAAACATAATATAATAACCATTGTTAATTTTCTATTCTTGTTTTGAAATTCTGTATGATATGTATTGTATGTTGCTGTTTCTGTCTTTGTTTTGTTTTTACTCTTTAAAATCAAATTAAAGAAAATACATATGCAACTCAAAAAAAACATCATTTTGTGTACATATACAAGACATGTATAATTATGAATTTGATTCCATTTTAATTACATCAGGCAATGGAGAGATCCTATTTAATAAATTAGTACCCATTCCAGGTACTAATGGGAATTTTTTTTTTTTTTTTTTTTTTAAAGAAAATCTGTTAGGCTCAAGATAGTGCCAGTCTAGGCAAAAACGAAGCATTCAGCTGTCAGAGCCAGAGCGACAGCTGACACACACAGTGACTCAGTGCATGCAGATGGCCCTGTAGCCTTGGCCTCTGTGAAGCTTTGGGAGGGGAGAGGATGTGGGCCCAAGAAAACCCATTCCGGGCACTAAGAAAATGAAGCTGCTGCCAGCAGCTCTCCCAGCCCTGCAGCCATAAAGTAAAAGGCAGCAACGGGAGGCACAGCCTCAATACGAAGAGGTCTCTGTGTTTTGCTTGGTGTCATCAATTCTGACTATACAGGGAACTCGAAGTTATATTTCAATCTACTCAAAACACTTTAAAATCACTCCAGACTCTCGTATCACTCAATTGGTCATTCTTTCTTTGACAAAAAAAACTTAAAATAACTTTTTAAAAAAGAAATATTGGGTTAAAAATAAAAATTAATTAAAGGAAAACCATTTTAAAGGGCTTTTCAAATGCAAGTGTGCATGGCCTGCAGGTACAAAGGTTGGGTTGCCCACCTAGAGAACTGCAAGGGCCATTCCCCAGGAACAGAGTTTAGCAGAAAAGCAGGAAATAGACTGCTTCTCTCTTTCTCCATTACAACTGAAACTAAAAGAAAAGTTTTTGTATTTTCCCCTGAAGGTGGTTAAATTAAAAGACTTTCCATCCTAATGATAAACAGTTTGCTTTTTTAAAAAATCATTATTTCTTAAGATTTACAATAATGGGGATATTATTAATCTTTTAAAGATTAAATTATTAATCTTTTAAAGATTACTTAAAATTTCTTTTCATAGTATATTAAGTGTATTCATGATTCCAGTGTACATCTAAAATGTAAAACAAACATTACTTATTGAGATAAGACTTTCCCTCAGATTCAGATCTCTACTTTTAATAAAAAACTTGTGATGTATATCACATTTAAGGACAATTAATTAGATGAAAATTTCTAATGTATTTGAGATGACTAAATGTTATATCAAAATGAAAATTTAAGTATGCCACAGAATGATTGTCTTGCTATAATGTTGTATATATCCCAGCATGCCTAGTTTCATCCACACCTTTTTTTAAAAAATAAGGAAACTGAAATACAGACAGATTGAGACTTAATGGCAATTGAAACAGGCAGTCTGGTTCAGTCCTGTTCTCCTCACCAAAATGTTCTATTCTAAAGAATGAGAGTGCTCCCACTGATGAGACCACTGACATTTATGTATCACTTTTTAAAAGAATAATTTTGTATTCATAAAAGCCCTTATCAAAGGCCAACAATCATTAATACCATTTTACAAATGAGGTAACTGGACAGTATCTGAAATTGTCTTGATTATTAGCCACAGGGTATTCTGCTGGGAAAGTTACTGAGAACTCTGGACTCCTGGGTTTGTAGGTCAGTTTGGGAATCTGAGCTTCAGGAGATCAAATCACTGCTGTCTCATAGTCGAGAAATGCTCTTTCCTCTGCAGCACAGAATGTACCAGAGTTCAGCTTGGACACCAATGCTTGACTTATCTTCAAGACTCCAACATAAGATACCAAGCCCTGAAACCACCTCCCACATTCCTCACATCATATCAGAGTTGATCCAGTATGTTCTTGTCTTTTTCCAAGGTCTGTAGCTAGTCTCCACTTGTCCAATTTTAGACACCAAGAGTTTTTGGCCAGACACTCCACAACTGATTGTGTGTTCTGTACAGTGCATATTTTGAGCTGTGACAGAGTTCATAAATATCACCGCCATTCAGACAAGTTGAATGGATAATAAGAACTAGGTACAAACAAAAGGCTAGATGAATAACCTGACTATAATTTCTCCCTCTGACTTATCCACAGAAATGAAAACTTACACTAATAAAATTCAATTACCAAAAAATTATTACACATATGTGAAAATATGTTTTTAATTTCTCAATAAGAGAAATTTATTAAATAAATAACAGAAAAGTAGTAGCACAAATATTAGAATTATGTTGCAAAAGAAAATTGAAAGTACAAATTAAAATTACAGCAAAACACTATTTCACACTTCCTAGGATGGCTATGATGGAAAGCACAAAAGGAAAACAACATAAGGATGCAGAGAAAGTAGAAACCTATTACACTTCAGGAAGGACTGTCTTCTGGTGCAGCCACTGTGGAAAAACAATTGGCAGTACCTAGATAAGTTAAGCATAAGTTACTATCCAGCCCTGCAGTTCTACTCTAGGTATATACCAAAGAGAACTGAAACAGGCCCAGCGAGATAGCTCAGTGGTCTTAGGTGCCTGGCGGGGCTGAGCTGGTCACAAGAGAGAGATTGAGAGAGAAAGAGAGAGAGAGAGAGAGAGAGAGAGACAGACAGACAGACAGACAGACAGACACTACATTTTTCTTTTGATACAGGGCCTTGTTATGCAGCTCAGACTCATAGTGATCCTCCTGTCTCAGCCTCCCTAGTACTGGGATTATAGGCATGTACCACAATGCCTGGGATTCCAGGGCTGGCACAGCATGTGGTACTTGAGGTCAAACTCAGGACCTTGCACTTGCCAGGCAGGTGCTTATGTCACCAAACTATCTCCCCAGCCCTAAGCCTGTGAGTTTTTATGGTGTGTGAGTTACAGCATAATTTAAAAACCAAAAAGGTATAGGCAACAGCATATATAAAGATTCTCTAGACAACGGAGCAAAGTATTAAATGTTAGAACATGGAACCAGGCATGGTGGTACACACCTATATGGAGGTTAAGACAGCAGGATGGAAAGTTTGAGGCGAGCCTGGGTAACTTAGTGAGTTCCTCTCACAATTTTAATTATTTACAAAATTAAATTGCAAAAAGGGCTGAGGATATAGCTGAGTGCATCCTGGCTTCGATCCTTAGTACTGGGAAAAAAAAATCCAAACTTTTATTATTTAAGATATTTTAACAAAAACATTCAAAATTAGTGTAAAAATAAAGGGCTGGCCAGATAGCTCAGTGGACTAAAGTGCTTGCTTAGGCGATGCAGTTTCGGTCCCCTGAGTGCTGTGCCGGCTCTGTCCCTGGGGCATGCTGAGAGGTGATTGAGACTGGGCATGATGGTGTGCGCTTATAATCCCAGTGCTTGAGGAGGCTGAAAACGGGAAGATCACTATGCGTCTGATCTGTGTAGTAAGACCCTGTAGACCCTGAACTAAATACATAAAAAAAAGTTAGTGTAAAAATATTCAGTAGCAATGTAACAGCTAACAAGAAAAAAAAGTAAGACATCTGCTTTATATTTCACATAAAAGTATTACTGAATGTTTGTTGATTTAACTGAAAATAAAATCATAAAATTTCTACCAGGAAAAAACAGTGTGAGAAAATAATCACTGTATAATTTAATAAAAACCAATGCAGGGGCCGGGGAGATGGCTCAGTGGAATAAGCGCTTCCCTGGCAAGCGCAAGGGTCTGAGTTCAATCCCCGGCTCCAGAAAAAAAAAAAAAAAAAAAAAAAAAAACCAATGCGATATTATCTTATTTGGATAAGAATACATAGCATTTACTGACATGGAGAGACATACGAAACAGTATTAAAAACCAAAGTAAAAAATGGTATGTATATAGTATGAATCTATGTTTTGTGAATCATATATTCATAGAGATAAAAGCCAGGCTTAATATACCAGCACCTTAAGAATCTTTCCCTCTGAGTAAAGAGATTATAGATGAGTTTTATTACTGTCCTTAACTTTTCAACTTTCTATATTTAGCATGTGTTAAGTTTAAAAAAATAAAAAACCAAAAAAACCCCACAACACTATTTGTAATAAATTCATTTACCTATCCTACTTTCTCTTATGTCTGCGTAGATGCTCCAGGCAATGGTACAGCAAGAATTTCCATTCTAATCCCCTCACGCTTCCCATTTTCAACATTACCTGTAAGATGTTCGTTACAGTCACGACTAACAGGAGCATGATGACCACTTCAAAATATCCTGTCTTCATTTTTCTCTTCTAAAATTAAGATGAACAAATTATATTCAGTAGACTTAAAAGAGAAGTTTAGGGGAATAAGAGCAGGACAACTACATACATTCATTCTGGGTAAGAGTGGATGCTGACATGGTGAGAAAGTGATTACTGATAAATTCCTAATGACTGTAAGAGCCATTATGTTTTTATCAGTGGTCTAACACCTTCACTCTAAAGATGAAACAAAAAGAGAACTTCAGTGCTTTGCTCAAAATTAGATCTGTCCATTTTTATTTTCCTTCAGACATGTATCTCCTACTACTGTCACTAGCACACATAGTTTTCCCCGTCTCTCTTTCCTATCTATCCGAAGAAATAACACAATCAAATGAAAACACCACAGCCTCAAATAGTCCCCTAGATCCTAGTTGCTAAGAGTTCTCTAGGAACATGTACACATACATCTTGCATTATTCTACTTTCTTGCAAACTGAGTTCTGCCAATTTGGATGGAGGGAAGAAATTATGAGACTGGTAGCAGCACAAAGCAGATTACCAGAGATGGCTTCCTTCCTCCATATAGTCACAATCAGGAAAAGCCTAAAGGCAAATAAGGGGTTTCCATAATTTCTGAAAATGGGAGTGAAAATAAGAGGGACCTGGGTAGGCAGCATTTCTGACGAGATTATATAACTCCATCAGCTGAATGTCCAATATTAATCCCAGTACTAGTGATGCTGAAAGGATAAGCAGTAGGGTAACATAAAATCTAAAACTGTCCAGTTCAATTAAGGATTGCAAACCTGCCTCTGGTTTGTTCTACATATTAACAAAGTTGACATTATTAGAAATAAAGTGAAATTTTTATTTTACCTTACCAATCCCCAAATTCGGGATTCTGAAAATGGGAATGAACAGTATAGTGAAAGGGAAACACTCTTGTCTTTTATAAAATAGGATCTATGTTCCTACCTTTAGAACTAGTTTCTTTAAAATTATTAAAATATAGTACTAAAAAATATAGCACTAAAGTGTAATTTCTGTGTTAGACCTCTCTTTTCAAAAAAAGTGTTTGGGATATAACATTTAGTAGATACCTGTCAAAAGGCAGTTATGTGCCAAAAGAGCTCTGGTTCAGGGTTTTCCTGACAATTCTTCTTCACTTCTGTAGTATGAGGGCAAAGAATTTAAAATGGTTACCTGCCTTTTGTGCCTTTGATGGTAGTTTAAGTGATGCTAGATCTCAAATTGATTCCCCACTCTCAGTTGTGTTGACCGTGTCCTCAGGATGGGATGTTGTTGACAGTGAGAGCTGAGAAGGGAATGCTTTTCTTTTTATAAACATTCCCAGCAGTGGCTTGGCAAGGTCTATTATTGCACTTGTGTTCTGCTATTTATATCTGGTCTCCACACTATGCCTTGGAGTCATTGCTGTTAACACTTTAAATCTTCAAGAGGCCTATAAAGCCACATCAATTCCCTCTAGTCAGGTAGCATATTCAGTACTGAGCCCACAGTTCTGGAGTTCTCGCAGAAAGAAATTACTTCCCATTCCTAACCCTCTGCACTGAGATGTCAGATTCAAGCATGGATTTTACTCTGTGTGGATAATTCATATAACTAAGATAACTCACTTTGTTAATCACTGGTAATGGTAATAATGGCTGCCACCTTTCATCCAACTAGCTACCATCTTTCAGACACTGAGCTAGGTGCTAGGATACACAAACAAGCAAAACAAAACACTAATGTTGCAGAAAACCAACCAAACACGGGGAAACAGCATTAAAATTTAGGAGGTAGTGTATTATAAAGTGGGCTTCAGACTAGGGTTTCTTCAGAGTCAGAGCCCCGCTAAGCAAGTTTGGAGCTTTTCACTTTTGGAAAGTGAGGGGTGGTATAAAAGCAGATTTGGCGCATTATGATTGGAGGGTTGGGTGACATTTTGGGTTGCTAAGGTTACATTTCAGGTTATATCATAAGGCCATCAGTTATACTGAGCATGGGCTATACAGAGGAAGAAATGTCCTGTTACATTTTAAGTTACATTGCAAGGCTATCAGTTATACAGACAGCAGACAGGGGTTACACAAAGGAAGAAGCATTCTGTTATTGGGTCAGCTGGTCATAATAGCTTGGTCTTGGTAGGCATCCTGGGTATGATTTTATTTAAAATTTTTAATTTTTCACATTCACTAAAATATATTCACAATCTATAGACAACACATTTATGACTAAGAACCCTGGGAGCAAAATAACCCTTGAATACAAGCAAAGTCCAGTGAGAACATTACGGAAGGAAGGAGCTTGTAGTTCCTGCAACTATAGCTCTCATTTGAATATATTACAATGGTAAATATGATAGCAGCATATTGGTAAATATATTGGCAATGCTGAAGTACACTTAAAAATTTCACTGATTGTAGATTTAAAAACTGGGGCCAGGGAGATGGCTCAGTAGAATAAGCACTTCCCTGGCAAGTGCAAGGGCCTAAACTCAATCCCTGGTTCCACCAAAATAAACAAACAAATAAATAAATAAAAACTTTGATATATTCTGGGAAATTCATGCATACTTACATCAAAATATATGAACAGAATGTTTATAGTAGCACTCCTTAACAATAGCCACAAATAGGAAGCTATTCAAATGCCCATCAATAGAATATATGAAATACTCTGACACATGAATTTTTTATTTTATTTTTTGTGGTACTGGGAATTGAACTTAGGACCCTGCACTTGCCAGGCAGGTGCTTATTCTACTGAGCTATCTCCCTGGACCCCAAACATTTTATCTTATTTATTTTTTTATTTTTTGTGGTACCAAGGATAGAACTCAGGACCTTGCATTTGCCAGGCAGGCACTTATGCTACTGAGCTATATCCCTGGAGCTTGAAATTTTATATACTATTGAAAACGAATAAAATCTAACAATGTGGCTAAATCTCACATTTTTTTTAAGGTAATTGGTACAGGGTCTCACTATGCAGCTCAAAATTGTAGTGATCTTTCTTGTTTTCAGCTTCTCTAGCACTGGGGTTACCCAGATGCGCCACCATGCCTGGTCTCAGTGGCCAGCTCAGTGTGTCCAGGGCCAGGGCCAGTGCAGCATGTGGTCCCAGGGATCAAACCCCAGTTGCTACACTTGCCTAAGCAGGTGCTTAGTCCACTGAGCTATCTTGCTGGCCCATTCTCACAAACTTTTGAACAAGTGACATAAACATGTACTACACAACTTATGTAGAGTATAAAAATGAGGCAAAACACATTTAAGTCATTAAAAATCAATAGTGGTAACCCAAGGTGGTAGATAGTAAATGGAAGGGGTGAAGGGATGCATCTGAGAGGCTAGCTATGTTTTGTTTCTTTGTTCTGATGCTGATTATACTTTTGAATTGTTTAGTTTGTGACAATTCACTGAGTTAAATATTTATGTATAATTGTCTTCATATATATACATATTATTTCAACATTAAAATTATCTTGAAGTATAGCCAGTGTTACAAAATGCATTGTGGAGACTGGGGAAACAGATTGGTGGTCTAAGCGCCTGCCTGGCAAGCACAAGGACCTGGGTTTGATTCCCAGTACTGCATGCAGTGCTGACCCCAGAACTCCAGGAGTGGTGGCACACACCCATAATCCCAGTGCTGGGGAGGCTGAGACAGGAGGATCATTCACTATGCATCCATAGCAAGACCCTGCACCAAATAAATAAACATTAAAAAAAAGATTGTTAAAAAACAAAATGCATCATGGAAATTTTGCCCAGTTCTTTCTGCATTGCCACTATGAATTCTGACTTCTAAGCTCAGTGGACGTTCCACAAGCCACTGGTGGAGAAGAGAAGTGGCCATCCCTGTCACATCATGCTGTTTCAATGAAGCTGAGTCCAATGCTGAGCCAGTCACAAGTACTGAAGTAGATAGCAAACAGGAAGGAAGGTTATTGCCTCAAGGTTTACAGCATTCTGGAAATATGTGCACTTGTTCTTGCTTTTTTTTTTTTTTTTTTGTGTGGAACTGGGGATTGAACTCAGGCCCATGCGCTTGCCAGAGAAGCGCTTATTCTACTGAGCCACTCCCCAGCCCCTAACTGTCCAACATTAAGTGAGATTGTACATTGTTGTCTGCTTTGTACTTTCTTACTCCACATTTGTCATTTGTGACAATACACAGGTTGTCATTTTTATGCATAGCCATCAGGTTGAATTTATGATTTTTTGTATGTTGTGCTGTTCCCCTGGTTGGACCATGAATTTATCTGCAGAAAATTAAAGAGTTGGTCCTTAGGACACAATTTATTTATTTTTTATTTTTTTAAATTTATGTGTGTGTGTGTGGCCAGCTCAGCCCACCAGGGGGCGGCACTGGCTGGCATGTGGTGCTGGGGGATTGAACCGCGGTCCCTCTGCTTTGCTAAGCTTGTTCTAAGTAGGTGCTTTAGACCACTGAGCCATCTCACCAGCCCTAGGACACAATTTATTAAAGAAAAGATAATACTCATGATTATGAGGCAGACATAGCAAAAACTTCAAAACAGCTCAGCAGTAATCAGGTGGGATGATTTGGAATAAGGATAACTATTATTATTATTATTATTATTATTATTATTATTATTATTGGCCAGCTTAACCTGCCCTGGGGTTGAGACTGGCATGGCATGTGGTGCTGGGGATTGAACCGTGGCTTGCCTAAGCACCTAAGTAGGTGCTTTAGACCACTGAGCTATCTCACCAGCCACAGGACAACCCATATTAAAAGTAAGCTTTAGTAGCTGGGTATAGTGGTACATGCCTATAACGCCAGCCCTTAGAGGCTGAGGAGGAGGATTGTTGCAATTTCTGGACCATTGTGGGCCACAAAGTGAGTTCAAGGACAGCCTGAACTACATAGTGAGACCCTTTCTCAAAAAACCCAACTAAATAAATAAATAAACTTAAAAATTAAGAAATAAAAGCAATGCAGAAGGGAGAGAGAAAGGCTTGATGGACACTGTAGCTCCTCCTCTGATCTTCACTGTTTTCTGCCGCCATGAACTGCTGCCCTTTGCCTTGGAGCCAGCAAATATAAACTAAAACCTCCACAAACTGTGAGCTAAATAAACCTTTCCTTCTTTAAAAAAGAAAGAAAGAAAGAAAAGCAATGAAAAGAAAATAAGCCTTTAGTTGCTGTCTTACTTTTCTCATTGTTGGAACAAAATACCCAATACCCACAAGTTAAAGGAGAAGAGTTTTATTTTAGCTGATAGTTTGTAGAAGTTTCAGTGCATAGTTGGTTGGCTCCAGATCAGAGTAGCATGGTAGAGGTGCATGTAAGAGAACAGCCAGTGACAGGAGAGAAAGTGAGCAGTGAGCCTCCTTTTCCTTTTATCCCATCCAGGTTGGAAGCAAAGCTTTGGAGTCATCCAAACTCAGAGTGGGCCTTCCCATCATCCATACCCAGAACTATGCTAAAGCAATTCATGCACTAATCCAGGTCCACACACCCTTGATCCCAGTATCACATGCCCATGTGCCAGCCTGCTCCCCAGATCTCTACCTGTCAGGGTACAAGGCCTTGGAGGGAATCTAGATCCACGCTATAACATTTTCTCTCTATTTTGACTTGTACTGGTCTTCCACAAACTAAATATTTTTTCCTCCAGGTTTGATTTGCTGAATATGTATTGTTTGTGCTAGTATTTTTGTTTACAATTTTTTTTATTTCTTTTTTATTTTTCTGGTATTTTTTTACTCGTAATGTAGGCTTTGTATTGAGATATATTTTTATTGTTTTTAAAAAGGATTGCTAAGAAAAAATTGAATATGTTTGTACATTTTTTTCATTTTATTTTGTGTTTTCTTTAGGTAATGCTTTTTCAGTTTTTTATTTTTTTTTTATTTTTTTAGGGAAGAGTCTACAGGGTGTTCAGGGTCTCATTACTAGATGGGACTTGCAGTGATTCTCCCATTTACAGCCTCCCAAGTGCTGGGATTACAGGTGTGCCCCACCATGCCCAGTCTCAATTGCCATCTCAGCATGCCCCGGGGGCGGGGCCTGCTTGGCAGGCCCAGAGATTGAATCCCACCCCTGAGCCTGCTTGCAGGTGCTTTAATCCGCTGAGCTATTTGGCTGGCCTTTCACAGTCTTTATTAGAACCGCTTCTGGGAGAGAATTTTCTATCTGGTCAGTGCCACTATAGCATTTTGTATTTCTACTTCAAACCAATTTTTATTTGCTAAAATAAATCCATTTCTACCATTCAGACCATCTATAAGACAGTTAATCTTCTTCCACCTTAATGATAAAGCAATCTTAGATTAAGTATGACACAAAAAATATATTAAGTATGCAGAGCAAACTCTCAGGAATAATGTCATCTGTTGCAGGCAGACAGAAAGAGGGAAGGAAGGGAGGAAGGCAGAAAGGAAGGGAGGGACTTCAGAGGAGGGAAAGGGCCTTCAACATTAAAGGGAAACGGGTATGGTATACTTCGAGGTCTCAGACTCACTGACCTGCTTTTAATTTTCAGCCTGGTTTGGGGCCTACAGGACATGAGATAGGGGGTTCTGATTCTGGTCTCTCAAAATCTATGATATTTGTCTGTATATCACATAAAAAATTGTATCTATCAAAAAGAATACAACAAACACTAGATATGTTTAAAGCAAATTTGGCCTTGCATATCCTTATCCAAATTTGACCATTTCTGTTTTGTGCTAATTTTTTATTTTTGATTTCTTGCATTCATTTAGTAGATACTTGGGTCTTTATTATGTACCAGATACTATTTTAACTATAGAGGTATGTAAGTGAACAAAATGATCATTTTGCTCTCTTAAGTTTATATTCCTGTAGAAGAAGCAGTCAAACAATATGTAAAATAAGTAAAGTATGTACAGTAGTAAATGGTATAGGGTATATTCAAGACAGCAGAAAGGAGAAAGTGCATAGGGAGTTTAAAACTTAAATTGAAAACTTAAGGATACTCACTGAAAAGGTAATATCTGAGGACAGAGCCAAAGGAGATGAGGAAGGCTAGCCATGAGGACTGAGGAGGAAGAACAGTCCAGCAGAGGGAGTATAAGGTACTGAAGTCTTGAGGCGAGAGAATGTCTAATTTTGTGTGAGGAATAGCAAGTGTGGCAAAATGGCAAATGGTTGGAACAGAAGATTATGAAGAGGGAATAACAGGAAGAAATAAGGTCAGGGAGATAACAGGGGTGGGAGGATCATTTAAGTCTTTATAGCCTCTATAAAAACATTAGCCAGGTGTGGTGATACATGCCTGGAATTTCAGCTATGTGGGAGGTAAAGCAGAGGGATCAAAAGTTTGAGTCTAGCTTGGGCAATTTAGGGAGCCCTTTTCTCAAAAGGAAAAAGTTAGAAGGGCTGAGGATAAGTGTGAAGACCTTGAGTTCAATCTCCAGTACCAAGGTGGTGGAGCTAGCTTGTAATTCCAAGAGAAAGTGAACAAAGATCAAGGTTTGGAGCAGAGGTGTGACATTATCTGGGTTATTCTTTTTAAAAGAAGAATTCTGAATGTTATGCTAACAATGATCTGTGGACTGACAGTGGAAAATTACTTTTTGGTACATAAACATTTTTTGTATCAAAGATTGAACTCAGGACCAGAAAAATCACTTTTTGTAGTTTATTATAATAACATAACTAGAGATTATGGTAAGTTTAGTTAGGGTGGTAACAGTAAGCGTAGTGGATGTATGTGCTTGTGGGAGTGGTGTTGTTACTATAAAAAGTGTGAAGTGGGTGTATGAGATGATAAGAAACAGAATTCTCCACAAAGGTCAAATCAAAAGGATTTGATATGACAGGAGATTTATTGGAGAATTGGCTCACTCAATTATGGAGGCTGAAGGGCTGGCTAGAAATCTCAGCAGACTAAGCACCTGTTTAGGCAAGTGCAAGGACCAGGTTTTAATCCCTAGCCCCATATGCGGGTGTGCTGAGCTGGCCATGGAGACTAGGTGGGTGGCGCACACTTGTAATCCCAGTGCTGTGGAGGCTGAAGACAGGAGGATCAGGAGAATCACTATGAGTCTGAGCTGCATCTGTACCAAATGCATAAATTTTAAAAGTTTTTAAAAATTATGGTGTCTGAGGAGTCCCTCAACAGGCCAATTGCAATTTGGAGACCTTTGGATGCTGATGGTAAGATTCAAAATGTCACTAAATGAGGGAAGATGATGGTGTAACATATATATATATATATATATATATATATAGAGAGAGAGAGAGAGAGAGAGAGAGATTGAGAGAGAGAGAGAGAAGCTTGGATTCATAGTGATTCTCCTATTTTCAGCCTCCCCAGCACTGGTGTTGAAGGTGCTGGCGATCGAACCTTAATCCCTGCACTTGCCTAAGTAGCCACTTAGTCTGCTGAGCTATCTCATTGGTCTGAGAGGTATGTTGTAACAACCACTAAATTTCCAGTTTGCGGTTAATCCTAGTCCTCTTCCTAATGTCCCTGTGTGATTAATACAACTACAGTCCATGAATAATGACTAAATGCTACTGTTAAGAAATAAGGGATGGTTGGCCTTTCCTCATTATCTTATTTCCAAAGCACAAGACTCAGCAAAACAGAAAAAACATTGACAGCTTCAAAGTCCATAAACTACCAGAAACAAAATACCAGAGAAAAGCCCCTCTGAAAACAAAAATCAAAAATCACCAATGGCCCTTGTATCGGGTCTTGGGCCTCAGCACACACATTTATATTCCTTTTTTGTACCAGAAACAAAAATTTGCAAGCTCATGTTGAGTGTCTTCAATTATACTATACAGATTCTATAAATTTTTAAATTTTCCTTTTTGGTGCCTCCCAAGAAAGTGAAAGTATAGGACATCATTCTTTCTTTCTACCTCATGTTCCCAGGTTTTCAGAGACAGAGGATTTCTTTTTTTTTTTTTTTTTTTTCTTTTTTTTTCCTCTCTCCCTACCTCTTTCCCACTCTCTCTTCTTTCCTTTTCTGCCTTCTGGTACTAGAGATTGAACCCACAGAGCACTGTGCTACATCTCGAGAATTTCATGTCATCAATTCATTTTGAGACAGGGTCCGAATTGCCCAGCTTGGCCTGCATCTTAGCTTGCCTGCTTCAGGCTCCTGAGTAGCTGGGATTACAGAAACATAAAGATTTTTATTTTTAATGATAGCATCTTGCATTCACTCATCCTTTTATTGGGTCTCTCATTTCTTCAAATATCATATATTTGGTACCCACTAAGTGGCAGACATGCTTATAATTCAGGACACTCTCAGTTTTCACAATGTGAATGTTTCTAGATTATTTAAAAAAGAAAAAGAGCTAGGTGTGATGGCACATGCCTGAAATCCTGTGAGTCTGAGACCAGCCTGGGCTACAAAGTGAACTCAAGGCCAGCCTGAACTGCACTGTGAGACCCTATCTCAAAAAAGAAAAAAAAAAAAAAAAGAAAAGAAAAGAAAAGAAGAAACAAAGAGGCCATCTCATCATGGCCAAGATGTGCACTTCACATCTAGTCTCTTCAGTATCTTTGCTCCGGGATCTTATCTGGTGAGCTGCTTTCTTAGAGTCTGTGGAGGCTTCAGTCCATTGTCAGCTGACTCCAGGGCAGAAATACTGTGGTAGAAGGACCGGAGTAAGGGAAGCAGGCCACTGCATGACAGCAAAATTTCTATTTCTGAAAATTGAATTAAGCACAGTATTTCTTGATATGATAAGACAAAGTATTTAAGGGCTCTAAAAGTTTTATATTTTTAAGAATGTTATAACTCAAAAAAAGTAAATGGGAATTTTTTATGAATACCTATTTATTATTTAAATGTTTAGACTTAAACTCAGGATATATTTGAAGGTTTTGACCATAATGGACTGACAGATTAGATATGGGTTACAAGCAAAAGAAGGATAAGAATTTTTGCTTGAATAACCAGGAGGGAGGAAATGTTACTGAATGAAATAGGGAAGACTGTGTGAAACAATTGTCCTAGAAGAAAATCTTTTCTAGAGAAAGAAAGAGCAAGTGTGTCAAATGCTTCTGATACATCAAGTTGGATAGAAACTAAGAACTGACCACTGGATTTAGCAATGTGGAGTACACTAGTAGCTTTGAAAAGAGCAACTTTGATGGAACAATAGAGGTGAACAAGGGGATAAAAGTGAAGATCAATGCCTGGTTACAATGATCTAAGAAAAAATGGGAAAATACTGAAGTTAGCCAATGTATTCTTTCTTTTCTTTTTGTACCAGGAATTGAACTCAGTACCTTGCACTTGCCAGTAAGACACTCATGCCCTGGCTAGCCAACAAATTCTTTCAGGAAAGTTTTCTTTTGTAAGTGAAATAAAGGAATGAAGCAGTATCTTGATGAATTTAGGAAAAGCAAAAGACAAGTTCCAAGAGAATTCTTTTCTCCTCCTCCTCCTCCTCCTCCTCCTCCTC
>NW_004524881.1:1429680-1440073 GCF_000260255.1 Octodon degus
TCTTCTTCTTCTTCTTCTTCTTCTTCTTCTTCTTCTTCTTCTTCTTCTTCTTCTTCTTCTTCTTCTTCTTCTGAAAACAAGTGTATGCAATACTGGTATTTCTGTATTCACTGTGTACTGGAACAGAAAGAGGATAACAAACCAATCTGCTAATAGTTCAATAACTTACTGTGATAAATAAAATCCAAACTGGTAATATGACTTTAAAAGATACTTGATAAAGCTGCCTTTAAATTCATGGGCTTCCTATAGTAATTCTCATAGCATCTTTATATAAATTTGATAAGTTTAAATTTTTACAGAATACATTTTGAAATACAATGAAAATTAAAATGTAACAAACTGTAAAAGAGATAAAAATTACTGTTTCAGAATTTTTCCTCCCTGTGTTTTTAAAATGTACACATTTAATAAATTGTTGGCTGTTTCTCTGATTTTTAGTTTGTGATTTCATTCCTAGAGTACGGAAAACAGTGAGCACGTATGATTTGAAGCTTTGATGGACTATGAAGGCACAGGTCTGTTTCTCACATTACAACCAATTGGTACAGTGAGTTTCACATTTTCATGCTTTAGCTTCAAAATCTACACTCTCTGTAGGTGTTATTTCTGCCTTCTTTTCAACACTGAAACAGTTATAATATATCTTTGGTTCAATGTTTGGAACATAGCTTAAGCAGCCTGTAAAGCAAGGAAAGAAATACTGGATTCCATCTCCTCCACACAGTGGATAATAATAAGATCACAAACAATGAAAGTTGGGGTTACAAGGGGCTGTCAAGTTTCCCAGCTCTCTTGTCCCATTATACGACTCAGAGACACCTGCAAATGGCTCATTTTCACACTTGGCACAAATTAGTAAAAAAGTCAGCACAAGTGCAACTCCAGAAGTAAGTAAAACAAGCTTCATGTCATGTTTACACATCATTTTGAACTTTGAAATGGTGACACCACTGATAATCTGACCAAGAGCAGCTCCAGGAAGTAAAATAGCTCCTCCAAAGATAGTTGCAAAGCTAGATGTCAGTCCAAATTGATTTTTTATAAATTTAGGTAAAAATGTAGCAATTCCAGTAGTAATTAGGGCTTCTGAAGAAGTTGACAGAAGTAAACATATAGGCAGTATTCCTCATCAAATTCTTTAGAGTTGCTGGAATAGTTTGCCCAAAATCCTCATCTACATGTAGTAAGGAACTGTTTTTACTCTGATATGTCTGGGAAGTTTTTGCAGCTTGAATTTTTGCTGTACCTGGTAAATGCTTTGGAAAGCAAGAGAAAGGTATTACCAAAGACCAAGAAAACATCCAGGACACAAGAAATCCAGTCTGCCAAGCCCCCAGCATCAAGGATCATCTTTAATGACATCAATGCTCTGTCCTACAGCAAAATCAATGTATATGTTTAACAGTTGTCCTCCCAACATATAGCCAATGGCAGGGCCAAAGAATGACATAGAATAGCCAATTCTTATGTAGAGAGAAGCTTTGTGTGTGGGCACAGACTTATCGATGAAGGCTGTGCCCAGGGTGTACAGAGGGGTGCCCCCAACCCCCAGCAACACCTGGCCCAGGACGAAGACATACAGGTAGTTAGAAAGAGAAGATCTCGAAGACTTGCAGCTCATGCTATTTCTAGTTAAGCAAGTATCTTCAAAAATGAACCCCAGCTGATATTCTCCACTGAAGAATTGTGGCAAGGCAAATACAAATATTCCCAATCCTATCATAAAGGATGCAAACACAAGCCATCTTGGTTTGTGTCCTCCTTCACTGGAGAAGGATACAAATAAAGACAGCAGACTGAAGGAGATATCATAGTTGGATGAAATCAGGGCAGTCACGGAACTCCATTTCATATTGCTTCTCAATAGTGGAAATGTCCAGGCTTCAGGGCATGAAAGCCGGTTTCTCCTTGATGGTTGGAAACTGAGCTCCTGACTTCTTTTCTTTGTTTTTAAAAATGGTGTCACAGTTACTTCTGTCATTGCTGGTACAAAATACCTGACACCCAAAATGAAAGAAGGAAAGGTTTAGCTCATAGTCAGTGGAGGTTTCAGTCCACACTCAGCTGGCTCCAAAGCAGAGTGGCACATGGCAGAGGGCAGCTGGTCATGGAGGTTTTAAAGAGCAGCAAGCAAAGGGAGTGGCAGCAGCTCAGGCAGTTAGCTAGCCTCTTTCCCCTCCTCACATTGTAATGCAGAGAGTATCTGCCCCAGGGCATTCACATACACAATCTCAGCATTGGAACAAGGATCAATCACAAACTCCAGCAGCTGCCCCATGATTGCATGAGGCTTTGGGGGGACAACTAGACACAACCCATAACAAATAGAAATTAGCATGTTTAGATGATGATTCATTACAGAAAAAGGGAAACTCATAATAGAAAAGAAAAGAAAGGAATATCTGGACCAATGTCCTTGAATAGGCAAAAGAGAATGAGACCTAGTATTAAGGCTTGTATCTAAATGTCCCCCATGCCTGTGTGGTCAGGCATGCCTAGGTGGTACTTTTTGGAGACAGCTAGAGCTAGGATTGTGACACTGGGATGAAGGATGTGATGCTGGGATTTTCACAATTTGAGATGCTAGGATTAAAATCTCTACAAACTATGAGCTAAGTAAAATTTTGTTCTTTTAACTTTGGGTGTCATATTTTGTCTCATCCACAAGAAAAATAATTAAGACACCTACATGAGGTGGCCTTAACTAAGAGGACAAATAGTTCACCTATTTTTTTTTTTATACAGCATCTTGCTATGCAGTTCAGACTCAGTGAGCCTTCTGTCTCAGCCTCCATAGCATTGGGATTATGGGCATGCATCACCATGCCCTGTTCTGGGGCAGCATGGCATGTAGTACCTGGGATCAGCTTAAGGACCTTGCACTTGCCAGGCAGGCGCTTATGCCACCAAGCTATCGCCCCATCCCAGTTCACTTAATTTAAACAAGAAGCAGGCACAGTAGATTGGCAGATGCTGGAAAGGAGAGGCTGTTATGGTGAGAATACACCAACTGCCTCAATTTTCTCTAACGTGTAGCAAAAAGAAAGTTTAAGTGACAGAGATTGGAGAAAGTTGTGGAACAATTTTCCAGAAAAGCAGTGAGGAGACTGGGTGTGGTGGCGCACACCTGTAATCCCAGTGTTTGGGAGGCTGAAAACAGGAGGTTCACTATGAGTTTGATCTATGTAGTGAGATCCTGTAAGAAATACATTAAGAGAAAGAAAGAAAGAAAAAAAAAGAAAGAAAGAAGAAAGAAAGAAAAGCAGTGAGCAAAGAGTGAAAGTATTAAAGGCTCATTTGAATTTAAAATAAAATTCTTCAAAATGATTATATTTTTTCCCAGTTACATTCAGTTTCATGAGTAGAAACAAGCAAAACTGGGCTAAACTAAAAATATAGCTTTTTCAAACAAGGCAAGGAGGAAAATGATTATAGGCATGAAGATCTGACACTTCACCAACGAAGACAGATGAATGATAAGCAACAGATTTTTAGTGTCATTAGTTTTTCAGTAAAACCAAATGAAAATCACTCAAAACAAACAAACAAACAAATAAACAAATAAACAAAAAAAGCTACTCCACATCCACTCAATGGCTAAAATTTTGTCTTACAACTTCAAACATTGATCAGGGTGTGGAACCAAAACCCTCACATTTGCTTGTAGGAATGCAAAATGATATCCCTGTGTTCAAAATTATTTACCATTTGTTATTATTATTATTATTATTATTATTATTATTATTATTATTGAGATAGGGTCTATGTAGTCCAGGCTGGCTTCACTCAACATGTAGCGCAAGGTGGCCTCAAACTAGCAGTGATCCGCCTGCCTCAAGCTCAAGTGCTGAGATTACAGGCATATGCCACAACTCCCAGCTATTTATCAGTTTTTATAAAGTTACACATACAGATTTACCATAAGAGCCAGTCCAGTCAGTAAATCCATCTTCTAGGAATTTACCCAAGTATTTTGACATAGACTTCCACTCAAATGTTCACAACAGTAAAAATCTAGAAACCATGCAAATACTGATTGATCAGTGAAGAGAGAAACAAATGCAATACTACTTAATAAAAAGAAAAATGCTCACTATTTCAAAGAATGAATAACATTGATATTAAAATCAGTACATTGCCGGGCATGGTGGCACATGTATATAATCCCAGAACTTGGGAGGCTGAGGCAGGAGGATTGCCATGGTTTTGAGCCTATCCTTAACTGCACAGTGAGATCCTGTCTTGAAATGACCAAATAAAAAAAAACTAAAGGGGTTTTCCAAAAGAAGTATGGTGGCCTTATAATTACACTACGGCAGAACATTTCAGCTAGATGGGTGCAGATCGTCTACGAAGACCTCTTAGCCATATAAATGGTTCTTAAGGACTAGAGAGCAGGGTGCGATCACAAGCTCCCCCAAGTCGGTGCCCTGCATTGCTGCTTTCCAGGGAGGATCCCAGGGAGGGACCTTGGGCGTCAGTTCTCTGACGAAGGCTGTTATTCAGGATCTTTGACTCTTCGTTACTCTGGGTTGCTGGATTTAATCTTATTGTTGTGCTCAACTTTTGTGTGCTCTTAAAGTTAGCTTTATTGTAAGCAAATCTGTATGTACTTTAGAAACTGGAAATTGAAAAAAAATAAATTGCCAAATCCTTTGGAGATTATTGTAATTGCGTGGGGTTAAAAATCAATTAATTATGAAAGTTTCTTAATTAAACCAGGCCTGTTCTCCATTGTGTCATTCTTTATTTTTTCTACAGCATGATTTTTAGAAAGGCTGTATCTGTAATACATGATACATTATACTATATTGTTTCACCTTTCCATCTTTAATTTAGGTGTGTTAAAATAAATGTAACATTTTAGCTTAAAAAAAAAAGAAAAAAGAAAAACGTTTCCTCAGTGATAGGTTCTGACCCTAGTAGGAATTGCTAAATTATTATGGTGGCCATCTAACATTGCTGAAGCCCCTAAAACAGCAGTTTATCTTCCAAAAACCACTTCCTCCGTCTTCCCCAGCCCAGCCCTGGATACAATTTCCTCTCACCTTTCCCACGCACACGGCAGAGGCCCTGGTCAGCTCCTTACATGTAACTGAAACTTTCCCTCAAACTCCACCCCTATCAAAAGTTCATGAAAGCCTCAGCTTTCTTTGTCTCAGGCCAGAGTATCTACCTGACCCATCTGCCCTGGCTCCTCTCCATGTCTTTGAAGTCAGTAAAAGCTTCTTTTATCTTTCTTATCTCTTGACTCCACTGCTAAAATACCTAACACTCAAAGTATTAAACACAGAGTTATTATATGATCCAGCAATTCCACTGCCACATGTGTATACTTTGGGGGACTTGGCCAAGACATAAATGGTTAAACTGCAAAGCAAAAGAATGCAGGCTCTGTGGAAAGTTAATAGTTAAGCTGTGGAGCAAAAAAGCATGCAGGCTTTGTGAGGAGTGAAAGAAGTTTAGATAAATGAAACATGTTATTTGTAACCACTGTCACACCATTGTTCTTTCCCAAGAAAACTGTCTAGCCTCAAGACAGTTCTTGCCCAAACTGTGTTTCTTTTGCTTTTTTCTCTTATACTGATACTCTAAATAAAAGACAGCGTTTGTGGCTTCTGGGATGCTCCTAGGAATCTCCCTGATTAAGGCAGCTCTTGGTTGAGATAATCTTCTTGGACCCTCTCATTGATTAAATTAAATCTCTTCTCTGAGCAATCATTCACTCCCCACACCACCATGGTCTCACACTGCAGTATGTACCTAAGTGAAAACACATGCCCCCATGAAAAATGTTCACAGCAGGACTATTTTTAATAGCCAAAAACTTGCTCTTGATTTCAACTCAGATGTCTATAACTAATGAACAGATATTGTGGTATACCCATACAATAAAATATTGTTCAGATACAAAGAAAAGAATTAAGTACTGGGGCTGGTGAGATGGCTCAGTGGTCTAAAGCACCTACTTAGAACAAGCTTAGCAAAAAAGCACAGGGACCACGGTTCAATCCCCCAGCACCACATGCCAGCCCGCCCCACCCCCTGGTGGGCTGAGCTGGCCACTCTCTCACTCTCTCTCTCTCTCTCTCTCTCTCTCACACACACACACACACAAATAAAAATTAAAAAATACCAAAAAAAAAAGAATTAAGTACTGATAGTCATACTTATATGAACTGTGCAGAATATTAAAATCTATAGAGACAGGAAAACCAGTGGTGTATTTAGGGCTAGAGAGGTAAGGGAAGTATGAAGAGGACTGCTAATGGAGAAGAGTTTCCTTTTCTGTAAACATTCCATGACTCCAGAATAGTTTCTTCATGACCTTTACAGTCAACCTTCCCCCCCTCCACATCAACAGCCATGGCAGTCAATGATCTTCCTGTTATAGTTTTGCTTTTTTCCATGTCATCTAAATGTTAAATGATATCATTTCAATATATGATCTTTTATGACTACTTAGCATAATTATCTTAAATCCATCCACATTATTTGATATATCAGTATTTCTAAAACTGACTGTAGTAATGGTTATATAACATTGGAAACATCCTAAAAACCATTTAATTTGGGCCGGCCAAATAGCTCAGCAGATTAAAGCACCTGCAAGCAGGTGCAAGGGCTGAGGGTTGAATCCCCAAGCCTGCCCTGCCAGCCCCGCTCCTGGGGCACGCTGCGATGGCAATTGAGACTGGGTGTGGTGGCATGCACCTGTAATCTCAGCTCTTGGGAGGCTGTAAACAGGTGGATCACTACGAGTCCCTTCCCCCCCCAAAAAAAAAAAATTAACTTTACATTTTAAATAGGTGAACTATATCTTACCTACATACTCCTACCAATTGTTCTGGGTACCCACAGAGTTATACAAAACTACTACAGTTGAGTATCTGTAATGTTGGAGTGGCCCATGGATGAGGTACAGAGAATGCATTCAAGATGTATTTAAGAGAAATTTGGTTACTGATTTTTTTCTGAATTCCAGATATATCTTGAATATAATATATACTTATTAATAATTTTGATGTCTTTATAATGATTCAGCAAATAAATTTAATCCAAAAATGTTTACTATCTGCTATGGGTCAAACATTACTCCAGATGTTGAGATCTGTAAGTGAACAAAACAAAGACATTGTCTTCAGCAAGCTTTTATCTAGCAAGTAGTTAAAGAAAGGGAGGGAGGCAATAAACAATCAAATCGTAAATTAGTAACTACATAGTGAAAAAGGTAAATATACAGAATCAGAATATGGAATGTGGGGAGTTAGGGGCATTTTGTTGTATTAAATACAGTGTCAAGATAAGCCTCACTGAGACAGTATGATCTGAACAAAATCTTGGGAGGAAGTATTGGAGTTGTTCAACTAGCTAGCATTAAGAAGGCATTCCTTAGAGACAATAGCTCGAAATATACTTTTTAGTGGCTGCAATTCACCACACGCCTACTAATTACTTCAAACATGACTTTTTAAAAGTAATTTTATTGAGAAACAATTAGCAATGAGACAGTTTCAAAACCAATTACTAGCACAGTTTCAATAATTAATATAGTGCATATTGTTGTCTTAGTGGTTAATCATTCTACAAGATGCAGACATGACATCCTGTCCACAGACACTATTAGAACAAATCTCTCTATTTATTGAATTAAGAGAATTCAGCCGCATATCTATCCTATTTTGAATATATATTCAATGAGAAGAAAGAGGTATACTAACAGTGTGTGGATAGAATATCCTGCCTGCTTCTTGTACTATGGATAACCACTAAGAAGATAACAATGTACAGTGTATTGATTATCAAAACTGTCCTATTAATCAGCTGTGAAACTGTCTCATTCATATTTATTTCTCAATAAAAATAAATTAAAAAAGAAACACACAAAATGAATATACAGATACAAAATGGTTGTTCATTTGTATCCCCCTTTTTTGGTTAGTTTTGCCAGAGAAGGTTATTCCATTGTCATTTAAATATAGTAGGTGCGTGAATTCAGCAAAATATTCCAATATAGTCCAGGAGTACATAATAGTAGTGGGTTTTCTGTAAGACTGGCAATGTCAGAAGTTGTTGACTTGAGCCTTTTACAGCTCAGCATATTAATATGGCTTTTCTTTTTATACTTCGTGTTTATACTTTTCTGCTGGATGGTTAAGACCAAGATAAAGCAATACCTATATAACAAGAAACGTAGCTTTTATATCTGATAAGATCAGTCAAATCCCCTCAGGATTTATCCTGAAAACCTGTACTGCAGTTTGCAGATCCTTTGTCAGTATCAGCCATGTGGCTATGTCACGGCCATTGCTTGACCTATTTGCTCTCTGTGAAAGCCTGAGAGAATGTTTTCTCTCCATGTGACTCTCCTTAGGCACACTTTACATCATCAAATCACTTTCCTCTGTGGCCCCATAATCTCCTTGATCAGAAAATCTGGGACAACACTGAGTTAAATCATGTTACAGTACAGTTCCTAAGTCTTCACTGACCTTGAAAGGCTAGGGCCAAAATGTTGGCTGTCCTTGCAGCCCTTCTTCTCTAATTTTTGGTCTGCAAACTTAGGTTGTTAATCCTCCAGAAGAGAAGCTTATTATTATTACCCTACAACATAGGCAGTTGAGCTTAACCTCACTGTCTGAATATCAAATATCTTAGGCATAACATAGAACAGGTATTTTCCATAAAGTATTGATATGTTAAACTTTAAGTCTCTACAGAATATGAAAAAAAAATTTAAAATAAAAAAAATTTAAAAATAGGAATAGTTACACATTTTACACAGAAATTTAGAAATCTAATCATATACAGCATTGTAGCAGGACAGTCCTGTAACATTTTTTTTCTTGTCTCTTGTTTTCATTTATTATCCTTTTTTTTAAACAAACATTTACTTGAGAGACAGTAGACCAGTAATTGCTATGTCATCACAAGCAGTATGTATTTAGAAGACCAGAATGACAGGCATTCCAAACATTACCCTACCATTACACATTGCTATCTTCAGTGCAGTTGCTTAGTTCACAGGTATCCGCATATATAGTTAGTCAGGGTGAGAATCCTACCAATTAACTGCTAGTTTAAAAAACCTGCTGATGTTTCTCAGGATCATTACCTTAGCCATCTTGTTCATATAAATGTATGGCTTTGCCCCTGTCATGTTTCCTAGCTTTTCTCTTTGCCCTCTCTTGTTGTCTAATCCTCAAGTTCTCACTTTTAAATATGTTATACCTTTCTATTTTTATTTCTTTGAGTTCTTATATTAAGGAGACTATATGATATTTACACATGTGTGTCTGGTTTATTTCACTTATGAGTATATCTTCAAGTGGCATCCACTTCAATTCAAATTTATCATTCTTTATAACTGAGTAATACTCCATTGTATAAAAATACCACATCTTTTTTATCCATTCTACTGGTGATGGGCATCTTGGTTGTTTCCCAGATTTGTCTATCACAAATTGTGCTGCTATAAACATAGGTACACATATATCACTATGATTTGATGTTTTCAGTTCCTCCAGGAAAATGCCCAGTAGGGGGATAGCTGGTTTGAATGGGATTTCCAGTCCTAGTTTTTTAAGGAGTCTCCATACTGATTTCCATAACAGTTGCACCAGTCTACATTCCCACCAGCAGTGGAGAAGTGTTCCTTTTCCCCCACAGCCTCTCCAACATCTGTTGTTGGTTGGTTTCTTTATGATAGCCATTCTTTCTGGGGTGAGATGGTATCTCAGTGCTGTTTTAATTTGCATTTCACGGTCGGTTAGTGATGTGGAGCATTTTTTCATATATTTATTCGCTTCTTTAGTTTCATCCTCTGAGAAGTGTGTGTTCATCTCAGATGCCCATTTCTGGATTGGATATTTAAATTTGGGGGCACTAATGTTTCTTAGTTCTTTTTCCCCCCATAATTCTTAGTTCTTTATAAATTCTAGAGATCTTTGTCTGAGTGCTTATTAGTCAAGCTTTTTTCAAAATTTGTGGGCTGTCTTTTCACTTTGTTGGCAATTTCTTTTCACTTTCAAAAACTTCTCAATAAGAGTTGGTCCCAGTTGTTAATTCTTTCAAGTCTTACCCATAAGATTTGATCTTTGTTCACTAACTCTTTGCCTACCCCTATGTCTTCAAGAGTTCCTCCTACTTTCTCTTCCAGGAGATGCAGTGTTTCTGTTTCAATGTTTAGATCTTTAATCCATTTTGACTTTAGCTTAGCACATGGTGATAGACCTGGGTCAAGTTTTAGTTTTCAGCATGTAGAGAGCCAGTTCTTCCAGCACCACTTATTAAAGAGGCTGTCTTTCTTCTAGTAAGCATGTTTGGCCCCTTTGTCAAAGATAAGGTAGCTGAGTGTGTTTGTAGAGGCCTCTGTGTCTTCTAACCTATT
>NW_004524881.1:1440898-1441739 GCF_000260255.1 Octodon degus
CTCATATAAGGCTCAACATGAATATTCATAGGAGCTTACTTTTTAATAACCAAAAACTGCAAATGGCTTAAATGTTTATTAACAGATAAATTCATAAACAAATATCAGTATATCATAAAATGTATTACTACTTTGCCTAGGCACTGATACACTAAATAAAATGAATATTAAAATAACTATAATGAAGAAAGCCATATAAATAACACATATTGTCTACATTATGTAAACTTCTTAAAAATTCAAACTAATATACACTAACAGAAAACATACCAGTGTTCATCCCATTGGCATGACATATGAGGACATAAATTAAAAAGTTACCCATTAGGACAATAAAGCATGGGCCACTGGTGGTTCATGCTGTCCAGAAGTGAGACATACAAAATATAGCCCCACTGAATTTTATACTTAGTGAACACACCTTTGAAAACTAGAAGTAAAATATTTTCCAGTTATACAAACTCAAAATATTGTAATACCTCCAGATGGAGCATATATGGTCCTGGATAAAGAATAAAGAGCTCTCAAAATGGTAGTTATTCAGGACTATAAAAATATATTTGATGAACCCATTTGAAGGGTCATTGAAGATTTCTATAAAACAGTATCCATTTTATGTCAGGTTATATACATATTTTTTCATATGTATATGTGTGTGTGTAAAAGACAAGGAAGAAGTGATATAAAGTCAATGAAAAATGGAAATACACATTTTAAAGTTTCTAATACTAGGAGAAAATATCATATCATGTCTTATAAGTAGATTGTAAGTCAAAGATACAGTATAAATCTTAAAACAAAAATTAAGATTAAACAATTTTCAGAAAATTAATTAAATCTT
>NW_004524881.1:1441839-1442657 GCF_000260255.1 Octodon degus
GAAAATTAATTAAATCTTAATTAATTAAAAATTAAATTAAATATTTCAAAACAATATTCCAAAATTAAAATTAAATTGTCAGTCCAGCTAAGAGGCCAGCATGTTGTGTATCATATGTATGAAACTGTGATCAATTCAGAGTACTCACATAGTATTTGAATAGGTTAATACATACAAAAATATCAACTAAGAAAAAGTTCTAATGGTAGTAAAGAATTACTAAGAATGAAACATAACATAAATACTGGAATGGCAGATATATGATGAGCACTTCTAAGAGTTTGGGGATAGGATATGGCACAAAGTATTGTACATCATGGACATGGATAGTGTCCATGATGCTTACTGGTGGCCAGGTGTCACTTGTGGGACTGAGCTACTGCTATTTCATTCATATCCTTCAAGACCTGGACAGAATCATGACCCATAGGGCGCAGAAGAAGTCCATTTGTAGAGTCTGCTAATGGAAATATTTTGCTGCTGTATACAAAAGAATAATTGAACCCCCAGAACCAGTCCTAGCCCAGTTCCGGTGAGTGTGTGGGAGAGTTTCCAGCTCCCCTGCGCTGGCAGGACCAACTCCGGGGACCAGTCCAGGTACAGCATGGGTCAGACCCTCTTCCACTCCCTTGGGACGCCCCCCCACCACTCCACAGCACCTCCCCCACCCCGCCCAATGAGTAGGAATTTCTGCCACATTCTGGGAACACCCAGAACCAGTCCTAGCCCAGACCTAGTGAGTGTGTGGGAGAGCTGCCTCTACCCCTACTCCACCTTGTCCCCTACAGGCTCAGCTCAGGCCTGGCATACAGGCCTGG
>NW_004524881.1:1449667-1461851 GCF_000260255.1 Octodon degus
AGAGCACATTGGCAAGGAATTGGCCGTGACTTATCCACATGGCTGACACTGACAAAGGTTCTACAATCTGAGGTACAGGATCTCAGGATAAATCCTAAGGGGATTTCACTGACCTTATCACACCCAAAAGCTGCAACTCTTGTTGCATAGGTCCTGCTTTACCTTGGTCTTAACCATCCAGAAGAAAAGTATAAAAACGAAATATAAGAAATAAAGCCATGATGTTATGTTGAGCTGTGGGGGACTCAGGTCAACAATTTCTGACATTGCCAGTGAAGTGGAAGATCCAATACTATTATGGGATACTGGATTCTTTTAGAATATTTTGCTGAATTTACACACCTATAATATTCAAATAACGGAACTTAACAAAAAAGGGGTATACAGATGAATGACCATTTTGTATCTGTGTATTCAAAGTGATTGGGATAGATATATAGTTACATTCTGTTAATGAATAGCATGATTTTTTCTAATGGTGTTTGTAAATAGGATATCAAGTCCGCATCTTGAACAGCAATTAACCACTAAGAAGAATGTACGCAGTGTGTTAATTATTGAAACTGTCCTACCGATTTGATTTGAAATTGTCTCATTGCTATTTGTTTATCAATAAAACTATGGCAAAAAAAAGAATAATTGAAAGACTGCTCTTCTATACCTCTTTATCTCCTCTGTTTAACTGTTTGTCCTATTTGGTGGGTTCTTTCCATTCCCATTCACAGAGTTGTGGTCATTTTGATCCTTCTCTAGAATCTCTTTTAGTAGTCTGAGTAGGCTTGGCTTTGTCATCATGAAATTCTTCACTTGCTCTTTTTTTTCCTACTGTGAAATAAGATGCTATTTAATTTTGTTCTTCCATGGCTAATTTTTCTTATGGATATGCTTTAATGATTTTTTTCTTTGCAATTAGTTTTGGACAATTTCATTTTTGTGTATCTTGGTATGATTTTCTTAAAGTTTCTTGTGTAAAAGATTCATTTTTCTTGGAAATGTGGTGCAACAATTTCAACTAAATTTAGAAATTTTAGATCTTATTTATTTATTTATTTATTTATTTTTTTTTTTGTGGAACTGGGGCTTGATCTCAGGCCCGTGCTTGCCAGACAAGCACTTATTCCACTGAGCCATCTCCCTGGTCCTTAAATCTTTTAATATTTATTGCCTACCCCTTTCTACTTTGAGCATTCTAATTATATGAATATAAGTTTCTTGATTTTGGCACAGAATGAACTATTATATGACTGATCTGTAAATTCGTCCTTCATTTTTATTTTAGACAATTTTTATTGTTATATTCATTTAAGTTTGTAAACAATTTATTTACAATGTGCTCTATTATTAATCTCATGCTATGTATTCATTTCAGAAATATTTCTCTAAAATTCACTCTGTGTACATCTTGTATTTTTCACATTTCAATATTTGTCTACAATTTTTAATACGCTATATAATTATTGATTTTCAATAAAGTTTATGAGAAAAAAATATGGCCCCATCATGAACATGTAAAAGAAAACTGAAGATAACCTAATGCTTTTAAATATAAAGTACTTCACAAGTCCTCATCTTGTACAGCAATTAACCACTAAGAAGAATATATGCAGTGTATTATTTGTTGAAAAATAAAAAAAATAAAAAAAAACAACAAAAAAAATAAAATAAATATAAAGTACTCCCTGCTGGAAAAGGAAGTCTTAGCTCTTAAAAAACAGAAGCAAAACTAAAAGGGGTAATCCCGTTTGCTTTATGGGAACAGCAGATGATCACATGCCCGGGTTCAGTGGCATTCTTACATGTGCCTCATTACCTAGGACAGTTTTTGCCTCTTCAGTGAGCTGACTACTCCTACTCCAACCACCAAATTCAAATGTTGGTCTTATTAGCTTTTTGACCACTGAAAGTACTAGAGATTGAACCTAAGACCTTGCACATGTTAGACAAGTATTCTATCACTGAGCTACATCTCCTGTCTCTTCAATTTTTTAAATTTTGAGATAGGCTTTCACTAAGTTTCCCAGTTGGGGTTCAAAGTTACCATGTTCCTGACTCACCCTCCCAAATAGCTGAGATTATGACATGTACCACCACAGCCAGCTCTTGACAAAAAGATCATCTCTGCTTAACGTTGCCTTAGAAAATCTAGGGAAGGAGTCTCTAAAAATTGATGTGGCATTCATCTGGAAACTCATTTTTGCAGCGCACAATCTTTATACTTTGTTACCCTTATTTACTCTTTAAACAACATTTACTGAGCCCCTAAATGTGATATGGGCTTAATACAAAAATAAAAAGGTAGCTCAGTACAAAGGCCTTGCGTTCAACCCACAACACAACACATCTAATGAATAGGGAGAAAAAGACAGACCTATTAAAAAAGAGCAAGCATAGAAGCAGGAGGAAAGCCATAAATATGATATTAGAGAAATCAAAGGAGGATTTCAAAAATGAAGGTGTTCAACAATGTTTAATGCTGCCGATACCAATGTACAGATCAATGATGGTGAACCTTTTAGAGGTTTTTAGTAATACAAAAAAACCTACTGTAGCACATGTGCCATCAGTTTATCATCACTGGTATAGATTATTAAGAATTTAAAGGGACCTTACAAATCACATGATACAATGCTCCCTAACCTTCAAAATTATGGAATCAAGATGTTGAGAATACGTACATAGCTAGAAGAATACAGATAAAACTTATAATTCCTAATGCACAGGCCGGGGGCCTGCCCTTTAGCTCAGTTCTTTAAGTGGCTGCTTCAACAAAGCCGTCAGGCTCAGGTTGCTGTGGTTCGATCCCCACAACTCAAGCCAGCCAGTCATGCCTTGAAGGTATTCAGAGCAAAAAAAAAAAAAAAAAAAAAAAAACACTTCTGCCTAATGCACAGGCCAGTTGTCTTCTAATACTCATTTGTCTGAAGACTAGTAATAGTTTTAGCCTCTTCTGATATTAAATCTCCTCTGCTCCTCTAATCTTTCATCTAACCTCTGTTATGTTAGTTCATACTTCTGAAATTTTACAAGTCCTTAAATCATCCACCCTGAGAGGCAGCTTCACCAAACTCTTCAAATTAATTGCTTAGAGGAAGGGTGGAGGGAGGGGGAAGGAGATTTTTAAAAAGTGAAGAAATTCTGATTTCTTAAGATGTACTATGTACATGTATCAACTCCTCATGAGGAATATAATCCTTATGCACTATGAAATGAACTAATAAAAATGGAGGAAAAAATCAAAACCAATTTCTGACTTGAAGTTGCAGCTAGAAAAGTCATCACTCCCCATGCTCTACCTACTGCCATTATCCCTAGCTAATGCTAATATATATCAGATTCTTTCAGAATAGTATCCTACATGCTTTGCATTCACAACAAAGACTGCTTAACTAGAAAGCAATCAAAAGAACTATAACAGGGCTTTTTGATTGGCAAGTTAGCATAAAAATTCTCCCTCTCCATGGAAAAACTTCAGTTCCACGTAATGATGAAAGGAAGAAAGGATAAAGAGATTTTATGAAACAGGAACTACAGAAATAAATGTATTAAGATTAGTTTTTCAGGGCTGGTAAGATAGCTCAGCAGACTAAGCACCTGGTTAGGCAAGTGCAGGGACTGGGGTTTGATCCCAGGAACCACATATAGGGCCAGCCCCACCCTGGGGTGCACTGAGCCAGCCACCAAGTCTAGGCATGGTGACACACTCCTGTAATCCCAGTGCTGAGGAGGCTAAAAACAGGAGGATCACTGAGAGTCTGAGCTGCATAGTGAGACCCTGTACCAAATACATAAATACTAGTGTTTTTCAATAATCCCTGTATTTTTATAGTCAATAAATAAAAACAAAATTCATAAAAGACTATTTTTATGAAAGCCAAATGAGATGGAAAATACATCAGGTAAGATTCCTACCCTGAAGGGACTCATTATGTTGATTAATCACATTCACCATTTAAAAACATCTATAGGAAAGTAAATTTTGATTTCTTAACTAACAGTTCACAAGCAGCATCAACCTCCTACTAATTTTCTAACTGCTGTTACATATGTAATGCATATTTCAATATGTTTATTCTGTAACTTTATCTCTAAGTCGAACTTGCACAAACATGGTAATTCAACTTAAGATTTGCGTATTTTTGTTTTTTTAAATAAATATCTCTGTCTTTTTTTCTTTTCTTTTTTTGTCTTTTTAAAACAGGGTGTCCCTATGCAGTTTAGGCTGGCCTTGATCTCATTTTGTAGACCAGACTGGTCTCGAACTTGCAAAGATCCTCCTGCCTCAGCTTCCCAAGTGCTGTGATTACCAACATGTGCCACCATACCTGTCCTAAATTCCTCTGTCATAATGGTACTAAACTTTAATAATCTCACTAAATTATCAGTCATTTAACATTTTCACTTAGTTGTCTATATAATTTGGATTTGCCTGAAAATGTAATGACAGCACTAAATGAAGTTGTTTTCCTCTGAGATACCTACAAGAGAAAAAATCAATTGAGAATCTGTATTACCAAAAAGCCACTTATAGTTTTTAGCTAGAAAAACAAGAACAACAACAAAAAAACTATCATAACCACTAAAGACCAAGAAACAACGTTTTAAAAATAAGCCTTACATACATTTAAAAAAATTTTAAGGGGCCTGTCCCTTAGCTCAGTTCTTTAAGCGGCTGCTTCAACAAAGCAGTCAGGCTCAGGTTGCTGTGGTTTGATCCCCATAACTCAAGCCAGCCAAACCTGCCCTGAAGGCATTCAGAGCAAAACAAATAAATAAATAAATAAAAAATGTAATTCCTGTTGGGTGGTACATGCCTGTAAGCCCAGCACTCAGGAGGCTGAGACAGGAGGATTGCTATGAATTGGAGGCCAGCATGGGAAACATAGTGAGTTCAAGGCCATGAGGAACTGAGACCCTATTTCAAAAATAAATAAAAATAAAAGAATGTGGGGCAACAAAAGCAAGCAGGAGGTATCACAATCCCTGATTCAGAGTTATATTTCAAAACTTTAATGATGAAAACAGCATGATATTGGCAGAAAATATAGACATGGATCAATAGAACATAATAGAGGAAGAAGAGGCTCAGGCATATTCAGCCATTAGATCTTTGATAAAGGGATCAAAAACATACACTGGAGAAAAGACAGCCTCCTTTTGGTGCTATGAAAACTGAATACCCACATGCAGAAGATTGAGTCTAGACCATATATGTTACTGTGTATCAAACTAAAATCAAAATAAATCAAAGATCTAAATGTAACAACAGAAACAATCTCTGGAAGATGAAATAGATAAAACTCTTGACGATGTAAGCATAGTCAAGAACTTCCTGAATAAAACCCCAATAGTACCAGAAATAATATGAGGAATTAACAAATGGGATCAAGCAAATTATAAAGCTTCTGCATAGCCAGAAAACAAACAAACAAACAAACAAACAAATGAAAAACAATAGAGTGAACAGACAGCTACAAAATTGAAAAAACATTTTCCAGTTATTCCTTGGATAGGAGACTAACATCTAGAATATATAAAGAACTTTTAAAAAATTAGGCTTCCCCCACCACCAAATGAAAGACCCAATCAAAAAATGGATAACCAAAATAAACAGACACCTCTTGGAAGAAGTACAAGTGGACAATAAGTAAATGAGAAAAATAATGTTCAACACTGCTGGTCATCATAGAAATACAAATTAAAACAACAGTGAGACACTATCTTACTCTACAAAGAATGGCTATCAAGAAATCAAATAGTGGGCCAGTGAGATAGCTCAGCAGACTAAATCTTTGCCTGCTTAGGCAAGTGCAGGGACTGAGGTTTGATCTCCAGCACCACATGTTATGCCCGCTCTGCCCTCAGGATGGGCTGGGCCAGCCAGGGTCTGGGCATAGTGGCATAGGCCTGTAATCTCAGCATTGGGGAGACTGAAAGCAGGAGGAACACCATGAGTCCAAGCTGCATAGTGAGACCCTGTAACAGGCAAATACATTAAAGAAAGAAAGAAAGGAAGGAAGGAAGGAAGGAAGGAAGGAAGGAAGGAAGGAAGGAAGGAAGGAAAAAGAAAGCAAGTAAGCAAGCAAATAGTAACAAATGCTGGTAAGGCTGGGAGTGGGGGTGCATTCTACATTGTTGGTGGGAATGTAAACCAGTACAACCACTATGGAAATGAGTATGGAGATTCCTCTAAAGATTAAAAATATAAATATCATTTGAGTCAGCTATTCCCTTTCTAGATGTCTTCCCAAAAGACTTAGGGTTATCATATTACAGTGACACATGCATACCAATGTTAATAGAAGCACAATTTATAATAGTTAAATCTTGGAAACAGCCTATAAGCCAGCATAGTAGTTGATTGAATTGTGTCAACTTGAAAAGTTAAAAGCTTAACTAAATCAGCTCAGCAATCCAACCCCTAGAGTGTAGGGGCCCCACCCTAGGGTGCCTCATCACTTAAAAGATATAAAAGGGAATTGAGGAAGGATGGAGCATTCCATTTCTTCAGAGGAGCTTCAGTCTTCACAGCCAGCTTGGACATTGTCTCCTGGCTTCTAGCACAGACTCTTCGGCCTTCTGCCTTGGATCCTTCAGCCTGCTGGTGTAGACTCATCAGCCTTCCATCAAAGACTCATCAGATTCCTGACACAGACTCGCATGGAACCTGCAGTGAGCTCCAGACCTTGGACTGAATCCTTCAGTCTCCTGTGTGCAGACTCCCTCTGTACACGTCCTCATCCGACTCTGTGGCTGACCATCATATGCCAATCTTGTAATTTCTTATACATTTGCACATCTTGTGTTATCTGTTCCTTTAGTAAAACTGTGACTGATACAGCCAGTGACTGGATAAACTGGAGGCATTCACAGGTAAATAGACATCCTTGAGAACATATTAAGTGAAAGAAATTTGACACATAACCTTAGATATCACATGGTTTCTTTTTTAAAAAATTAATTTTAAACACACAAAAAACACTTTAGTATGAGAAATCTACAATTAAAAAAATTAAAAAAGTGGGGAGATCTTCTCAAATGGGAAGGGGAACAAGAGTTGGAGGAAAAGGAGACGAAGAGAGGAATAGGGGTAAACAAGAACTGAAAAAATAAAAATAGAACTTTTGTAAATGGACAATCGAAAACAGCAGAGAGTGACAGGTGAGAATAAAAAAAAAAGGGATTAAGATGTGTTAGGTTCATGTACCAACTCCACACATATATGTAATCATTATGCATTTCAAACACGTAATTAAAACATAACTATGGAAAAAAGAAGCAAAATAGTTCTGCAGCAGACAACATGCTTGCTTAAGTATGTAGAAAGGAAATTCCTGTTTCTTTTCTCACCTCTTAGAAAATAAGGGGGTTTTTCTGCTTAGAAAAGAAAAATATAGAAATAACTATATCTATGAATGAATCAGCAGTGATTGATTCCTGGAATTGTTAAGTTTACTAAGTCAGCAAGTGTTAACATGTGCATCTTATCACCTTCAATTTATATCTTCATCAAATTAAGTAAGCTAAGTTCTAATTAGCTAGTTAGACTGTAGCAAAAAATGCCCTCCTACCCCCAGCCAGTATACTGGCAGTTTCTCAACTGCCCAGGTATAGTTCCTGTTCCAGTTCTGCTTGCTTTTGTCTGTTAGGAATGGCTAGTCACTGTGATGAATAGCTGGTCACTATGATGAACACTGTATAAACTAATCCCCAATTGACAAGCCATTCTGCCTCTGTACTGATCAACTCAGATGGTGTCTCAGTTATCTTTCTCTCATTGCTGGGACAAAATACCCAACACCAAAAATTAAGAAATGAAAGATTTATTTAGCTCACAGTTAGCGGAGGTTTCAGTCCATACTCGACTGGCTCCAAGGCAGAGTGACACATGGCAGAAGGCAGGAGCTCATGGCATTGGAAAACAGCAAAAAGCAAACAGATGAGCAGTGGCTGTAGCAGCTAGCAAGCCTCTCTCCTTTACTTATATTAAATGCAAGTTACTCATCCCAGGGCAGGTGTAGCACTCACACCCATAATCCCAGCATTGGATCATGAATTAATCGCAAATTGTTTTTTTCTTTTTTCTTTCTTTCTTTTCCTTTCTTTTTTTTTTTCTTTTTGTGGTACTGGGGATCTAACTTGGGACCTTGTACTTGCCAGGTAGGCTCTTAAGCTGCTGAGCTATCTTCCTGGCTTAATCACAAACTCTAGAAGCCTACCTCAATAACTGCATGAGGCTTTGGGGGTACAACTAAACACAAACCATAGCAGATGGTATTATTTAGTTTCTAACACATCTGCCATCTATAATTAATCAGAATTCTATCAAAAGATTCAGAAGCAAAAATAAAAATGTGGAGAACAGCTTTGAATATTATGCATAAAAACCAAAAAGGGCCTGGAGAGATAGCTTGGCAGCATAAGCGCCTGGCTGGCAAGTGCAAGGTCTTGGGTTCGACCCCTGTTACCAAATGCCCAGCTGCCCCAGGACCAGGAGTGGTGGTGCATGCCTCTAATCCTAGCTCTGAGGAGGCTGAGCACAGGAGGATCACTATGAGCCTGACCTGGGTAGTGGGAACCTGTATCAAATAAATAATATTTTAAAATCCCATCGAAAAACCAAAGAGGACTATTATCAATATTCAAAAGTATTTTCAAACACTCATTTGAAAGATTATAAAAGAAACTAGAGTATCATCTTTGTGTATAGCTTGAGTTTCCTTTTTCTCCAGCTTTTCCTCCCCTTATGTACATTCTGAGAGTCCTCAGAACACTCAGAATCCCATCCGTTCTGTGTTTTCCTAAACTGAAATTTTCAGGTATCAAGTCAAGTTCTTTTAATTTTATATTCTGAACTTATATTGATCATCATAAGCATATATAAATGTTATACACATTGTTTTTACAATTACAGAAAGTGAAATAGGGCAGGGTGTCCTTTTCTCCTTTGTTTCTCTTCCCCTAATTTTAACATATTTTATAACCACAGCAAGGTCAGGAAATTAACATTGATAAGTGTCAATAGGTAAAATTCAGACTTCCTTAAATTAGCTCTAACTACTGACACTAATGTCCTGCTCAGAACTCACACTGCATTTAATTATTTTTCCTCAGTTTCCTACAATCTGTAATATTCTATAACATTCAGATCAATATTCTTCAAAAGTATTGGTATTAATTTTAATTTTAATTTTTAAACAACACAGAATAGTAAAAGAAAACATTAGAAATGATACAAAATTTCATTAAACAAAGTAATTTGAATTTGACAATGGTTGTCATATTGCATATTATCTTCAAATTAGTTGTTTAGATTAACAGATATAAAACTGCAAAATTGGTTTTTTTTTAAATTGGTTTTAAAAAAGTTATAAGAAATTAAGAAGAAAAAATTTGAAAATTAAATAAAGATAAGCAAAGAGTATAAAAGACAAATTTAGGCATTAACTGCTCCTTTCAATAGATGAGTAGAAGTCAGCAGTGCAATTATCCAAGATATCCTACATAGATACATAAATATATCTTTTTCCCTTCTTTTTTTTTTGTCCTTTTCCTCATCCCAGCTTTTCCTTCCCATTGAACTCTGTTTCACAGTATCTATTCTACTTTTCAGATTTTATTTACTTTTTCAGGTTCTCACAATAGCAAGACAATACAATATTTTCATATGTCTGATTTATTTAACTATTTTGCTATTTATTTCACTTATCAGCATGGTCTCTAGTTGCAACCATTTACCCATAAAACCCTCAAATTTATCATTTTTTAAAAGCTGAATAGTACTCTTTTGTGTAAAAATATCCTATCTTTTTTATCCATTCCTCATTTGAAGGGCTTTTGGGTTGTTTCCAGGATTTAGCTATGACAAATTGTGCTGCTATTAACATGGGTGCACATGTATCACTATGGTATGATGTTTTCAGTTCTTTTGGAAAAACACCTAGGAGGGGAATAGGTGGGTTGAATGGGATCTCCAATCCTAGCTTTTTGAGGAATCTCCACATTGATTTCCATAGTGGTTGTACCAGTCTGCACTTCTACCAATAGCGGAGAAGGGTTCCTTTTCCCCCACAGCCTTTCTAGCATTTGTTATTTGACTTCTTGGTTATTTATTTATTTATTTTAATGTATTTAATACAGGGTCTATGGGGTCTCACTACACAAATCGGACCCATAGTGATCTTTCTTCCAGCCTCCCAAGTGCTGGGATTACAGGCGCGTACCACCATGGCCAGTCTCAGTTGCTGCCATCTCAGTGCATCACTGTGGCAGGGCCAGCATGGCACGCTGGGGATAAAATCCCAGTCCCTATGTCTGCCGAAGCAGGCACTTTAATTCACTGAGCTATCTGGCCAGCGCTTTTTGATGATTTAAATTTTTTAAAATTAAGAGTTAATCACCTTCATATTTACTATATAGACATAAGCAATGATAAAATACAAAAGTTTTTTTTTTTTTTTTTCTTTTTGGGGGAGACAGGGTGTCACTGTGTAGTTCAGGCTGGCCTTGAGTCTACTTTGTAGCCCAGGCTGGCCTGGAACTCACAGTGATACTCCTGCCTCAGCCTTCTGAATGCTGTGATTACTGGTGTGCACCACCACATTGGCTCCCTTTGGTATCCTTTAATTCTAATGCACAAGTGATTTCCCATTATCCATCGACCTAGTTCATTTCAAGTTCCACTCTTCTCTACCAATATGATTTTTCTCATGATACTAACTAAGAATCTGTATTTTAAGTTTATTATGAGGTAACTATTTTAGTAAGCTAGCCTGGAAATTTAATATAATATATATTTTCTAGGCTTCAATTTGACATATCAGGAATATAGCTCTTCCTCTTATTCTCTTTTCCCCTAATCTGATGGAAAACAGGAATTTTGCTCCTTTTCTCGTATCTGTAAACACATCCAATCTCTTCTCTCCTCACAATTATTCTACTAGCATTAAACAATAATGCCGATTCTTATAATTTCTAGGTTTGTTATTCCCTTACTGCAAATATGCTACTCTTTTCTCTTCCTGGGATTCTGAGACCTATCTCTTGAGTTTCTGGTTTTAAAATACATTTATTTTAAATACTTGTACTTGCCAGGCAGGCTTCTTTGGGTTTTCAACTCAAATTTGAGTTGTGCGTATTTTTCAAATTTTGGGAAAACTCCACAAGTATATGTAAGAATATCCTTCCATATCCTTCTCCACTGCTGGTAGAAGTGGAAATTCTTCAAAAACTAGGATTAGGAGCAGGGCTATAGCTCGGTGGCAGTCTCTGCCTGGCAAGCACAAGGTTGTGAGTTTAATTCCAAGTACAAACAAAAAAAAAAGAAAAAAAAAAGACTACAGTGGTTCTGTTTGTGATAGCCAAATGTTGGAAACAACCAAAATGACCATTAACTACTGAATGGATAAAGATGATACGAGTTTTTTTTTAAAAATACAGTGGAGTACTACTATCCCATAAAGAAGAATATGCTTGAGACAGCTCTTTTTTAAAATTTTATTTATTTATTTGATACAGGGTCTCTCTATGCAGTTTGGACTTGTAGTGATCCTCCTGACTCAGTCTCCCCAGTGCTGGGATTAAAGGCATGCGCCATCATTCTTGCTTTTAGGGCCAGCGTGGCATGCAGTATTGGGGATCAAATGCAGGGCCCTGTACTTGCCAGGTAGGTGCCTATACCACTGAGCTATCTCCCCATCCCACTTGAGACATTTCTAGGTAAATGGATGCACTTGAGACCATACTCTTAAGTGAAATAAATCAAAGACACATGTGTAAATATTGTACTGTTTCTCTAGTGTGAGAAACCAAAAGTGTAAATGAAGACCAAAGTATGTAACGGATCTTGTGAAACAGGAAGAAAGTGTTCAAATGGGGAGGGAGGGAGAAAGGAAAGAAGGGAAAATTAAAAAAAAAAAAGAAAGAAAGAAATGAAAACAAAGGAACAAAGCTTTTGTAAATAGGAAGGGGAGGAGGGACTGAAAGGAGGGTAAGGGAATGGAAAAAAAACCAAATTATTTCATGTGCAGGTACAAATTTTATATGATGAGTGTGATCACTATGTGTATCTAAAATGTGCCAATAAGGGGGCCGGGGAGATGGCTCAGTAGCATAAGCGCTTGCCTGGCAAGCACAAGGGCCTGAGTTCAATCCCCAGTTCCACAAAAATAAATAAATAAATAAATAA
>NW_004524881.1:1462431-1478611 GCF_000260255.1 Octodon degus
GCAAAATATTCTAAAAGAGTCCAGTAGCCCATAATAGCATTGGGTCTTCTGTTTAACTGGCAATGTCAGAAATTATTGACCTGAGTCACCCACAGCTCAACATAACAGCATGGCTTTATTTCCTATATTTTGTCTTCATACTTTAGGATAAGTTCTTAAAGACAGGAGTTGGCCTACCTTGCCAATGTCAGTTCCTGCCTAAGCTCAACGAGGCTGTCTACCTTGGCTAATTGTAGTAAACACAGGCATCTCAGTTTTTTATTCCCAGTCCTCAGAATAATAGCTGTTCTAAGACTTTCCAGGGGTTATGACTAGTCATGATGGGACAATGGAGTATAAATATTACTAACAAAGGGTTACTTTAAAAATGTACAATAAGGGGATGGTGAGATGGCTCAATAGAATAAGTGCCTGCCTGGCAAGTGCAAGGGCCTGGGTTCAAGGTTCAATCTCTGGTTCTGAAAAAAAAAAAAAAAAAAAAAAAAAAAGTACAATAATCATGTGAAATGTGAATTAATTGTGGCTCACTTTCATAGTTCCTTTCTCCACAGGACCTTCAGATTCTATTTATCTTAAATTGTCCCATAATTAATCTGCTCTAATCTTCTTTTGCATTTTCTATTAACAAGGAGGCCTGGAACTGGGAGTTACACATGAAGCATTCGAGGTTGCCTTTTCTTCTTCATTTCAACATAAAAGAAGGAAATTCTTACATTCTTTATCACTGTTGCTGACTCTGACTTTGCTTCTTAATAAATGTGTCAAGTGATTTAAGATTGAATTATATAACCTTTTGAAGCATGTTTCTTTTTCTTTCTTTCTTTCTTTCTTTTTTCTTTTTTTGGTACTGAGAATTGAACTCATGTTTCTTCTTTAAAAAGGAATAAAGATGCCCTTTCTTACAAATGGCTAGGAGCATGAGCGAGATGGTATGTATACATTGTGGCAGACATTTAACAAGTGATGCTGCTCGTCATCATCTATCCTGCTATCACCCTACACCCAGCCACTAAGTGGTACAGATGCACAGTGGAAGGGGGACACTCAGACCCGAGAACTGAGCCACATTTCTCTGACCAATCATTTACTGTTTACCCTTTTATATACTAAGAGAAAAAGCAAGAAGCTCAGAGAAGCAAGTGAGTTCTAAGTTAGAACAAGGATGTTGGGCAAGCCTTAGAAAAGAAAATGACAGGAAAATTCTACTGGTTTTTTATTGAAAGACAGCATAATTTACTAAAGAAACAGAAAAACTACCTGAGTAAGTATACCCTGACTGGAATTAAAAAGAAACGTACTTGTTTCTTTCTTTCTTTCTTTTTTTTTTTTTACTTGTTTCTAATATTAAGATAATATAAAAAGTAAAATACTTGCAACAAAATATGCCCTTCTAGTATTTTTACACTTCTGAGTATACATCTCCTATTTAAAACATTAAATTTATGTAACCATTAGTTCAAATTGGTATTGGAATTGTTTCATATGAATTCCCATTTTATTTTCAAACACTAATTGGAGGATTTTTTTTTGGACAGTTCCGGCTGTCTTAAGGGCGGGTGTGGTGCGGCTTGTGGAGCTGGGGATTGAATTGCAGTTCCCTGCTGCCTGACTGCGTTTGCCCAAGCGGTGCTTTAAACAATTGAGCTAACCTGCAAGCCCCCTACAAACACTAATAAATCCAACATAGCTTCATACCTTGCAGACATAGCTCTTCTAACCGTCACGTGGAAGGTTCATCTCTTCAGCCCAGATCCTTTTCTGTATTACTTTCTTCCCCAGTAGACCTGGAATAACATTTGCTGGATATATTTTGCTCTCTCCTTCAGCTTTTCTAAGTAGCACAGACAATAAACTATTTACTAATGAAGCTACTGCACATTTTTTTCCTTCTTAAGTGGACCAAGTTTCCCTCAGTTAATCATTTGTAAAGTTGCTCACTGCTCATCTTTCACATGGTTTTGTCCTTTAACAATGGACATGTTGTTCCACAACTTGGAAAAATTAACATGCACATCCATTATTACCCCAGCAGTTGTTGACTACAGCCATTTTCCAGGCAGCCAACTGAAGACCATGCACAGAGCTTTCTTTGTTGTGAGAAAAGACTGCTTCTCTGAAGTTAAAGCTGTTTGGTGCTACACAGTGTTCCTGGCTCAAACATGTACAAATGACAGCAAACATTCTATGATGCATACAGAGGACATGGAAAAGAGGGTTGGTCTAGTCAGCGCAGTGAAAGAACTTGGTTATTCATTTATCTGTGTTCTAAGTTTTGACATATTGTTTTAAAAAGTCTACCTAATCTCCTAAAGAAAAACAATTCATTTTCAAACCTATGTTGGTTTTTCTCCTTCTGAATTATTGTGAAAATATAGCAAGCAGAGTATGACACTTGCTAATCAGATGCTAATAAAATTGCCTTAACAATAGATGTGCCAAAAAAATAATACTCCAAGGCAAATTAATTTGCCTTTAGATAAAACAATGCTTTTATATTGTGCTTTGTCAGGTTAAAAAATAAGCAAAGAATGGCTATTATTTGATAACTTCTTCCAAAAAAGATAGAAAAATACTTTAAGTTTTTCTTTCAGAAGAGCAGTATATCAAACTCAGCCACGTATGGTGTTGCATGCCTCTATAATCCCAGCATTTAGGAGGCTGAGCACCTAAAGGGTACAGCTGTGAATCTGAGGCTAGCTTGTTTCAAAGTGAGTTCAAGGCCAGCCTAAATTGCATAATGAAACCTTGTCTCAAAAAGACAAAGGTAGAGGAGGAGGAGGAATACAAGGAAGAGAAGGAGGAACAATAAAAACAGCAACAACATATCAAATTCTTAATACCTGATTTCACAAAACAGATGAGTTGTAACTTAATAAAATACCTATAGTTTAAATATTTCAGGAAACTCTCTCTTGTGCAAAAAATTTAATGAAGCCATTGAGAAACCATCCAAATCTAGGAACAAATATGGGTAGCCTACATGTGATCACCATGAATGAACATATTTAAAAAGCAAGCATTTGTATGTAATGCATTTATACTACAATCGCTGTAGCCAAAAATTTGTGTTCTTTTTATTCTTCCTTCAGAGTCCAGATAACTGCCTTTCTTTAACATCAGAAATTCATTACAGACTTCAGTGATCTTTCATACAAAGTCTGCCATAATTCTGATTCTATCCCTTTGACATGCTGACAAGGAGAACAAAGGTAGATGAGTAGCAGTGGGCTTCTCAAGCATGAAAAGCTCAGTAAGGTGATGGTCGCCCCTAAAAACTGGCACTTCCTTGGTGTTTGCACTTGAGCTCATAATATTTAGTACAGAACACATCAACGACGAAGTTATTCTTTTTTTTTTTTTGTATTTTAGGGAATGGTTTACAGGGTGCTCAGGGTCTCATTACTAGATTGGACTCATAGTGATCCGCCTGTTTACAGCCTCCCAAGAGCTGGGATTACAGGCCTGTGCCACCACACCCAGTCTTAACTGCCATCTCAGTGTGCTCCGAGGGCGGGGCCGGCACATAAGCCTGTGGATCAAACCCCCAGCCCCTGCACCTGCTTGCAGGCGCTTTAATCTGTTGAGCTATTTGGCTAGCCCTTGAATTTATTCTTAATAAAATGGGAGTTCTGATATATCTTATTCTCAAATGCCAAATTTCATTAGCAGTAAATAGCTTTTTTTTTTTTTTTTGGCGGAACTGGGGATTGAACTCAGGCCCTTGAGCTTGCTAGGGAAGCGCTTATTCCACTGAGCCATCTCCCCAGCCCTCAGTAAATAGCTTTTGAAAACATTTTATGTCAAAATCCCATATATAAATCAATACAGTCTCCGAAGCAGCATAATGCAAAATTCATTGTCACTCTGAAACTCCAACAGAAATTAAATTATTTACTATGCCTCAATGCCTTGATGATTTGGGTTATTGTTGTTATTTATACAACCTATTTCAAGTTTTTTTGAAAAACATAGCTGTACCCAATGTCTAATATTTGCCTTGCTTACAGCCTACAGGCTATTTCTAATTTCTGGGATGAGCATTTTGTTAGGTTTTCAGAAGTGCAGTAAAGAGATATGAAAGATAAAAAAGCCTTTGTTAACTCCAAAGACACAAAAAGGATTCAGGGCAGATGAGGGCAATCCTCTGGCCTGAGACAAAGAAAGCTAAGGCTTTCATGGACTTTTGATAGGGGTGGAGTTTGAGGGGCAATTTCAGTTACATGTAGGGAGCTGACCGGGGCCTCTGCTGTGTGCATGGGAAAGGTGAGAGGGAACTGTATCCAGGGCTGGGCTGAGGAAGATGGAGGAAGTGGTCTTTGGCAAGATAAGATGCTGTTTTAGGGGCTTCAGCCATGTTAAATGGCCACCATAATAATTTAGCAATTCCTACTAGGGACAGAACCTATCATATTTTAACAATGCCTTAAGAAAATCACAGAAATAATATCATATGAAAGGTCCCCTCAAAACGTATTAGCCTTCCCCTAAATTCCTTAATTTCTTTATAAAAGAGTACCAGATACTATAGTACTGTAATTTCAACAGTTTAGGATTCTAAACCCATCTGTTCATTCTATTCATATCATTCAAAGTGCCTAACACATGTATAGGAATCTCTTCCACTACAGTGAGTCATTTCCTGTGTAAACTCAAAAAGCAGGATTCTGTTAAGTCCTGCTGATTTACAGTAAATGGCAACATTGATTTTCATTTCCAACTTAGTTCAATAAATTATCCTGGATCACTTTCTTGTTTGGTTTTGCAGGCACTGCTATAACATCAGTTAGGTCAGAACAAGTCAGAATCAATCTTGAAGAAACATCTCACTCCACGTATCTACAGAGCCAGCACAAATCAGGCAGATGTCATGTACAACCCTGGAAAAAGTTGCAAAATTTGTAATATACTAGAAGGAATCTGATTGCTTTTACTGGCTGTTTATCTTGAATGGGCCTAAGTCTGTTCAGCATGTGGCATACATCATTCATCTGCTGAATGAATGAGTGGATGAGCAAATGAACTCATGCATGGTGGAGAGAGACCATGCATTCCAGGAAACAGTAAAGCAAGGACCCTGGAGGAAGAAGCAGTAAAGAGTGATGAGGAGAAAACATCCAAGGCCTTGTTAGCCTTGTTTTTTGTATGGTTCAAGAAAATGAGGTGAAAAAGTCACAGCATAAAACCAACCCCTTTTACAACCCTGCATAATTTTGGATCTCTTACTTAAAAACTTAAAAAGTGAAGAACTAAATAACAATGAGAACATTTACATTGTGATTTGAGCCTAAAGAAAAGCAGGCAAAACTGTACCCACATGGATATGGACAGCCTGTGGGTCTAGGGTTACCAGCCAGCAGGAGCAGCAGCTATTGCCACAGCCACAGCAGTAGCCACAACCACCTGCTAATAAACTACTAAGAGAAGGATTTTTGTTGTTGTTGTTTTCTCCTATGGTATCTATAAATACAGTGTCCTGACAGAGAAAAAAATAGAGGTTGGACATACTTTGATATGGAAGCTGTTAGGTAAAAAAAAAAATGTGTATGTATACCAGAGGGAGGGAAAAGTAAAATAGCTGGTCTTTGTTTTCTGGTGGTTTGGGGGACTGAGCCTAGGGTCTCACACATACTAGGCAAATCCAGCTACTGAGCTACATCTCTAGCCCTACTCTTGTTTTTCCAACTCTGAAGACTGAATCCAGGGCCTTGCACTGGAATACAATACTAGTACCCCACCCCTTTTTGAGGAAAGATCTTGCTAAGTTGCTAAACTGCATATGCTGGGCTCAAAATTGTAGTCCTCCTGCCTCAGCCTCCCAAAATGCTAGGATTATGCATGTACCACTACACTGGCTATAGTGCTATTCTTTATTTTTTGTCTTTTTTGGACAGGGTCTCACTGTGCAGTTCAGGCTGGCCTTGAACTCAACTTCATAGCCCAGGCTGGCCTCAAACTCACAACAATCCTTTGGCCTCCACTTTCCAAGTGCTAGAATTGCAGGCATGCACCCCATGCCTGGCTCTAGCTCTATTCTTAGTTGTCCAAATGTATAATATTGTGTAATACAAAGCATTACTTTATTGTAAAGGAAGACAACAAAACAAGATTCACAATATCCTAAAGGAGTCTATGACCCACTAGTTTTCTACATAGCTAAGAATAATTCACACATAAGGCATATTCACACATAAGGCATAAGAAAGACTTTAGTTATATTTAGTCATATTTTAACTTTCAGTATACTTATCTGAAATAGCATGATCAAAAAAATGTCAAATGATGTCTATATATAGGGTTTTTTTAAAAAAAAAATGGAGTGTTCTTGTTTAGAAAACTGTCTTATATCAAAGCTACATAAAAATGGTACAACTTTAGGTAAACAAATATGTACTATTGTTTATAGATTTAAATCATACTGTTGTGTTTGTACACAGGAGTGATACACATGATTCATATGCTACATTCAAAAATTCTTTTCATCTTGCAACAGTGTAAAATATTCTTTTATTAAGTGGTTGTACTTACTGTAATGCTGAAAAGAAGTGAAATGTGGCACTTCAATATAGGAGACAATATTGTAAAACAGAGATCACAGAAGTCAACACCTTTTAGATGTCAGACACTCCTAACTTTTTTTTAATATCTAGCTTATAACAGCCCTGTGAGAAAGATATTACTATGCTTTGTTAATAGATGCGAAATCTGAGGTTAAAAAAAGATGAATTACTTGTTTAGGACCACATAGTAAATAATTTAGAATGTAGATTTGAGCACAGGCTGATACCAGAGAATTCCCTGTAGCAACCATCCTCTACTGCATTTCTAATACTGAGACTATGAAAAGCAACATAAAGGAAAAATAATGAATAAGGATTTATAAGTTTCAAAGGCATATGTTCTACCCATATACCTATGGGAAAATTAATCCTGAATTACGTATATTAAATGAGAAATAATATTGCAGCTAAGTTAGTTATTATTATTATTATTTTATTTTATTATTATTATTATTTTTTTTTGTGCGGAACCAGGGATTGAACTCAGGCCCTTGCCCTTGCTAGGGAAGTGCTTATTCTGCTGAGCCATCTCCCCAGCTCCCTAAGTTAATTATTAACACAAAGATTTTCAGAAGTTTTAAAGGCCAGAATGGTTGCTAAAAAGAATTTAAACACAATATTGTGTCTAAATACATGATTTCAAGATGAAAAGGAAAGTGACTGGGGAGATGGCTTAGCATCATAAGCACTTGCATGGCAAGTACAAGGTCTCAAGTTTAAAAGACCTGGGCCCCACATGTCATGCTGGCCCCAGAACCACGGTGACACACACCTGTAATCCCAGCACTCCAGAAGGATGAGACAGGAGGGTTCGCTGTGAGGTCAGCACTGGCGTGGGGGCTACAAAAGTGAGCACAAGGCCACCTGAACTGCATAGTGAGACCCTGTCTTAAAAGAAAGACAAAAATAAAATGATAGTCTCGCAACATTCCTTTTCCTGTCTCCTGCCTTCATTCACCACCCCCTTCTTTTTGAACAATCATCTACCCAAGAGACAGCATGGCAGCAAATGGCATGTCATGACAAGCAGCCCGTATTCAGAAGACCAGAATGACAGGCACTCCAAGCATGAACCTACTATTACAAATTGCCATCTTCAGTGCAGTTGCTTAGTTCACAGGTTGTATATGGTTAGATTTCTGGACTTATGTGTAAACATAAGAACTATATAATTCTTTATGCCTATTTTAAAAATATATTTTAATTTTTTTAATGTTTTTTCATAATATTCTATAGGGACTTAAAGTTCAACATATCAATACTTGATGAAAAATACCTGTTTCATGTTATACCTAAGATGTTTGATATTCAGACAGATAGTGAGGTTAAGCTTAACAGCCTAGGTTGTATGGTAATAACAATAAGCTTGTTTTCTGGAGGGTTAACAACGTAAGTTTGCAGATCAAAATTAGAAAAAAAGGAAGGCCACAAGGAAAGCCCACAGTTTGGCTCTAGTCTTCCAAGGTCAATTAAGACTCAGGACATATGAGAACTTGTACTGTAACATCATATAACTCAGTAGTGTCCCAAATGTTCTGATCAAGGAGATTATGAGGCCAAAGAGGAAAGTGACTGATGATGTAGAGTGTGCCTAAGGAGAGTCACATGGAGAGAAAACATTCTCTCAGGCTTTCACAGAGAGCACATTGGCCAAGCAATGGCCGTGACTCATCCACATGGCTGACACTGACAAAGGATCTACAATCTGAGGTACAGGATCTCAGGATAAATCCTGAGGGGATTTCACTGACCTTATCAGACCCAAAAGCTACAACTCTTGTTGCATAGGTCTTGCTTTTCTTGGTCTTAACCATCCAGCAGAAAAGTATAAAAACAAAGTACAAGAAGTAAAGCCATGGTGTTATGTTGAGCTGTAGGGGTCTCAGATCAACAATTTCTGACATTGCCAGTGAAGCGGAAGACCCAATACTATTATGGACTACTGGACTCTTTTAGAATATTTTGCTGAGTTAACACACCTATAATATTCAAATGACAGAACTAAACAAAAAAGGGGGTACAGATGAATGTCCATTTTGTATCTGTGTATTCAAAATGGTTAGAATAGATATATAGGTACATTCTCTTAATGAATAGAGGGATTTGTTCTAATAGTGTTTGTAAATAGGATATCATGTCCGCATCTTGTACAGCAAATAACCACTAGGAAGAGAGTATGCAATGTGTTAATTATTGAAACTGTCCTACCAATTTGATTTGAAACTGTCTCATTGCTGTTTATCAATAAAAGTATGGAAAAAACACACAAAAAAATAAAATGATAAAACTTTAAAAGAAGCTCAACAATGTAAAAACAGTCATCTGAAAATAATACTACTTAGAAAATTCTACATTATACCAAGAAAATAGGAAATAACAAACGTTGAAAGAAAGTTATAGAATGGACAAAGGAATAAAATAGAAGATATTATTTATATTTAATCTAAAATTAATTTTTATGGGCCAGCAAGATAGCTCAACTGACCAAGCACCTGTTTTGTTAAGCACAGGGACCAAGGTTCAATTTCCAGTGCCACATGCCCCATTGGCCCCGCCCATAGGCGTGGTGGTGTGCACCTGTAATCCCAGTGCTTGCGAAGCTGAAAACAGGATGATCCCTAGGAGACTAATCTGTATAGTGAGACCCTGTAGATCCTGTACTAAATGCAAAAATAAAATAAAATAAAAAGTGGATCAGAGTGAGGAAGAGGAGAGGATGAAGGGCTAAAAATAATTATGATAATATATATGTACCAATTCCCCAGAAGGAATGTAATAACTATATTGCAGGTCCAATCAAATAGCTTAGCGGATTAAAGAACCTGCAAGCAGGAGCAGGGGCCGGGGGTTCAATCCCTGGGCCTGGCATGCTGGCCCCACCCCTGAGGCACACTGAGATGGCAATTGAGACTGGGCGTGGTGGTGCAAACCTGTAATCCCAGCTCTTGGAAGGCAAATCACTAAGAGTCTGATCTAGTAGTGAGACCCTGAACACCCTGTAAACACTTCCCTAAAAATACAAAAACAGACAAACAAACAAACAGACAAAAAACCTGTATATTGCAAACATACAACAATAAATAATTTTAAAACAGGAAGTTTGAAAAGAAAAGGTAGACCAAAAAAAAAAAAATACAGAAGTTACATAAATGTAAACCCCAAGAGGTAAAAATATCACATAATAATTTTTACAATCCACAATATAACTCACACAATTTTATGTAATAATATATGGCACTAATACAAAGTAAAAGGTCTAAAATGCGAAAAGAAATGTAAGTACAGAAGTATAGGGAAGCTTCTTTATACATGAAACTGTAGGTAAAAATATAAAGCTAAATAAAGTCTTGTCTGATGTCAAATAATATATGCCTTATCCAAGTGAGAATTTAGACTTAACAGAAGTCAGATAACTTTAAAAAATAGATTTTAGAATGACCTTTTATATAGTTATATGAAGAGTGGAAGAATGAAAATAGGAAGACAGTCTTAATGAACTGCACTCTGAATTCCACTGCCCAGAGTAGTTTGACAGCTAAATGCACTTCTAAGAACAGCTACCTTAACAAGATTGGCTCCAGTATGGATATAGTCTATTCCACATTTTTATACCACTTTAGTCTTTACCAAGTGCTTTCACATTCATATTACCTTAAATATTAAAACAAATAGGAAGAGATAATGACAGTGATGTAAAAACAAAATTGAAAGTCCTGAAAGCAAAGAAAGGAACATGAAGCAAAGAGGGAAATTCCTGTTGCTGGCTGTTGGTATATAAAATGCTCTTTACATATCAATTAAGAATTTCCTTTCAGGTTCAGCATTTCTACTCCCTCCCAGAAGAGTATCCAAGCCTAACCAGGAGCAGCAGCAGCGATAAAGAAACATGAACGTGAAAGGCATGGCTATAGTCTTGGCTGTAATACTCTCTGCTACAATTGTTCAAGGTATATTGTACTTATTTTTCACTCTATAAATTCCTTCTGTAGTATTTCTAATGTCTTTTTTTTGCTTTATCCCAAAATATATGAAAATTTTTTGTTTAATCTCACACATCAGAAGGTATAACTTCGACAGAATTTAGAGGAAATATTGGTTTTGGTTTTGGTTTTCTTTTTGGTATTGGGAACCGAACCCATGGCCTTACGCTTGCCAGGCAGGCATTTAAAGCCCAGAGCTATCTCCCCAGCAGGAGAGAGGAAATTAAGACACTAAACATAGTTACTAAAACCAGAGATAATAAACTTCAAAACAAATTTTTATTTGGATACAAAATCTAGTAAGAGGTTTACTAACAGTCTTCTGTTTAGAAGACTTTTTTAGGGAATTGTATAATGTTCCTGGAAAAATTATTCAGCATAAAAAAGAAAGGAAAAAAAAAAAAAAAAACAATAAGGCAAACAGCGAACAACTTCACATCTAATAAGTGCCCTTCATGTTTCCTGTGATTTTGTAATTAATAGTTTACAAATTTAAGGAGAAAATCATCAACATATAACTCAACTCCTTTATCAGTACACAAGTATCAAATACTTTTTGACAAATTACTATCTTCATCCTTAATGACAACTCATCTCATTTTTTCACCAGGATAATAAAACATAGTCATCTGTTCCTATTAGATGTATTACTAATCAACGTTATGATTTGTTGCTCTAGCCTTCCCTATGTTCAGAAGTGGACGATGTTTATGTATTGGTCCTGGACTGAAAGCTGTAAAAGTGGCAGATATTAAGAAAGCCTCCATAATTTATCCAAGTAACAGCTGTGACAAAATCGAAATTATGTAAGTAGTAGATTTGTTGAATAATATAATTGTGGAGGCTTTTTGTTTGTTTGTTGTGTTCATGTTTCCCCAACCAAAGCTTAATATTATTTTTTATCTTAAAAGTATTACTCTGAAAGCACATAAAGGACAGCAATGCCTGAATCCTAGGTCCAAACAAGCAGGCCTTATAATCAAGGTAGGTTGCTCAATTCAATTACTTCTATGATACATTTTTTTTTTAATCCAAAGCCAATCTTGGAGGAAAAAATAGACAACTGTAGAAAGATTCTGCTATGACCCTTTGTCTTTTTTTTTTTTTTTTTTTTTTTTTTAATGCTATACTGGGGATTAAGCTTGGGACCTTGTTCTTACCAGGCAGGTGCTTATGCTGCTGAGCTGTAGCCCCAACCCTGCTGTGATCCTGTGTGACATATTCAGACCTTGGTTATCATAGCATCCTTTTCTTACTATGTGTTTTTATATATCAGCTCTTAATTACTGGGAAAAAAAGAACAATTGTCTAATAAAATTCTAATTTTCTCATTATAGCAAGTTAAAAGAAAGAATTCTTTAAAACATTGAAATATGTGAAATTCTCAAAAAGATGATCTGAAAACCTAGAACAATTTCACTGGGACTATGATATCTCTAGAAGATTTAATACTTTTAATTATTTTGCTGTGACTATGAAAACATTTGTTTCTGAAAGTAATCTGTCTGTACTTTGAGCCATATTTCATATTATCTTTAGTTATGAAGGCAACATTAACATCATTAATGAAGTCAATTTCTTTAAACCTTAAGCATGCATATATGTAATAAAACATTCCTCAAATAATTTTTCATGAAAATAGTTTCCCAAATTTAAGGTAGTACATAAGTTCTTTTAAAAATTTCTTATGTAGCACTTTGTCTTATAAAAGATTAATTTGTGAAATGTACTGTAAAAAAACTATAAGCTATAAGAAATTGGTAAGAACATAAGTATTTTGTAATTTGAATTAGCACTGATCTTTTGAATTTTCAATATTTTTTCCCTGAGATATTTTAAAGGAATTAGGATACATGTGTTTACTGTACATTTTGCCTTTATTCTTATAAATGACAGTGTCTTATACACATTTTAAATATAAACTGTTGAAAAGTGAATGCCTGTCTGGTGATAATTTTTACTTTTTTTAAACTAAACTACATAATCTATCAGTTTAATTTTTCAGTTAACATGTTTACAATGCACCATGAACACATTGTCATGGTGAGCTGCTACCTGTAGAGACTGCATCTTAGTCCTTTCATTTCTCCTTTCCTTTTCCTCCTCTCTCTGCCCATCCCTAGACATCCTTCCCATTTGTAAAAGTCCTACCTTCGTGTTTCCTATAGTTTATCTTTTATTGTGCTCTTTAAATTAATTATGCCTGTACTATAAAATTTAGAGATATATAAAATTGGGTTCCTTTGAAAAAGAAATAAAAATACTTTTCCTAGTAAGATGTCACAACTCTTCTTAAAGCAGAAACAACCAAATGCTTTCTACAACATTTGAAATACTTTTAACGCCTTACCTTATAATTTAGAAGCTCACAGCTACTTGTCACCATGCAGAACTGTTTTATTTTAGTGGGTAGTTGTGAAGGACAGCTAAATCTTTCACTTGGAGCCTTTTATTGCAAATACTTTTTTTACTTAGAGAAAATCTCCTATGTGAACCATGGCCAAAAGGAGGAGATGCCAGCAGCCAGCGAAAGGACTCGGCCAAGCTGATCCTACCTGTCCTACTCTCCTTGTTGCTGAGACAGAGTACATGACACCTAAAGTTAAAGAAGGAAAGGCTCATTGTAGCTCAGAGTTTGTAGAGGTTTCAGTTCAAAGTCGGCTGGCCCCAAGGCAGGGTGGAATGGCAGAGGGGCATTATGGAGGAGAAATAATTCATTGGTGAGCAGAGGGTAGTAAAGCAGAAGACTGCAAGCAGTGAAATAGCAAAGCAGCAAGCAATGACAGCAGCCTTCCTTCTGTCCCTCATAGAGGATACATCCTCTCAGGATGGGTAGCACTCACACCCAGGTGGGCCTTCCCATTATCCGTAGCCAGAACTAAGCCAAACCAATCAGCGGACTAATTTAGTCAACACACACAGCTTTGATTCCAGCATCATACAGCTGATATACAGCTTTTCTACTTCTGAAAAGCCCCATCTCTGACCACATGCTTGGGGGGGGGCGGTCATCTAGACACAAGACATAACACTATCATAGATACGAACTCTAGCACACAAAGATGCTGTCAGAAAAAAATTAGTTAAAGCAGCAGCACCAGCAGTGTTATATTAATGTGTTCCAACATTTATTGTTTGCATGACTTTGACTACTCCTTCCTGACACCTAGCTAGCTTCCTTAGGTTCCTGTCCATTTTGCAAGCCTGTTTCTCCAATCTTCTTGTGGATTCTTCAATGATTGTACCAAGGAAGTTCCTTTTTTCCTTAAGTTATTGGAGAGTTGGTTTCTCTGGTTGTACAGTAACAGTAAAAACCCTTCACACGATATGGCACTCTTTATGGCATGTCAAAGCTACAGTTACAACCACTTGCCTTTTTTAAATTTTATTTATTTATTTATATGTGTGTGTGTGTGTGTGTGTGTGTGTGTGTGGCCAGCTCAGCCCACCAGGGGGCGGGGCTGGCTGGCATGTGGTGCTGGGGGATTGAACCGCGGTCCCTGTGCTTTAGCTAAGCTTGTTCTAAGTAGGTGCTTTAGACCACTGAGCCATCTCACCAGCCCTTTTTTTTTTTTTTTGGTGGAACCAGGGATTGAACTCAGGCCCTTGCACTTGCCAGGGAAGTGCTTATTCTACTGAGCCACCTCCCTGGCCCCTTTTTTAAATTTTATGTTAACAAATGTAAAAAAGGCAGTTTTGTTGCTTACATACATTGACCATATTGCATATTTTATATGAAGCCCAACACAATTCTTGTTCCCTTTTGTAGCCCACGCAAGCCAAAAGAGTAGACATACCTACTAGTCATCTCTACATTTGAAAACTGAAAACATGTGTTACAGAATTACAGTCAGATATATCTTCACATATTAATACAATAAATCTATATTAGATAAATTCTTATATATCTTCACTGGATAGTTTGAAAAACTGGATCTATGCCTATTTATAGTGATTTGTGAAAATCATCTTCAAAAAATAAAATTTCACTGAGTCAAAGCTGCATGTAAATTCAGTATTTTTAAAAAGCAGATTATGTGTTACAGACCAGTACATTATTACCCAGAAAGTCAAAAATTTCTTCATTGAAAAATAAAGACAAGGGCTGGTCAAATAGCTCAGCAGATTAAAGCACCTGCAAGCAGGCGCAGGGGCCAGGGGTTCAATCCCCAGGGCCTGCCATGCCGGCCCCACACCCGCACCTGGGGCACACTGAGACAGCAATTGAGGCTGGGCATGGTGGCATGTGCTCATAATCTCAGCTCTTGGGAGGCTGTAAACAGGTGGAACATTATAAGTGTGAAAAATAAATACATGAGGGCTGGGGAGATAGTTCAGTGGTCTAAGTTCCTGTCTGGCGAGCACAAGGACCCGAGTTTGATGTCTGGTACTATATGTCCTGTAGGCCCCAGAACCCTGGACCTGCTGTGCTGGCCAAAAAACTGGGTGTGGTGGCACATGCCTGTAATCCCAGCACTGGGAAGGCTGAAACAGGACGATCACTATGAATCCAAGCTAAGTAGTAAGATCCTGTACCAAATATATACATACATTCATACATGCATACATACATACATACATACGTGGAAATACAGCACATTTGGGCCAAGGTTCCTTTTACTTCAGCATCTTCAGACTATTCTCTCCACCCATTTTTTCATTAAGCTAGTGCTACTCATTATTACGTCCTGGCCTAAATGGCATTTTCTCCAGAAGCCCTAAGGAAGCATTCTTTCAACATCAACTAGATTAGGTATCCTATTTGTTTTTATAATATTTTCTACTTTTCCATTATACTACCTATTGCAAATGTAATAATAAGGAATTATTCCTGTGTGCAGTACCTGCCCATCCATAAATATAAGCTTTGTACAAAAGACACTGTGGTCCTAACCCATAGTGCAACACCTCACACATATCAAACCCTGTTGAATAGTAATAAAAAGTGGAAACATTTAGAGTCCAGGAATAGTGTGAAGGGACAAACAGTGGTAAAAAATAAAAAAGTACAAGGTGCTTTTCCAGATGATAATTAGATTTATTTAGTTGGAATGAAGGATAAAGGGCATCAAATGTCTAGCTAAATAACCTTAAGTTTTAGTTGATGCAGAAAAGGCTTTTTTTTTCTTCATTTATTTATTTATTTATTTGACATCAGTTATTTTTATTTTAATGAAAAAAAAATAACATCAATGGTACAAAATCTCAAAACAAGATTTTAGGAGAGTAACAATGGTTAGTACCTTGTGTATTGTTACTGGTGAAGTAGTTTCTCATATTACAAGATAAACCCAAGAAATAATAAACAAACAACATAGGTACAAACCTCTGTTTTTTTTTTATAGTCAACAGAAAATGGAAATATACTTTTTAAAAATTCTAATACTAGGAGAAGATATCATACAATGTCTTTTAAATAAATTGTAAGTCATTTAGTATAAATCTTAGAACAAAAATTAAGATTAAGCAATATTCAGAAAATTAAATGTTTCCAAACAATTGAACTCAGAAAAAGTTTTCATGATAGCAAAAAAAATTGAACTCAGAAAAAGTTTTCATGATAGCAAAGAAGTACTAGAGTAAAACATAAGATAAATACTGGAGGGGCTGGAGAGATGGCTCAGTGGTCTAAAGCACCTACTT
>NW_004524881.1:1480141-1483734 GCF_000260255.1 Octodon degus
ATGCTCCACTTCTTTCTGCTGCAGCCGTTAGAGTTGAACCCTTTGTGTCTCTCTGGGAAGATGTTCTGCTCCTGAATCAGTTGGGTGGGTCTTGCCTCTAGCCTCTTTGCAGGGAGTTCTGCTGAAGGGTTCCCTGCTGGGCCTGCAGCCTGGGTCGAATGAGGATCCGCAGGCCCGGGTCGTCTCACTCACTTGCGGGGCCTGCACTCTGGGTCTGTTCAGGATCCCGCGCCCCGGGTCGTCTCACTCACTCGCTGGGCCTGCGCTCTGGGTCTGTTCAGGATCCCTCCAGGCCCTGGGTGGTCTCACTCACTCACCAGGCCTGCGCTCTGGGTCTCACAACCTTAAGTTTTACTCTGTATGAAAAAAGAATTCACTAAACACTCATCAGTAAGTGAGTAACCTTATGCAAGTTATTCCCAATTGTTCCAGGAATGGAACAGGAGGCTGACTGTAGTATGAAGGACCAAGAAATGGAAAATTAGAATTATAGCTCAGGTCTTTATTTTTATTTTTAAAATTTTTTTTTTTTGAGACAGTGTTTTGCTATGAAGTTCAGGCTGGCCTTGAACTCACTTTGTAGCCCTGGCTAGCCTAGAACTCTCAGTGACCCTCCTGCCTCAGCTTCCCAAGTGCTGGGATTATAGGCATGCAACACTACATCTAGGCTCAAACATCTTCATTTTTAAACTTCAAATCATTCTCATATCACTTTTATATTTTTTGCTGTATTAATTCAATCCTCATTAATATTTCTGTATGGTGTGTTTTACTCTGTTTCACTTACATCTACATGAAATGCAAATTTATACTACTCTATGTGAAATCAATATGACATGCTACAGAAATACAATATAGTGATAAAATGAAATACAAGGAAAAGTATTAAATTTCAACTGGATAGAAGTGTATGCCAAAGGTTGTGAACCTCAAGTCTGCTCTGTATTTGCTAATAGAGAGATGAACACAATTCATTCAGTGTCATTAGCATGAAAGCCATGTTGTTAGCAAATTGAGACTCCTGGGTTTAATCACTGGAACTGAAGAAGAGTATTTGATTTATATTAATTGCCATTATAGTTAACCATCAGAGATTGTCCCATATTTTGAGAAATAAAGGTGCAATTACCTTTTATGTAAAGGTAATAAGAGCTACATCTACAGTACATTGAACAGAATTACTAAATGACACCTTAATTCTGCTCTTAGGTGTAAAAGAACTCTAAAGATGTTTCACTTAAAAAAAAATGTGTATTTTGTATATAGGGTTTCGCTATGCAGCAGAGAGATCCTCCTGTTTTCAGCCTCCCCAGGCTGGGATTACAGGCATGTGCTACCACGCCCAATCTCAGTGTGCCCTCAGGTGGGGCTGGCGCAGCATGTGATGCTGGGGATCAAACCCTGGCCCCTGAGCTTGCCTAAGCAGGTGCTTAGTCAGCTGAGCTATCTCACTTATAACAACTCTTTAAACAAAAACTTGTATATGAATGTTCACAACAACATCAAAACCCAGGAATAGCCTAAATAGGTACCAACAGATGTATACATACTCAAAAGAATATTATTCAACCATAAAAAAAGAAGTACTAACAAATGCTGATATAGATGAGGCTTGAAAACATTATGCTAAATCAAAGGACCTAGACACAAAAAAGTCCTAAATATATCATTTTATATGAAATATATAGAATAGACAAATCCTTAAAAATAGAAAGTAGATTAGTGATTGGCAGGGACCCCAAGGAAGTTTTAATCATGAATAACTGCTTAATGCGAGTAAGGTTTCTGTTTGAGAAAAAGAGTGTCCTGGTGATAACTGTGCAACATTGTGGATGTACTTGATGCTACCAGGTCATATACTTTCAAATGGCTAAAATGATAAATTTTCTAAGCTAAGGTGATAATGGTGAAAATAAAAATGAGAAATAAATTTTATATTTAATTATAGAGTGGATGTGAAGGTTGAAGTTGAAGAATGGAGTCAAGCAAAATGCCAAGGATTTGAATCTGGAGAAAAGCATTACAAGCATTATGCCTGTAATCCCAGATGCAGTAATCAAGGAAAAAGGCTGATGACTGAAGTTTAAAAGAACAGTACGTGTGACAACAGGAATGGGAAGATCAGGGGAAAAATAGTTTAGTGAGAAGACTACAGGTTAGATTTTAATAATCTGGAACTTGAGATCTCATCACATATTTTACAACCACAGTTTCATTTAGGAACTAAAAGGAGACTAACCATCTCTGGTGAATCCTGATACCATAAATGCAGATGTAGTTGGTTGGTGCTGCTCAATAACCACTACTAAATGGGAATGTACAGACATTAGACTTTATAGAATTTTCCATAAATTATGTCATTGTTCTTTAAATTGTTCACAAAGAACAAACTATCAATAAGAGCTTCAAGAAACTGAATGAAGATCCAAAATATGGAATAACATGTTTCTCCTTTATAAAAAGACAATCAACAATAGATGACTCAATTAAAACAAAAACTAAACACTTGCTGAATCTTTTGATTAGAAAAAGGAACAAAATATTCATTAAATTCTTATTTTGCTTAAATATCTGAATTATGGGAAGATGAGAGAAAGTAATGTACTATCCTTCCCCCAAATAAATTTACTTTTATAGTGTCCTCAATTTTTTTCTTTTCCAAATGATTAAATTTTGTAGACTATTTGTAGAAATTTTATCAGATATATGAGTTCAGAAACAAGGCAGTGCATTTTAAGGAGGGTTCTTTACCTGTTATCTACAATCTTTGGACACTCCCCAGCAAAAAAAAGAGCAGGCATACAACTCTTACATTGGCTCTGAAATTCCTGACTACCTACCCTGGTTTCACCATATCTCAAGTTGTCACATGTTCTTGAAAGTAAAATCATTTTAAACGCCTTTAAGACATGTCAATAAATAATGACTCTATACACAAATACATGTTCCATTTAATACTTTAAAAATGACAGTAGGAAGAAAGAAAAGCTTTATACTCATCATCTATCCAAGTGGCATTACCTGAAAATAAACACATATATTAAATTTCTCTTTAATTTAAGAGAATCCTACCTCTTTTCTCCCAAATCTACTGTTAAAGCTTTTGTGTGGGTCCAGTTCTTCCTATCTAGATGACTGTAAGTCTCCTTATTCTCCCAGATTCAATCTCTATCTTTAAATACTACTCCAAAGCAACCTCTGACAAAGATGCCCTTTGTGACCAAACTTTAGTCAAGTTTGTCTGAACCTTCTTTTGAACTAAGCTTCAACTTTTATGTTTTGTTTCATTTGCTCATTTTTTGAGGCAAGGTCTAGCTATGTACTGCAGGCTGACCTTGAACTCACTATGTAGCCCAGGCTGGCCTGTAACTCATAGAAATCCTCCTACCTTAGCTTCCTGAGTGCTGGGATTGCAGGCATGCACCACCACTCTCAACTGAGTTTGTTTATGTAGAATCCAATTTTAGCAAGAGTCTGGCTAACTCAGGTCAGTGACAGTGCTATAGCTCCAGTCACCCTCTGTATCTGGTCATGCTCCTCAACTTTCACCATCACCCTAATAGTATCTGAAGTCTTTTTCTTTTTTCTTTTTT
>NW_004524881.1:1483834-1491646 GCF_000260255.1 Octodon degus
TTTTTTTTTTTTTTTGCGGAACTGGGGATTGAACTCAGGCCCTTGCACTTGCCAGGGAAGTGCTTATTCTACTGAGCCATCTTCCTGGCCCCTGTTAGGTCAATTTAGTAAAAATTAGTCTAACCAGGCCAGGGACACAGCTCAGTGGTCCAGTTCCTCCCTTCCTCCCAGGGTCCTGAGTTTGATTTCTGGTTTAAAAAAAAAAATCAAATCACTTGCAATTTTCCATCTGCTGACCCTCACCACCACCCTGCTCATGAACTATAGAATCCCCATTCTTCACACTATATTTGAAATTGAGCTAAATTCTACATCCCTTGTTTTTACACTGAAATTAAAGTATCTTTCCCCTATTATAAAAATCCCTGAACACATTTTTCTCTTCATAAGTTAATTATTTTGTCACAGTAATAGAAAGATTACACATTATTTTTTTCTGTTTATTTCTTTTGCAATAAAGGTTGTAATATAACTACTGAATATTATACAAGTATTCTGTGATAGTCTCAAGTATTTAGTACTTAACTATGAAAGAACTGAAAAAACACAGATAAGCTACTCTGTGTTATAAGTATGATACACTCCTCCCTCAGAGATTCCTGAGATACTTTCAAGAAACCCACAAAGTCATAATTATTTTCATAATAATAAGACATTATTTAACTTTGTAGTCTCATTCTCTCCCAAGTTTTCCAGAAGATACACAGCATGTAATATTGCAACAAATTAAATGCAGAAGTAGATATGAGAATCCAGCTGACTTTTATTAAGCCACATATTACTTTGCGAAAGTGTAAAACAATGACTCCTTTTAGAAAATGTAGCTTTTTTTTCATATCTAATGGGCTTACTGTTAGTTTCCATTAACCCTATTTCTCTGCCTTGCCTCTGAGACCTAACAACTTTCTACCAGGGACCCTCAACATTCCCTTGTTGGCTCCTTAGATCCTGCCTGTAAATCTCTGTAAGTTAAATCTTTATTAAATTCTTTTCAAAGTCACATTTGAAAATATTCTGCTTCCTTTCGAGCCCTTTTCTGACACAAACTCCTCTTATTCCTGGTCAGGGAAACTGAGCAAGACAAAGCACTTCTTCCTCAGGAGTAGCTGAGGCTTCTAATTTAGGATGGCCAAGTATCCACATTTGTTGGTTGATGCCACAGGTTTTATTTGTCAACAGAGGCTAATGACAGAAGTAACTCATGGAGGCAGCAATAGAAGATCAAGGATTAGACTGCCTGGATGCAAATCTTTTTTTTTTTTTTTTTTTTTTGGAGGAACTGGGGATTGAATTTAGGCCCTTGTGCTTGCCAGGTAAGCGCTTATTCTACTGAGCCATCTCCCTGGCCCCTGGATGCAAATCTTGCTACAGAATCTCATTTTTGCTTACCATAAAAAGTTATACATCATAAAGTGGTTCTAAAGATTAAATTTGATAAAATCTTAGCACAAATGAAATTATGCAGTTAAGTACCGGTTTATGGCATTATTTTTTTAAAAAAGGAAATTCCAATAGAAGTAGTTTACACAGTTACTATGGAAGCCACATTCTGTATTAAAAACCATGACTGTCTTGAGATCTGCAGTGTCAATACATCTTAAACCCTCAGTTTTCCTGCTCTGCACAGGAACAGAGGAAAGGAGAGAGAAAAGGAGGATGGAAAAGAGGAAGGGTAGCAGAGGACATAGGAAATAGAGGGAAGGGGTCGGTAAGAAAATCAATTCCCAAGTCCTGCTCTTCTTTGACTACCTCTGCCTTTATTTCCTACCATCTACTAAATTAATTTTGTTAACCATGATCTCTTTATTTATCTGATTTCTGAAAGAAATCTGAATGTTATGCTGATTTAAACCACTCAATTTGTCCCATGTTCAAAATATTACTACAATTTGATAATCTTGGAAACATCTTAGAATTTAAAATGATATGGCTCAGAAAGTACTGACATAAGTCTGACACTTTTTATGGCTCCTCTCCAAAGGAAAAAGCAGGTTTCTGAAAATGTACCCTTCCTATTTCCCTGAAACAAGGACTATATAGTGATTGAATCTTTTTCCTTCCCTTCCTTCCTTTCTTTCTTTCTTTCTTTCTTTCTTTCTTTCTTTCTTTCTTTCTTTCTTTCTTTCTTTCTTTCTTTCTTTCTGTCCTGGGGATTGAACTCAGGACTTTGTGCTTGCCAGGCAAGCACTTATTCTACTGAGCTATCTCCCCAAACCCTGAATTTTTAAATGGACTTCAGGCATACAGATTTATTTTATTTTAGGCATACAGATTTAGAGTCTCTCACTCTCTTTTCCTTGTTTTATTTTTGTCGTTCTGCTACTCTCTTTGTGTGTGTGTGTGTGTGTGTGTGTGTGTGTGTGTGTATGTGGGTAGTACCAGATTGAACTCAGAACCCTGCACTTCCTAAGCAGGTGCTTATGCTGTTGAGTCATCTCCCCAGCCTTTTTCATCTTTTTCCCCCCATAATTTTATTGAGAAACAAATAGCAATGAGACAGTTTCAAATCAAATTAGTAGGTCAGTTTCAGTAATTAATACATTGCATATTGTTTTCTTAGTGATTATTCATTGTACAAGATGCAGACGATATCCTGTTTACAAACACTTTTAGAACAAATCTTTCTATTCACTGAATTAAGAGAATGTAGCTATATATCTATCCTATTTTGAATATACAGATACAAAATGGTCATTCATTTGTATCCTCTTTTTTTGTTTAGTTCTGTCATTTAAATATAATAAGTATGTGAATTCAGTAAGATATTCCAAAATAGTCCAGTAGTCCATAATAGTAGTGGATTTTCCATATGACTGGCAATATCAGAAGTTGTTGACATGTGCGTTTTACAGTTCAGCATAATAATATGGCTTTACTTTTTATACCTCATTTTTATACTTGTCTATTGGATGGTTAAGACCAAGATAAAACAAGACCTATATAACAAGAATTGTAGCTCAGGATTTATCCTGAAACTCTGTCAGTGTCAGCCATGTGGATGAGTCACGGCCATTGCTTGACCAATTTGCTCTCTGTGAAAACCTGAGACAATGTTTTTCTCTCCATGTGACTCTCCTTGATCTTTTTGAGACAGGGTCTCACTATTTAGTTCAGCCTGACCTTGAGCTCACTTTATTGCCCAGGGTGGTCTCGAACTCCAAGGATCCTCCTGGCTCTGCCTCCCGAGTACTGGGATTACAAGCATGCATCATTATGCCAGGCTAGGTTATCATTTTCACTCATGATCCATACACTGCTATGCTTTACACTTTTGCATCTGTCACATTATGAGGACCCATGAGCTCTTCATCCAAATCAAGAATATTTACAGTAATAGTAACAAAATATAGCCGTCTATTTCTTCTTTATCCCCATTCCCTTGTATCTTCCAACTCCAAGATAAATGCTATTTTGAATTTTCTGTTTTTAAAAAATGATAAAATGGGGCCGGGGAGATGGCTCAGTAGAATAATTACTTACCTGGCAAGCTCAAGGTCCCATGTTCAATCCCTGGTTCCGCCATAAAAAATAAATAAATAAATAATAAAAATGATAACATACAGGGTCGGCTCATTGGATTAAATAAATAGCTCATTGGATTAAAGTGCTTGCAAGCAGTCGCAGGGACAGGGGATTAGATCCCCAGGCCTGCCAGTCCAACCCCACCCTCAGGGCACACTGAGGCAGCAATTGAGACTAGGTGTGGTGGTGCACACCTAAAATCCCTGCACTTGGGAGGCTATAAACAGGTGGATCACTACTAGTCTGACCTAGTAGTGAGCCCCTGAACACCCATAGTCCCTTCCCTAAAATACAAAATAAATAAATAAATAAATAAATAAATACAAATGATAAAATGCAATTTGCCCCGTTAACAATTTTTAAATACAGTTCAGTATATTAAGGACATTCACACTTATTTGTTCTTTAAAAATAGTTTTACCATTTAAACACATATATCTAAACAAAGTGTTAAATTGAGTTTTGCTGAACTTTATTATAAGGATAATTATATAGCATTTAATCTCAACATTATGTATTTGTTATTATTTTAGAGAAATTCACCTACATTTTGTCTAAACAATCCTCCTTGTCTTTTGCTGGTTTGATTCATAAATATTTTATGTGTTAAGTGTTGTTGCTATTATAAATTTCTCCTTCAATAACTATTTATTTGGCACAGGGTCTCACTACACAGCTTGTGGCTGGCTCAGTACACCTGGGGTGGGGCCAGCACCACATGTGGTACCAGGGATTGAACCCGGCTTCTTGTGCTTGCCAGGCAGATGCTTAGACTACTGAGCTGTCTCCCTGGCCCTTTAATAACATTTTAAGTTACTTGCTACTGGCATAGAAAATAAAATACACTGATCTAGCCACGCATTTTGATAAATTTTGCTACAGTTTCTAAACCTTGTTGTTGGGGGGTTTTCTGTGAATCAATTTTATCATGTGTAAGAATTTATTTCTTCCTTTCCAATTCCTAAAGCTTCAGTTTCTTTTTCTGTTATATCATTTAGACTAGGACCTGAGAATAGACAAAACGAGCATCTTTTGCCCACTTTGTAAATTCACCATACACTTTTATTTATCATATGAAGGCCAAGTCACCAATATAAGCACTTTCCTGTTAGCTAATGTACATGATTCCAATTCTCAGTTCCACCATGAGCCAGGCTCACGGTTTGTGATACATTTGCTCTCAGTTATAAGTTCATTACCCAGAAAGAGCATATTATTCATTCCATCTAGGGGGTAAGCTGAAGCTTTGAGATGGTTATATTTCTGAAATTCTGATCAGCAAAAAGTTCACTAAAGTTGTTCTAAAACTTTTAAAATCTATTTTCAGGTTTAGAATAATCTGAAAGATAGTGTTTTAAGTATTATAATATAAAAACTGGGTCACAGATAGACCAAACAATTTGTCTAAGATCACAGAACAAGTGGGAGACAGAATTATAGAACTGTAAATCTGGACTGTTGACCCATTGCATCATCCCCTCAAGTATGAGGAAGGGAAAACACTGTGAGGCCTAAATGTGTCCAAACAGGATCTATTCTCAGCCCTTTCGAGCATGATTATGAGAGCCTGTTACTACCCATTCTGTCAACATCACTCTCAGGACATCTGTGAATGATGGGACACACAGGTAATTAAAGGTGTATAACAAATACTACCAAACCCCTCTAGGTAAGGGTATACTTTGAGAACCCAAAGTCAAAACTATGAATTTTCTCTTTGCTTAAACTCCCATTTTTTCTGAAGAATAGCCTGAAGCGGCTGAGGGGATTTCCAGCCTCCAGAAATTGCTCAAGTCCTTCTGCTCACTCTTTAGGAAGTTTCTTCTAAGTACATTAGTTTCTCAGAAAGGATTTTTTTTTCTGGGTCAGTATTTACAAGCCTGTCCTGTCAAATTTTTGAGTTTTTTTTTTTTTCTTGTTGTTGTTTGTTCTTTGGCCTTATGCCATAATCAGACAGATAGATTAACAGTAGCTGAAACTGAAACTAAAATGAAACATTTCCTTAACTCTCATTTTCTTTCAATACTAGATTCAGATCAGTGAAATCTAGGAAAGTGAATATTTCAACAGCCTTACAAAGACTGAATAAAACTTTAAAAAAGTTATTTAGATTTTTATTCAAATAACCCCATAGGTTATTTGAATAAAAGTTATTTAGATTTTTACTCAAATAACCCAGGTAGGTTATTTGAATAAAAGTTATTTAGATTTTTATTCAAATAAACCAGGCAGTGTTTGCAGAATGCAGACCGAGAACTTTCACTCATTTGTGACTACATGAGCCAATTCCCACACTATGCCCTTTCTTGACTGCACAAGCCCTCTTCCATGCCTCTTGCTAAATTGTTAAGCTCATGTAAGGTTGCATCAATCAACACTCCAATGTAAAACTGAAGGGAAGCATTCACAGGATGTACAGAGACTGTAAAGAAATCATAAGAGAAACAAACTGTTGGGGTTAATGGAAAATATTAATCATCTCTTTTCCAAAAAATAAAAATGAGTTTTATGAAAGATTCTTCCACCTTAAAAAAAAAAAAAACAAACAAACAACAAATAAACCAGGCAGGATGTGAGGGCAATCTGGCAGCGACATCTGTCACCTCACTGATTGTCAGGGTTGATTCAGCGGACCTGGCTGCCTAGGCGGGTATCCCCGTCCTCCCTCAAGGATCCATGTGGGTCCCTCCAGAAGCTGCGCGCTCAGTCGAAGAGGACAACCACCCCCGATAGAGGAGGACCGTTCCTCAGTCAAGGGTGTATGAGTAGCTGCGCTCCCCTGCTAGAACCTCCAAACAAGCTCTCAAATAAACCAGGTAGGGTTGGCTATGGGTAAAACAAATTATAGTGGAGATAGATAAATAGATAGATAGATAGATCTTTAATTTTTTTTCATGATTTTCCACATTGATCATATTTATGAAGTTTCTCCCCTTAGCATGCCTCCCCATTCAAAACAAGAGGATTGTTTGGTTTGATTTTATTCTCAATATACTAATTACTAATTTAACTTTCTGGGTTTTCTGATGCTGCTAATTTAGTTCTCTAAACAAAGTACAGATAATCATAAGAACAAGTCCAATTCTCTCTCATTTTTCTAAGACCACCCATAGCCATATATGTAATATGCACTGAGAACTCTATGCCTTCATTCATTTGATGCATAACTAAGATACTGACAAGAATTAAGAAATACTCTATATTTATGCCAAAGTCCATGAAATGAAGATTCTGACCTATAGTTATCTATAATTTCTATAATAACTTCTATGGAAACTATAATCTTAAGTAAAACTTGACTCATAAGGCCAGGGAAAATAATATCCATGGGTAGTGTCAAAATCTGATGAGCCAATGTAAATTCTTTTTGAAGAAATACAACTCTTATTTATACTGTAACCTTTTTACTTTTTGTTTTTTGAAACAAGGTCTCATATTGTTCTGGCTAGCCTTAAACTATGTGACCCAGGTACCATTACACCTGGCTATGCTGATACTTCAAGTCTATAAAGACTCATCTATCCATCCATCCATCCATCCATCCATCCATCCATCCTTCCATCCAGTTCTTTATTGATTTCCTCCAACATGCCAGGTAATAGTCTCATTTCTGGGGATACAATTGAGAATAAGAAAAAAATCCTTTCCCTCCTGGCATTTACAGTCTAGTGTGGAAGATAGAAACTAAACAAATCAATAAAGCAAACACATAGTTGATGGTAAGAAATGACATGTAGAGAATTAAAGTAGGGTTGTGAATACTTCAAACTGTAGAGGAAGAAAATATAAAATCTAGCTAAAATCAAACTGTCCTTAAGGACCCATCTATGCAAAGAATAGAATTCTAAATAAAGAAAAGGTTCCCAAATAGAGAAAAGTACGAAAATAATTGTCACTGTAACTGCAGTGCACTGAATGGTTTAATCTGAGATGAAGCCAGACATACAGGAAGCAGCCAAATCACAGAAAACTTAGTAAAATGGGTTAAGATTTTAGATTTTATTCTAAATATAATTAGAAGTTTCTAGAAAATCTTAAGCAGAGGACTGACATGATTACTTATGTATTTAAAACACAACTCTGTTCTACTGCTAAGTATGAACCCCAAACTAAGCACATTCTCCCCCAAAGTATTTGTATAAAAATATTCACAGCAGCCTTACACATAATTAAAATCTGAAAACAATCAAAGTGTGCATCTACAAGAAACAAACCAGTATGGTTTAAAGAGGAACAAAGTGAGACCCAGTCCTAGCCCAGGTTCGGTGAGTGTGCGGAGAGTTTCCTGCT
>NW_004524881.1:1499331-1530736 GCF_000260255.1 Octodon degus
CTTGTACAGCAATTAACCACTAAGAAGAATATATGCAGTGTATTATTTGTTGAAACTGTCCTTCCGATTTGATTTGAAACTGTCTCATTGCTATCAGTTTGTCAATAAAACTTTGAAAAAATAAAAAAAAAGAAAAAATAAAGAGGAACAAAGTGATTCATACAATACTATACATAGATGAATCTATAAAACAGAGTGAAAGATGTCTTGCACAAAAGCATACATTGCTGAAATGATTCCATTTATACAAAATTCCAAGGTGAAAAAATATTGGAAGACTGGCTGGGTCAGAGGTGGAGTGGTGTGAAAAGGATTCAACTGACATTAAATCTCCATAACAAGTAAATTCATAGAGAGATAACGGACTCATTTGCAGGGCTGTGAAAGGTAGGACGTTGAGTGTGAGACTGCCTGGTGATAACTAAGGAATATGGTGTTTCTTTATGTGGCAATGAAAATGTTCTCAACTTGATTTGGTAATGGTTATACAATGCTTTTAAACTATTAAAAACCACGGAATTTTATATGTCAATGTGTTTTGTAGTACATAAATTATCTCTTCACAAAGTCATTTTAAAAAGAAACAAGGAAATTAAAATAATGTACTAGGTAATATGTATTTTGTGCAAAAGAAGGAAGCAATGGAACAAAGAAACAAGACATAGAAAACAATAGTAAAATAGCAAATACTGAGACCTACTGTATCATTAATTACATTAAGTGTAATACACTAAACACTTCAATTAAAAGATAGGCAGAATGGATTTTTAAAAAACATAATATTGAACTATATACTATACATGAGACATATCATTGCAAGCAGCTGAGTTAGAGAAAATATTATAGGCAGTCACACAATGCTAGGCCCTCAAGGAGACAGTATGGAAGATAAGAAGATTTTGCAACTTTGGGAGAGACAACCCTCCTATTGTGGGCCAGACATCTAGAGAAAAGATCAAACAAACCCATACCTCCTAAGGATAGATATGAAAGACTGATATTGTAAATAGGTCTCTCACTTCCAATATTCCTGGAAGAGTCACATTTCCCTACAGGAAAAGCTCCTGTTCTGTATTCATGCCCCCTTGCTACATGACTTGCTTCCCCATTTGGTCCTGGACTTAATCAATTTTATCTGAGCAATTTTGCTTGTAGTCTTATTGGTTGACTACAGTTTTGTCTCACTTCATGCCCACCTAGTGAGTTCCCGTGTTTTCCACCTTAGACCCACCTTATCGTATGGTTTTGTTCTATAAACATCCCTACAGAAGGCAGTTTCCCAGGCAACCTGCTCAGGTCCCCCGTCTGTTCTTCTCTCGGACAGGAACTTCTTTCCCTCAATAAATATATTCTGCTCTTAACCTCTGCTGTCCCTAAAATTCATCCTTCATTTTTAGAGAATGAAAACTTGGCCCAGGTATCTATTAGGTTGGAAATTTCATTCCCTTATATCAATACTTTATAGATTCAAAGAGACTGAAGGTGAAAGAACTGAGAAAGATACATCTTGCTAACAGGAAACAAAAGAAAGCCTGACTGGCTACACTTACAAAATAGATTTGAAAACTAAAATTGTTAAGGATAAAGACATTTTATAATGCATCCACAAGGAATAACTGTTAAAAATGTATAAAAAGGAGGAAGGCATCTACATGTCTATTCAAAGAAAAAAACAGCACGATGGTAAGACGTGGGAGTTGTCTAGCTACATAAATAGCAAATTGTTGCATGATATATAAAATTTGAGATGATTTTTGATTTGCAATAAAATTCACTTAAGTATAAATTAATGCATTTAACAAGATCAAAGCATAAATTTTAGAATGCAGTAAGAAACATGTCTTTTCCCCCAGTCACAAAAAGTCTAGGATAAACATATAATGCTTAATGTAATCTAATACAGAATCGAAATCAATATGGTCTGTTTTAGGGGAGAAAACCACTTCTTTTCTTATTTTATGGAAAAAAGGTAAAACAAAATTTTGTAACAAAATAATAGGAGAAAAACAAATTAATACATTGCATATTGTTATCATTCAAGTAGTTGCTCAGGTTACAAGACATGAGCATAAAAATTTCTCCAAGCACTACTAGCACAAACCTTCATTTTTAATACATTAAGAGACACTAATAGTACAAGTGACTTACATTTTTTCCCCTTTTTCTTTTTGTCCTTTCCCCTTTCATCCATACTAGTTTCTTGAGAAAACCACTTTTTAATTGTTTACTGGGCAACACACACACATACACATACACATGCGTGTGTGCACACATATATACAAGCATTTTCTTTTCTATTTTTTAAAATTTACTTTGGTGGTGGTACTTCAGTTTAAACTAAGAGTCTTTTATGATAAACTACATCCCTACTCCTTTATAAAAACTTTTAGGGGCCAGGAAGATGGCTCAGTGGAATAAGCGCTTCCCTGGCAAGCGCAAGGGCCTGAGTTCAAAAAAAAAACCTTTTATTTTGAGATAGAGTTTCTCTAGATCACTAAATTGCACAGTGAGTTTGAGCCTGTAATTCTCCCAGAGTGCTGGGATTACAGCAACCCAGCGCCAGTTTTCATTTCATTATAAAATTCAGCATAAGACAGATCCATTTTATACTTTTGCTAGATGTTTTGCTTCTTCTTAAAAAGTTATACATCTTTATGTGATACATTATGGCAACTCCATGTGTGTATACACTGTTGATTAGTCAAATCAGGATAACAAGCATTTCCATCTCTTCCTTCATTAATCACTTTTATAATTGGGAATTTGTACTCTTTTGAAGTTGCTGGAAATATTTCTTGTACCATCTCATCCATAGTTACTCTATTGTGCTAAATAGAAGAACCAGGAATAATTTCTTTATTTTGTGTCTAGTACCCCTACTGAAATCCATCTGCTACCATCTTATCCTTCCCGGTATCTACTGACCAACACCCCTTTCCATGCTTTTTTAAGGCTGGCTTATCAATTTCCACAAGTGAGTGAGAATATGTGACACTACCTGTGTCTCGCTTGGTTCACTTAGTACAATGATCTTCAGTTCCACTCAGGTTGCTGCAAATGACAGACTCATTATTTTAAATTTTCCTAAGTTTGATATATCAATAGCCTCACTCCCATATTGCAGGCTTATGCCTGCACTTGGAACAGTATCTCATTTTGGATTTCTTGGTGCTACTCACAAAGAACACAACCAATGATTGCACAGTACTGTATCACTGTATTAAATTTCAACTGTAAGGTCCAATATTTGTTCCACCACAGAGGATATCACATACTTTCTACTGTTGCCATATACTACAATAATCATCCAAGTACTACTAAGTACTTGGGTCCTAAGTATTGGAGTCCTAAGAAATTAAGTTTTGTCTCAATTTATCACCCAGTTGTAACTGTACTGATTTCAGTTAACTTTGTCACTATCTCAACCACTGATACATTTTTTTCCTTTGTTTTGTATCAGACTATCTTATAGAACTAAACTCCATATTAAATCAATCTGTTTCCCTCCTGTCTCAAGTTGTTGTGCCAAGGTCTGTTTCTACTCTGTTCGTGTAACTCCTCTTATTTCCTAAAAAAAATGCCCTTTATTTTTCCATAATAATCCTCTTCTAGCTATGGACTCCTTTTCTCACATCACTGTAGATGTCATCTTATGTCGTTTTCATTTAGGGATTCACTTTAAGACATGAAACCTGTTTAATGCATCAAAAATTAGATATTCAAATAAGTAATATTTTCTCTCAAAGGAGTTATATCAGAGGGTGTTCATTTATTCTAAACATTTTATGAGTGACCAAAGCATGTGGAGAATTCTTTGAAATTTGACAGTTCATATATTTGACCCTACCTACCAAGACCAATGTTATTACTTTGTAGAACTGACCAAAGGACACTGCCTGGCTAAAATATCTGACAGTCAAATAGAATTTGCTGTTACCAAAAGCTAAACTTACCTATAAAAGATGAAACATTGCACTAACTGATAATATTAAAAATATTTTAAAGCCAGGTGTGGTGGTGCACACCTGCAATCTCAGGACTGGTAAGACTGAGACAGGAGGATTGCCACAAGTTTGAGGCCAGCCTCAGTTACATAGTGAACTCAAGGGCAGTCTCAAAACATAAATTTAAAGAAAAAAGAAATGAAAAAAAACTCTGAAGGCAATTACAAAAGCTTAAAAAACAAATACTAAGAAAACGCTTCGTAACTATAATCAATGAATGACAAGCTTTGTGCAACCTAATATAACCATCAAACCTCATAGATCTATGAAATGAAAATAACTTTTTCATAGGGTTATTGTGGGGCGAAGATATTTCTACTCATGCCTGACTGCTGCCGAGTAAGATGGACAAAAAACACCATTAAGGTGCACTATTTTAAAATAGGACTCTGACAAAGATTAACTTGGTGTTTTATAGGAGATGAAAGATAAAAAAGTTCCATATAAAAAATTATGCACACAACAAATTTCTGATTTTCAAGAAACTATTCACGTTTTGGAAAGTGAAACCTAACTCACTCTCATTGAAAAAAAACAGCAGAGGGAAATTCCATAACTTGGAAGCCACAATAAATACAAATAGTGCATTTGATTTTGCAACATGGGAATTCCCCAAAGAATAGCCAGTAGGTTTTGCTGAGTTGAGTCAGCAGTCATGTTATCCAATTAGAGCTAGGGAGGGAAAGTACTTTTACATATAAATGCTGGTACTAGTCCCATGTTTTCTAAGACATTCCTCAATTGCTGAGACACACGTGAGTCTACTATAGAGGAACCTCCAATCTCAGCATCATGAACCCCAACACCGTTCTTATTTTCTGCCTCATCTTCCTGACTCTGAGTGGGACTCAAGGTAAGGAGTGTCAAGGGATATTTAACTTAGAAAATGAGAAATAAGGACTGGATATAAGTTTAATTATGACCAGGGATTCCTTTGGCTACTACAAATGAAGTCAGAAAAACAAGTAGCATGAAAGAAAGGGAGAAAGGTGAGGGAAGAAAGAGAGAGAGAGAGAGAGAGAGAGAGAGAGAGAGAGAGAGAGAGAAACAGAAAAATATGAAGGAATAAATAAAAGAGGCAGATAATTTCTTAACTAAGTAAGCTTGACTGGTCACAAGTTTCAATTCCCTTTTTGCACATAATCAACTATTTAATCATTCAGACTTGTGTTATAATGTATATATTTGCCCTTAGATTGAATATTTGACAATATGGGGTTATAGGTGCTACCAAATACTATACCTAAAATGAGACACTATCTTAACCTTCCTTGTTTCTTTTTCCTATAGGAATACCTCTTTCCAGAACAATACGCTGCACCTGCATCGAGATTAGTACTCAACCTGTTAATCTAAGGTCCTTTCAGAAACTTGAAATTATTCCTGCAAGTCAATCTTGTCCACATGTTGAGATCATGTGAGTAAAATGTCATCTAATAATCACTTCCCATGGTTATAATGATATATTAAATATGTGATAATAATCATTAAAGATCAGTTGAAGTGTTTGTGATGACATTAAAACTAATGTGTAGCAAAATAAAATATATAAAGTAAAGCTTAAAATTCTGACTTTAGAACTATGTATTCTACTGGTTTTGTTGGTGCAACCCTGTTTTAAATTTTTTTACTTCAATTTACTTCCACAGTGCCACATTGAAAAAGAATGGGGAGAAGACATGCCTGAATCCAAAATCTAAGGTCATCGCAAACTTACTGAAAGCAGCCAGAAAAGACAGGTAAGTTTGCTGCTGTTTGCAGAGGAGCTTTTCAGAAAATGACAATCTCAGAAAGTTAGAAATATTGCATGGGCTTTGCTGTAAGATTGTTGGCTTAAAAGTTGCCACCATGCCTATATATATATATATATATATATATATATATATATATATTGAGATGTCATTTTGCATAGTATCTAAAGTTACCCTGATTACCTGTCCAGAAGTCAGCCATATGATATGATCATATTATGATTGCATACTAATATTATATCTCTTCAACCCTGATGTAAGCTATGACTATCCAAGGAAAACTGTCAACTTTCTCCCAAGCCCTTTATGTCCTAAAAAGAAGGAGCCCTATAATCTACAGTGACTTCTTGCTAGCAGCAAGAAGCTCATCAAATCCTTTACCTGAAGTTCTTTGGGATATGAACTCAGAATGTTAAGCAGCTAGAGTCTCAAGCTTCTTTATGCCTCTTCTCATCTTACAGGTCTAAAAGATCTTCTTAAAACCAGACAGAAGCAAAACCACTGCAATGCTGATAAGGATGAACCACAGAGAGGCTGCCTCTCTCTACCTCCGACAGAGTACAACCCTGACAGTGATAGTTCCTGATTTGTCGTTCTTCTGAAAGTTGACCAACCAGTTGCCAAATCAGCTGCTAGTACTCCTGTGAGAATGTGGATGGATCATCATCCTAAGCTAATAATAGCTCTAGTAATGGTGTTACTAGTTCTATTACTTGTAATAGCTCTAATAACAAGTGTTAACTCTGCCCTGGCACTAAGCTATGCCAAGATGCTGCTATATGCATTCTTAGCAAATGTGCCAAATCCTAGCACTGCTGCTGACTCTTTCTCTAACCTTTCCTATTTTCTAAGGGTTCTGAAGGAATTTTTTACTTCGCAATTTATCATACTTCTTTGACTCTTAAGTAACTAAAAGGTATATAATAATTGAACATCTGTTCTTTTACAAATAATCTGTATTCTACTGCCATCCTCTCTTTAAGAACAATCTTCATTAGCTTCTACTGCCACCCTCCCAAGCACCCATCTTTTTCAGTAGTTACATACGTTGAATTCCAAATACCTACAGGAAGCTAAATATGTCTGAAATGTTTTTTAAATACTATTTAATGAAAAAGTGTATGTAATAGAGTTTTTATTGTTACTTATATTGTTTTTAGTGCATATAGAACAAGTTGTATAATTAAGAATGATGTGTAATTGGAGAAAATTTTAAATCTAGATGTATGTTTTGCATGTACTGGTTTTCAAAATAAAAATGATGTATTGTGCTGGAAATATTAGAAATAATTGCAAACTATTGAGAAATAAAATGATAATAAAATAATTATAACTATGATAAAGTGTTATGTGAGTCACTTGACATCTTATTTCATAAGAAGCTTAGATTGGACAATCCTTGGCCTATAGAAATTGACGTAGGTACTAATAGTGACAGGAGTTTCAGTTTAGTTCCCTGAAAGGCCTACCACATAAGATTTCTATGTAACTGATGTAGCATAAGATAACTTCGTCTGAGCTGCAAACTCCTGCAGGCAAATTTTTGTTATGTACCTCCACCTCAATATTCTATGGCAGTGATGGTGAAGCTTTCAGAGCTTACAAAGATGAGAACGAGCCCACTGAAGCACACATGCCATATGTTTGCCATCACTATTCTACAGGAACTTCAAACTCTAAAGTATATGAAAGCAATTCCCTTCTCTCCTACACTTGTTTCTTCTCGCTATTCTATATCCTAATTTAATTCAGCCAGCATACAATCTGTTCCCCAAACCAGAAACCTACAAGTAATTCTTTACTACCTCTCTCAACTCATTTAGTTGACAAATTACTAGTATCTAAAATATATAAAGAAAAAAAAAGAAAGCTAAAAAAATAATAAAAAAATATATAAAGAATTGTCATGGCAAAACAAAGCAAAAACAAAAAATGACAACTAGTTGAAAAACATAAAACAGGACTTAGGAGATAGCTTGGTGGTCTAAGTGCCTGTCTAGCAAGTGCAGGGTCCTGAGTTTGATCTCTGGTACTGCATGCTATGTTGGCCTCAGAACCATAGGTGCACCATGCCAGCCCAAAACTGGGTGTGGTGGCACATACCTGTAATCCCAGCCCTGGGAAGGCTAAGCCAGGAGGATCACTATGAGTCTGAGCTGTGTATTGAGACCCTGCACCGAATTAAAGCAACAACAACAACAACAACAAAAACACAGAACAGAAATGTGTAAAAAGTTTACAGAAGAAAGGCACACACTTCTAACATGAAAAGATGAACAACTTCATTTGTAATAAAGGAAATACATATTCATATCATTAAAGGATACCATTTAACACTAGCACACTGGCAACAGATTTTGACTTGGGTAATACCAACCATCAGCTATGGTACAGAGCAATGAGGATGTCCTTTTTGCTGGTGAAAGAAAAATAGTTATAGCTATTTTCAAAAATGGTTTGACATTACCTTAGAAACACACACATACCTTATGTCCCAGTAATTCTACTGCTATGTATATACCATAGATAAATTCCTTTCTATGTGGCATATGACATGCATAAGAACACATTGGTGGCATTTTTTCAACACTGTTTATAGTTAACAAAAATCTGAAGGAATCCAAATGTCTATAAGAGAATAATTAGGGCATATTCAATGAAATATACAACAGTGAAAATACATGAAGTAAGACTATACATATCAGGATAGATGAACCTCAAAATCAATCTGGCACAAAAGCAGCACTTCACAGGAGAGCGCATGCAGCGTAGTCCCATTTCTGTAAAATTTTAGGCAAATTGAACATTTTACTTAGAAGTAAAGATATAGAGAAATAAAACAAAACAACAACAAAAAGAAATCCAAATAATACTGGTACTGAGAATAAACAGACTAGCAATGTGATATTTTAAAAATATATAAACTAGGGCAGGCCAAATAGCTCAGCAGATTAAAGTGCCTCCAAGCAGATGAAGGGGCCAGGAGTTCAATCCTGGGCCTGCCATGCCGGCCCCAACCCCAGGGCGCGCTGAAACAGCATTTGAGATGGGGTGTGGCGGTGCAGGCCTGTAATTCCAGCACTTGGGAGGCTGTAATAGGAGGATCACTACAAGTCCCATCTATGCAGTGAGACCCTGTAGACCCTGCCCCACAAAATACACACACACACACACATATTAAATAGACACAAGGAAAAGATTATAAAAATATGATTTAATGGGTACTGTTCAATGACAAATGTTAGATGTACATATAGCCATATGTATGCACATATGCATAAATCTCTGCATGTCATTCCTTTGGTTAAAAATCTCTGGATGCCTCGTAATGTAGAAATTTACAAAGCCCTTCACCCTCTTGAATCCTCAGTTCCCACCATTCCTTCAATATCACTCAACTAAATACAGGACTATACTCTCTATTCTCTATAGTAACTAGAACTTTACTCTATATTCAAAGTACAGGTCTCTAAGCTTTGCAATCACTAGCACCCGTACTTTTGCCAAAGTATTTATGCTTTCTGTAACTGAGCATACATTCTCATGCCTTCTGTTCAGAATATATTTCAAAGTTTAATTGATTTCCCTTTCAGATCTTATTCAAACAGCTGTGTTAAAACTCACTGGCCAGAGTTGTGGACTTCTCTGCACTTCCACTTTGTATAATTTTTTAAAGTAATATTTTCTACTGCAGTAATTAATTTAGAGTTGTTTCCCTGCACTAAACTGTGAGCTGTTTGAGGGCATAATTTTTTTTTTTTTTTTTTTTTTTTTTTTGCGGAACCGGGGATTGAACTCAGGCCCTTGCACTTGCCAGGGAAGCGCTTATTCTACTGATCCATCTCCCCAGCCCATGAGGGTGTAAATTATTGATCATCTTTGTGTCTTTAGGGTCTAGAGTTGTAAGAAAAGTTTGATGAATGTATTGAAATGAATGGCAAATATGTTTCAAGAAAGTGGATTTAAACTGACTTGCCAAAAATCAGAACAAAAATGGTGTGCTACTGACAACTTTTACTAAGTTGTCCTGGAAATGAAGTCTTGACATTCTCACTCAAGATAATTTATTCACAAAAATAACTCAGTGCTCAAACTTTGTATTAGAAATATAAACCAAGAGGCCAGAGTAATGAAGGAAAAATATGTTCTTAGTGACCTAGATGCACATAGGATATGAAATCCCACAAAATTATGTCTTGCTTGAGTTAGTTTATCACGTGTATTATTTTGAATGGAAAGAACAAATTCCCAAATGAGGAGAAAAGACTAAGAATCCAAATCTAAATTAGGACTTCAGAGACTTTCAAGAAGTAAAACTTTTGAAGTTAGCATCCTCTAATAGCAATAGCTGTCAAGCAGAGGGGAAGTTCACACCATGAGAAATTAAAACAGGCCTGGAGGTTTCAATATGAAGAGAAACTTCCCCTCTTACAAGTTAAAGGAAGCCTGTTATCACTGTGACAGGATCTGTCACTGTGTATACCTAATTAAAGGGAGCACACTTATTCCATAACCAAAAGATGTTAGGGGGAGGTTGGACGGCACATGTGAAAACTGAAAATAGGTTCGTGGACTATTAGTTACATCAGTATTTAGTTCCTCAAAGACACAGAACTGGAATTTTTCCAAGGCTAAAGAGGTTAAAACTCTTTTCCACAGGGGAATTAATAACTGTCTGTTGATTTTAACCATCCTGACAAATCTTGGCTGCTTTCCCAGGACAGCCTTAGATGGCTGGGTTTCTGTTTCTCCTAAAAGCCCTGTATTGCCATAAATGCAACCTCAATGGGATTTTCTTCTTCCTCAGGACCTAGCAGAGGCGGGTTGTCTTTGCCATGGGAGCCGCAGCTCTCCACAGGCCTCCATTCCCAGGCCAGCCCAGGCCATGCACTCAGAGGCGAAGCCCACTATGGCTGCCCGCTTCCTGTGCAAAAGGGTTCCCGCTCCGACCCCCAGGGCCGCCCGCCTTCCTACCTCACCCGGGGCACCTGCCCTCTGTCCTCGCGGCCTTGTACCCCGCAGGCTTGTGCCGTCTCTCGATCCCCACCCTCCGTCCACGCTTGGTCAGGAGACTGCGGTATGGACAGTCGGGGACACACAAGAGGAGCTCCTGGGCCCAAATGGTACCTCTTCCTCCTGCGTGCGACGCGGTCTCTCACCTGACCGGGTCGGCGTGCGCAGCAGCACTCTCAGCTGTGATACGGCCAAGAGAGCGAGCGTTGGGCACTTGACGGTAAGCTCTGCACTAAGAAGGTTCTGGAACCTACTTGACTGCGCATGCACCTACGCATGTGCAGTGAGCATGCTGCCCTGGAAGCGGCCGCGTCTGTGCTGCGAGGCCCTGGAGGAGCTGGAGCAGAGTCCTGACTCGCTCGTAAGTGGTTTTTACTGATCGGTTCTGGTGCCAGCCTTCCAGTACCTTCCTCCAGAACTGGTGCTTTGCACGTGATACTCCAGGGTCTGCCTTCTCTGGTGGGGTGATACTAATCAGAACACTGAGGGTAAAAAAGTCACCACAGTTTTCCATCCAAAGATTTCTATAATATTCTATTTAAGCATTAATATTCCACATAGAAACCAGAGAATAAATGTTCATCACATCAGGTTTGGGTGCCTGCATATGTAATTCCAACTTTGGGGAGAGGGAGGCAAGAAGACAATTTATTGGCAGGTAAGAGTCATTTGGGTCCGCCCTCCTGAAGGTAGACAGAGCTAAGAGGTGCTAAGAAAGGGTTCTTACCCATAATGCCTTAGAGTAACCCTCACAAAGGACACTGCCAGAATCTTAACTGTCTTTTTTTTTTTTTTTTTTTTTTTGTCTTTTTGAGACAGAGTCTCACAATTCAGTTCAGGCTGGCCTTGAGTTCACTTTGTGTCCCAGGCTGGTTTCAATCTCACAAAAAGCCTCTTGCTTCAGCCTCCCAACTGTTTGGATTACAGGTGTGCACTGTAATACCAGGCTCATGTTTGTCTTAAGTCAATGTAAGTATAGTTTAACAGACCTGCCAGTAAAAATTCAGATCTTAAAATATTCACAAATAAAAGGCCCAGCCACAACCTAAGCAGAAAGGGCCCCTGGTTGCTATTATCCTACCACTCCTTCTTTAACTTAAGTCTACCCAACTGTGTTGTCAAATTTGTGTCTTCAAGATTCCAGAAAATTCATTTCCAACTCTTTCACCAAGCCACTCAAGGGTTTCATATTCAAATTTCATCCGAGGTCCACAGGCTCTGTTAGACTGACAGCCTTAAGTGTCCCTAACTTATGCAGCTCAGAGCAGTTATGAAAGTAACCACTTTCCCTTGTCACTGATTTAGTTTTATTGATTTGACAGGAAGATATGTAATCATAATCCATTGGCAGCAAAAGAACTAAAATCCTTAGCAGCAAGACTCTCTCATTAGAGCAATGCTGCCCAGTACATACTAAGCAGTCCTAAGATAATACATGGACCAAAACCAGCATAAATCAAAAGTAGATTTTTTTTTTCCTAGTAAGTAGTCTCCTGTGAGGCCAAAGCAACTGATCTTGCCTCTTGCAACTTTGCTATGAAACAGTAGATAAAATGCAAGTGTTCCTGGAAGATCAACAAGGAACAAGATGCCCTGGGAAAAATGCATTTCTGAGGTGAGTACATTTGCTAATGGAAAATTAGCAAATTTCCCACAACCTTAATCCTTTATATTAAAAACAAAACAAAACAAAATACAGCCTTTCATCCTGATGGCATGATTCCTCTCAGAAATTCACCTACTCTTCACAGTATAATGGGATCTCAGTAAACTTATTTTTCTGTATTCTTTGATTGTTGGTAAATTCTTTTGTCACCTGCATCACCAGTCCTCCATACACCATCTCTCATAGCAAGGTGGTATAAAATGTTGATATCTGTTCTAACCTTATTCTATAGCTTCTGTTCTCTAAGGGGGGTTATTGCTCCAAGGAGATAAACATTGGTTCTTAAAAGGCTAAAAACATCTTGCATATTAAGAGTATTGGCCTGGGGGACCTGCCCCTTAGCTCAGTTCTTTAAGTGGCTGCTCCAACGAAGCAGTCAGGCTCAGGTTGCTGTGGTTCAATCCCCACAACTCAAGCCAGCCATACCTGCCCTGAAAGCATTCAGAGCAAAAAAGAAAAAAAGAAAAAAAGAGTATTGGCCTACTAAAGTTCAACTCTACTCAACAAGATATGTTAGCATTCAATCTCTCTCTTTAAGGAGAAATTTAATTTAGATTTTAGTTAATTCAAGTGTGTTTTCCTTAAGGAAAGGAAGTGTACAATGAAAAAAAATGTTCAGAAACATTGTTTAGGTGATTTTTATTTTATTCCAGAAATATTTTTACTAAATTTCTCAGGGCCGACCAAATAGCTCGGTGGGTTAAAGCACCTACAAGCAGGCGCAGGGGCCGGGGGCTCAATCCTAGGGCCTGCTGTGCCAGCCCCACCTCTGAGGTGCACTGAGACAGAAATTGAGACTGGGCGTGGTGACATGTACCTGTAATCCCAGCTCTTGGGAGGCTTTAAACAGGAGAATCACTGAGTCTCATCTAGTAGTGAGCCCCTGAACACCCTGTAGACCCTTCCCTAAAATAAAAATAAATAAATAAATAAAATTTCTCATACTTCAAGTTGGAGTATATACTTCAAGTTGTTGCCTGTGTAACAGAAGACTCTCCAGAGTTAGATAAAATTGAAGAATTAAATCAGTCAGTCTAGGAATTAGAAGGTGAAAGATGTGTGGAGAGGGAAAAAGAATTATATATTGTTTATTTTTTCAATGGTGTTCCCTTGGGGTAATCTTTAAAAGAAGAATTCAGAAGCTACTTTATTGAAACCCTATTTTTGGAAATCTCTACAGTGAGTGAAAAATAAAAATGAAAACCTATTATACCTATTATATTGTAATATATATATATTCAATATATAGAAAGATAAAAGCTTTATGATTTTTTATTCCAATATATTCAATAATTATGTTAAGCTGCTGGTGGATAATTGACTCAGACCAAAGAATATTTCCAATACTTATTTTTCCAATGTCATTTAGCTCTTGGTCAAACCATTATAATAAATATTTCTATTATATCTTCAAATGATATCTGTCTAGCCTTAAAATATCAACTGTAGCACTAAGGCTTTCGAAGTTTATTTATTTTATTAGTTAATTTTTTTTATTTCTCAGATCCTGTTTTGAGAAGGGTTATTTTTCCTTTGAGTCTTTTACCTTTTTTTTTTCCTCCCGCTCTTTTCCTTTTCCCAAGAATAATATTCTTTGAGGGAAATTAGGCATGATTTCTAAGTGTTATGTTGCTTACCTTGGCTTTTACTTCTGCTGCTGGAAGAATTCTAAGTAGCCAGAACAGATGTAATATCTACCTTAGATATTTTAAGTTACTTACTATTGAATTTTTATTTGTATTTATTGAAAATGAACATTTGGAATAAGCAAGTTGGAACAATTGTGTTTTATGAAAAATACACTGAATTACATGCCACATATGGGAGGCTTCCATGATAGAGATTTAGGAGAAACTGTGATAGCCATAGGAGTCTTCATTTTCTTTGTGCTTCAAAAGAACAAATTATTTATTGGCTGAGAATGTGACATGGGTTTATTTATTTTTTAATAATAAAATTTTATTTTTTCCAAATGTACACCTGGTTGAACCTATTCATCATGCATCTTTATGAGCAGCAGGAGCATCTCCATTTCTGGTATAAAATAACTTAGGTCTAAATAACTTGGGGTCTGTGCTTTGAGACCAGCTTGATAAGCCCTTTACTGAGGCGCTCCTGAAGGGCTGCTCTGGCCAGTGACCCATGGATCTTCAGTCTCTCAAAGACCACAGCAGATGCTATAAGTTTATAGTTGGGAACTTCCTTACAGAATTTGTCATAAGTAGCTTTATCAAACAGAACAAAGTTTGTCCCAAACTTTGCCTCTGTACCACTTCTTTTTTGTCTTGCCCCAGATTTGCTCACTGGGTCTTCTGTCTCTCTTGGCCAACTTTCTGGCATCTTTCTTCTTCTTGTAGTCTTTGGGTGGCATCCCAGAGCCCAGAGAAGAGTGGCTACCACTGCAGGCCCATCAAGATGTTGGACAAAAAAAAAGCTGTGAAATGGATTTAAAAGATGCTTTTGCTAAAAAGCTCTGACTTCATTTGGGCCTACAGATATGCAATAAGTAACTAAAAGTAGAGTAAAACATTATCTCTGCCTTCATTTTATTTACCTTCTTTTATATCTTCCATTTTGTCTGGCTTTAAACTTTGTATCAGATTTCTGTCAGCTCAGCACATAGGTATGCTAATTACTTAAGGAGCTTCAGCCTAAAAACTGGTTTATTAGCCCTAAATTTCCCTAACATATTTCATTTCCTCTTCAAGACTGAGTATACCAAGATAAGAGTAACTGAAAGTGTTCTCAAGATGTGCAGGGATGGTCAGCTGCCTCCTTCTACATCTTGTTCCAGAACACACAGAGTGGCACCTAGAAGTCTCCAGCCACTGACCCAAGCCTGCACTTACCTTGGGTTCCAGAACCAAAAGAGCCTGTGTGTACAAATTACCTCATGATGAGATCAGCCACTGTGGCAGATCACTGTGAAACAAAGCCCTTGCTGCAGTATGCCACTGACTTCTCCATCTTATTCACTGAGATGTATAGAGCTATCTATATTGAAGTGGATGTTCCCTTAATTGGATAAAAGAATGTTACTGAGTCTGACTGAGGCAACAGTGGTCTCATTAACAGCAAAGTGGCAATATGCAAGCAAGAATAGCCTCCATGTTGATGACTGGAATCGGGGCTCAAGCAGTACCGCAGTATTATCTGTGCATTGCTAATTGGAGCCCCTGTGTATGCTATGGTTACTTTCTTTTCCCTGTGCACTCTGCCTTGACCCCAGCTCCTCCCTGATTGGTACCAATAAAGCCATGAACTTTAGGAAATGAAGCCTTTATTTTTTTTTAATTTTTTTTTAGGATTGATAATTTTTATAGGTTTTTTGTTTGGCTGGTTGTTTTTTTTTGTTGTTGTTGTTGTTGTTTTTTTGGTGCAACCGGGGATTGAACTCAGGCCCTTGCACTTGCCAGGGAAGCACTTATTCCACTGAGCCATCTCCCCAGCCCGGGAAATGTTGCCTTTAGTTCCACAGAGAACACTAGGTCATTGCAGAGCACCTCAACAATATACTCTGTCTTTTCTTTTGCATCCATGTGCCATATTGCCAGGTGAGTTAGACTGATACCTTCAGCAGGGGTTTCAGTAGACCACCAACCAAGGAGGAGCAATTACTGTGTGACAGGAATGGACAGACATCCTGTATTTTAAGCAGGAGTAATCATGTCATGGGAACCAGATCCCCTTTAAGTGTAAAGGATTTCTCCAGAGCCAAAACAGAGATAATCATCAACCAGAGCCCAGTCCACCTGGAGCTTAGTCCCATAAAAACCAATCCCTTTATTAACAAGCCAGTCTGACTCTCTCCATCAGCACGATGTACCCTTGGCTGTTTTCCATTAGAGTGTTTTCCCCATTTTCTTTTCTTAATTAAAAGCTTTGCCTATGTCCTCATACTTCTTGGTCTGGTTCAAAATTTCTGTTATTGCTGAGTCAAGGGGCCCCACATAAGGTATCAATAGAATTTTCCTCATCATACAATATCATTTCTGTCAAGTGAAATAGGCTAGGGCCGGCCAGATTGCTCAGCAGATTAAAGTGCCTGCTTAGGCAGAGCATAGCACCTGGGTTCAATCTGTGGCATGCGGTGCCTGCCTCTGAGACAGTGATTGAGACTGGGCGTGGTGGCATGTGCCTATAATCCCAGCACTTGGGAGGCTGAAAACAGGAGGATCACTATGAGTCTGAGCTATGTAGTGAGACCCTATAGACCTTGTACTAAATATATTAAAAAGAAAAGAAAGAAAGAAAGAAAGAAAGAAAGAAAGAGGCTGCACAAAATAATTTCAGGAAAGGGAGTGTTTTCCAGGTAGAATTGATACATTTGTTATATTTTAAAATCAAGTTTCTGGGGGCCTGCCCCTTAGCTCAGTTCTTTAAGTGGCTGCTTCAACAAAGCAGTCAGGCTCAGGTTGCTGTGGTTCAATCCCCACAACTCAAGCCAGCCAATCATGCCCTGAAGGCATTCGGAGCAAACAAAACAAAACAAAACAAACAAACAAAAAAAAACCCTTCTAAAATCAAGTTTCTTTCCTAAATAAAAGCTTTTTAAACATTTATGTTTAAAATAAAATACATTTTTAAATATTGTATACTAAGATGAATTAGGAATTAGCTCCTGTTAATTCAAAAGTTGCTTATTGGGGAAAGCCTGGTGGCCCATGCTTGTAATCTCAGCTACTTGGGAAACTGAGGCAAGAGGATCAAAAATTTGAGGCCTACCTAGGCAATTTAGTAAGACCCTATCTCAAGATTTAAAAAAAAAAAATGTCTTTATGGCAGAGCAGTACTCCCTTGTATAAACAGCACATTTTCTTTATCCATTCACCTCGTGATAGACATATAGGCTCCTACCAAGCCTGTGCTGCTGTAAACATGGGTGTGGACGTATCACTGTAATATGAAGCATTTAACGCTTTCAGGAAGATACCAAAAAAGGGAACTGCTGGGTTAAATGGAATTTCTAGTGTTAGTTTTTAAGGACTCTGCATGCTGATTTCCATATGACGATACTAGTTTTCACTCCCACCAACAATGTAGAAGTTCCATTTTCTACACAGCTTTACCAGCATTTGTTATTACAATATTTGATTTTTGATGGTTATTTTTTCTGGGGAAAAATGAAATCATACTGTTATTTTAAATTGCATTTCTGTAATGGCCAATGATTCTGAGCATTTCCTCATCAGTCATTTGTAGGAAAGTGGTTGCACGTTGAGATCATAATGTTAAGTGAAATAAATCAGACACACAAGCTTAAATATCATATGATTTCTCTTATATGAGAAAGCCAAATTATAAATAAATAGAAAAATTAAAGATAGAAGGGAGATTGATCTTTCTCAGATGAGAAAAGGATCTAGAGATGAAAGAAGAGGGAGGTAGGAAAGGGAAAGAAAAATTTAAAAAGTTTTTAAGACATATTATTGTGATGAGTTGTGTAGGGAGTTTTTGGTCTCTTGGTGGTCCCTGGAGAAAAAACTGCAAAAGAATTTAGAAAATAAAGACAAGGAATAATAGCTGAGGTTAGATGTTGGCCAGTTATCTGATTGGCAAACAACCCTGAAACGACAATAAGGGTGTTTATACCTTTGCAAAGTTAGTATCACAAGACAAAGGTTGCCTAGTGATTCAGAGCTGAGTTTAACCAAGCAGGATGCTTTTCTCAGGATTGAAGTAGCTCAACTGCTTGAGGCACTGAGGCCTAGTCCTGCTCTCACACATTTGACCAATTTCCAGCTTCAGCAGCTCCCAACAGGATTGTGTCTAGATGTCTCCTCATAACCTTTCGCAGTCATAACCACCTTCTAGAGTTTTTGATTGATTCATGGTCTCATGCTGGAGTTATGGGTGAGTGCCACATCCACCCTGGTGGGGGTAGCCTGTGTATAATATAAGGGAGAGAAAGAGGCTTTCTCTCATGCTCTTCCCTTTTGCTCATGTTGCTTTTGCTGCTTTCTGCCACCGTGAACACCTGCCCTCTGCCAAGTACCACTTTACTTTGGAGCCAGCGGAGTGTGGACTGAAACCTCTACAAGCTGTGAGCAAAATAAATTTTAATTCTGGACTTCAAACATGTTGTCTTAGCAATAAGAGAAAAGTAACCAAGACAATTATATACATGTACCAACTCCACACAAGGAAAGTAAACATTACATACTGCAAATATATGGTTTGCTTGTTTGTTTTTGGTACTCGGGATTGAACTCAGTCCCCTGCACTTATTCTACTGAGCTATCTCCCCAGTCCTGAAAATATATGTTGATGAAATAAATAAAATAAAAAGGGCTGAGGATATAGCTTAATGGTAAAGTGCCCCTGAGTTTAATTCCCAACACTGAAAAAATATATTACTTATTTAGAAATTTAGAAATACTGCCATTTTTTACTTAATATGTTATATGGTGGTCAAACAGAACAAAACAAAAAACCTTTTATTCTTTGAAGATATTTCAGTAATTCTTACTTTTCTATAACAAGGCCCCTTGTTTGTGTTATTTTTTTTGGCTTTTCCTCAGAGATGACAAAACCAGTATTGGTGCTTAAACAAACAAATCTGTCTCATTTTCAGTTATTAGCTCTATCAATTTTGTAGACCTGCCTCTTGCATTTGGAGCAGGAATGGCAGCAACTACCTTCAATGTAAGTTTATTCTACCTTTGAGGTTTGGTAAAGTGCCTGCTGCAACACTAAAGTGAAGGCCAAGAGAGCTTGAGAAGGATCAGAGTCAGGGAAGTCCATAGGCCCACTGAGTGACATGGACTCCTGCTTAGATTAGCCACTCAGTCAATAAACACTTTTACAGTGATAGAGCCTCCAGTCTTTAGGTGGTAAACCAGAATAGAGTTACCATTTCTTCCCCTAAGCCAATATGACCGTGTGATTATTATATTCTGTTACAGGACAGAAAATGGAAAGTGATGGGTGCAACTTCTAAGATGGGACTAAACAGGAATGAAATGACTTTTTGTGCCATTCTGCTATCCTGTACTTGGAAAATGGATGTGGCAGCAAGCCATTATTGGGAATATACATGAATGTAGCAATTCCAAAATGGTGGCATAGCTGTAAGAGGTAGTTTGGATCCTTATAAGAAAGAGCCACGATACAAGTGCTGGTTTACTTTGTTTTCTTTCCAATCCTGTGACAAAATACCTGAGAAAAACAACTTACAGCAAGAAGTTTATTTTGGCTATGCTTTCAGAGTCCAGCGTCCTGACAACTAGATGATGGGGCCTGGCTTATGATTTCCGAGGCTTTGGTCCATGGGTAGTAGGCTCCATGGTTTGTCCTGTGGTGAGGCAGAAACATAGTGGAACAGCATGGCAGAGGAAAGCTGCTCACCTCATGGTAGCTAGGAAAAGGAGAGAGGCCAGAGATGAAGTGTAGTCCCAAGGGCATGCTCTCCTATGCTCTTAATCCAGCCCCCTGGAAGATTCTGTTATCTCCCAAGAATGCCATCAGATTATGAACCCATCAGTGGATTATCCCACTGTTGAGTTTAGGCACTTTTCATGATGCAGTCACCATTCAGAAGCCCCATCTCTCAGCATATTAGTTTTCGGGAGGGCCTTTTAGAGCCAAATCATAATACATAACCACCTCTACCTTAGTGAAATAAGTTTTTATTTCAGCTTCTGCTAATTTGGATCTCTTGATCACAAGTGAACTCTTATGCTAATTGACCTAAGAATAAAAAAAAAAAATAAACTGTGGCAGCAATGAAAAAAAGGAACTAACTAGTAGAAAATAGCTGGGTCCCTAAAGATACTAAAGTGCTTTAAGTTGTAGGATAGAAAATACAAGATAAATGTAGATATTTATTATAGAGAAAGGTGTGTTATAAATAATAAAGGAATCGCTTACCTGGACTTAACATTTTTCATTTGGAAACCACATTTCCAGCTCATATTGCATAATACTATTTTCATCAAGCCCTTCACCCAAGTGAGTAGCTATATGTTTATTAAGGCTGCCAGTGCTGTTGATTTCACATCCCTTATTATAAAGCACCCATTTATATGAAATGGAAATAAAACAAGCAGAAATTCCCTTGGATCTGAGAGTAGGGTTTCCCCCAGGAAAATCAAGTGTGTGGTTAGTTTAACTAGATCAGCTAAGGATAACAGCCAATCAGAGATTAGGAGGGAAATGGATTTCCCAAATAAATATCCCCAAGAACTTGTTCTCTAAAGATTTTCTCAGGCTTGAAATTCATCATAAGAGTGACTTTGTGGAATTTCCTTCCACCACAATGAAGGGGCATGGAGTTGCTTTCCTCTTGGGCATCACCTTCCTGATTCTGTTTGAAGTTAAAGGTAAGGGGTTTTGAGTTATACTGAATTAATGAAATTAGACATGGGAATCACTATGAAAATCTCTTGGAGGGGCTGGGGAGATGGCTCAGTGGAATAAGCACTTCCCTGGCAAGCACAAGGGCCTGAGTTCCATCCCCAGTTCCACAAAAAAAAAAAAAGAAAGAAAGAAAGAAAAGAAAAGAAAACCTCTTGGTTCACCAGATAGCCATGAACCATGAATGTTCTGTATACATCAGAAAGGAACAGTCACTTACAAGAGCATATTGGTAGTCGATTATCCAAAGGTCAGAACTTGAGCCTGCTAAGTCAAACAAAAGTCTCAGTCTAGGTGTGTGAATTCCTAGTAAATGTTTAATAAATGCTGGAACATTTATAATGGGAAGATTTCAGAAGGAATCTCTATATGTTTCACTTTCATTTCATACAAATGAGTGGTTTAAAGGATGTGAAACCAGGCATCAGATGATGAAATGAAAAACTCTCTATGTACTAAATTATTTTGTCATTGCTGTTGTTTCTTGATATATATGTCTATGGTTAACTGAGTGAAAAGCCAGGAAATGGAGAGGTTCTCCTAAACTATCTACTAACTACTTATGTTACCTTAGCCAAAAGCCTTTTCTAGAACTCAGATTCCTTATCTGTAAAGTGGAAATCTTGTAGTTTGTGTGTTCCATATGCCTGGCATGGTGGTACATGCCTATAATTTCAGAAACTTGGGGAGGCTGAGATAGGAGGATCACAAGTTTGGGGCCAGCCTAGGCAACTCAGTGTGCCTCTATCTCAAAATAAAAACTTTTTTTTTTAAAGCCTGGGAATACAACTTAGTTTGAGACCCTGGATTCAATCCCCAGTATGAAAAAAAAAAAAAAAAAAAGGTGGTGTAGTAAGTGCTAAGTAAATACATACTGAATGAAAGAAAAAAAAAAGCATGAAGATAATGTATTTTTAAAAATTTCCAAAAAGCATTTCCAAAAGCCAGGTGGTGATGCATGCCTGTAAAATCAGCACTCCCGAGGCTGAGGCAGGAGGATTGTTGCAAGTTCAAGACCAGCCTAGGCTATATAGTGAGCTCAGGGTCAGTGTTAAGTACATAGCAAGACCCTGTCGCAAAAAAAAAATTTTAATGAAATTATTCTCTCAAAAAAGTTTTTTTTTTTTTTCAGTAGTTTAAAAATGCTACTGAAAAATCTAGACAGTGGGCAGGAGAGATGGATGGAAGTGGCAATTCGTTATCAGCAGAACTTTCTATCCATACCTGAGGAATTCCATTCAACCAAGATCAGATAAAAATGGATCTGGAAGTTGCTTAAGAAACTTGTTCACATAGCATGCATAAATAATGTACTAATGGGTCTAACATATAATGGGAATTTGTTAAGTATTGTGAATATCTCTATTCCTCTAAAGAGAAATGGAAAGTGGCTGAGAACTTTTGGACTCAGGCTTGAGCTGAAACTCTATTCCTGCTCCCTAAAAAATGTGTATCTTTGTTCTTTACTTAACTTCTCCTAAGCCTTATCTTCACAAAATGGATATGATGCCCACATTAAAAGCTTATGGTGAAGATTTACAAACACTTAGTAAGTAACAGCAAAAACCATGACTAAGTTAAATTCATCATTTTGATGGATTGCTCCAGTGGAAACAGTGACCTAAATGTTTGTACTCTACTCTTTCTCTTTCTCTCAGGCACCCCACTAATAGGAAGTAGACGATGTTTCTGCATCAACCCTGGCAGTGATAAAATCTCCCTCAGATCTTTAAAAGACCTTAAACAATTTGCCCCAAGTCCTTCATGTGAGAAAACTGAAATCATGTAAGTAAAAACTGAAACGTAAGTGGCATGTCCCATATTGTCAGGGACATTACAGTTACTATGAATATTATCCTGTGGTACTTGCTGATGCAGACACTTAAATTTCACATGATTAGCCCCTCCATAAACCTATTCACTCATGTCTTTTTCTTCTCTTAAAAATTAAATTTCTGGGGGCTGGGGAGATGGCTCAGTGGAATAAATGCTTCCCTGGGAAGCACAAGGACCTGAGTTCAATCCCCAGTCCAGTTCTGAAAAAAAAAAAAAATTAAATTTCTGTTAGAGATTAGAAACCAAGGTGGTTTCTATTCCTTAAATAATATGTTCATTGTAGAAAATGTTTATGAAGAATAGAGAAAATGAGGGCCGGTGAGACAGCTCAGTGGGCTAATCACCTACATAGGCAAACTCAGGGGCCGGGAGGTGGGCCCTGGCGCCACATGCCGTGCCTGCCTTGCCCTGGCACGTTGAGCCAGTGACCAAGTCTGGGAGTGGTGGCACATGCCTGTTATCCCAGCGCCAGGGAGGGTGAAAACAGGAGGATCACTACAAGTTTGAGCTGCATAGTGAGACCCTGCATAAAATAAAACAAACTAAACTAACTAAGAAAGAACTTAGAAAATGGCATTTATTTGAGGCTAATTTGGATTGTGATCTAGGAATATACAGATTCAAGGAGTCTTGAAAATGGGCTCCTACCTTGGTATAGTGGCATACACCTATAATTTATATTTTATACATGTAAAGCGTATGCCACATAGTAGTCTTTGTTTATCTGCCAATTTTCTTTTCTAGGTTTCAGTTATACACAGTCAACTGTGGTCTAAACATATCAAATGGAAGGGCCAGGGAGATGGCTCATAGGAATAAGTGCTTCCCTGGCAAGCACAAGGGCTTGAGTTCAATCCCTGGTTCTGCTAAAAAAAAAAAAAAAAAAAAGGAAAATTCCAGAAATAAAACATTTAATTACTTTTAAGTTTTTATTATAGTATACTATTGTATTTGTTTTGTTTTAATATTATTTATTGTTAATTACCTTCTGTACCTAAATTATAATTAAACTTTATCGTGTCCACATATAAAAACCAGCCTAAAATAGGTTTTGGTACCACGCAAGCTTTCAGGCATCCACAGAGCATCTTGAAATGCTGACAGTCACAGCAGTTTGGTGAGATCCAGCTCAGTTCCAAGCTATTTGGCTTACTGGTATGCAGGCAGGTGGGCCTCAATGACATGGACCCTGTATTACTCTCTGGAGGCTGCAGGCTGAGGCCCTGGAAGCCCAGGCAGCTGTTGTGTGTGGGATGTGTCTGTGTGGACATTTGTGGATTATTAAACTGTGATGAAATTCAGTTGGCCAGTGATGGAAGAGAAACAGCTATTGCCTCCAATGATTCTTAATTCTGAATTTTTAATATCAACTTTTCAGCTCTAGTTTCAATTTCATAATAATGCTTTACATTTTCTAGTCAAATTAACAAGTCAATGCTATTAGAGGCCCAGATTACTATATAGCTTTGTAATCTACATTTTAAATTAACACTATAATTATGTACACTTCTCATGTCAGTAAATCTCTAATAATGTCATTTTTTTCTAATGTTGTCTTATGTTTGTAGGGGACTTGCCCCTTAGCTCATTTCTTTAAGTGGCTGCTTCAACAAAGCAGTCAGGCTCAGGTTGCTGTGGTTCAATCCCCACTACTCAAGGCAGCCAAACCTGCCCTGAAGGCATTTGGAGAAAACAAAACAAAGAAAAAAACCCTTTTGTCTTATGTCTGTATGCTGGGGATCAGACATAGACATTTGAGCCATGTTCTATCACTGCTGTTCTACTGTCAGCCCTGGAAATGTGATTGTAATAGACAAATTTAATGGCAGATGAGTGTGCCATACTTTCTATGATCAATCCTGTTGTTAGAAATGTAGCTTATTTCCAAATTTTTGCAGTTGTCAAACTGTTATTGTGGTAGTCTTGTCTTTAATTCTTTCCCAGTAAATACCTTTTTAGAGATTAGAATTGTTATATTAAAGAATATTTTAAACTCTTTGATACCTAAGTTAAAGATGATATAGGGAATAGCCACTCTTATTCTCAGATTGTAGAGAGAAATTAATGAGAAAAAAAACCTTGAAATTTTGCAACTAGTTAACTTGTTTTAAGAAAACATTATATTTTAAAGTTAATTAGAAACATCATCAAGTTCATGGTTATTACCATTATTTCTTTTAAAAAATATTAAATTAGTAATGGAAAAAGAAGTCTCACTGCTGTTTCTTTGGCAGTGCTACAAAGAAGAATGGGGATCAAACATGTCTAAACCCAGATTCCACAAAAGTGAAGCAACTGGTGAAACAGTGGAAGAAGCAGGTTGGTGAAAGGGGGAACAAAATTATCTTGCTGTTAGATGTGAATTTTGAAAGACAATGTATATAGCGCCATTAAGATGTATTTTCATCCTTTCACATTGCATTTAATTGAATGGTAAACACTGAAGTCACAAAAGCGATAAGATGTAAACCCTTTCTGCTGCAGCAGATATCCTTTAACAATATGTAGCAATGGGAGAAATATAAAATAAAGGTATGTATGTGACGTTTGAAGGTGATATAGGAAGGAGTCATTAACTTTGCTCAGGGAAAGAGGTAGGTAAAAAGTGTTAAGGAAGAATTCTCATATTTGACTTGGATCATAAGAGATATGTAAATCTCAGGGGGAGAAGCAGCAAGAACAAGAGAATCATGAGAGAGCTTGCCATGTTCAGGGACCTTCAGATAATATGACTGGAGTTTATGTGAAAAGAGGAAGAGAGCGAGGTGAGAAAGGAAACCAAGACCAAGTGGGAAGAATCCTGCATAAGAGGCTAAGGATCTGGGTTGGAGGCAGCTCATATACTCTGTGGTGGGGAGCCTGGGTTTAGAAATTGGACAGACTACCAGCTCTTGGTTTGGGCAAGTTATGCTCTCATAGCCTCAAACCTCCTCATAAGTAAAAAGTAAATGATTATAGCATAAACCTCAGAGGGTTGCAGTCGGGGCCAGTAGGTGGAAAGCAGGGCTGGAGTGAGGACAGTAATAAACCAGAATAGACAAAAGAAAAGCATTTGAAATACTACTGGTTCCTCCTCAACATGAGCAAAATAGAGAAGTCAAAAGGAACCCTGTGAGAGAAAGGCAGCTTAAATTAGTTTTGAGAATAAAGAAAGACCACAACCAGGGGGAGTTCAGATACAATGTAAATAAGAAAAAATTGTGAGACTCAAAAACATTACCCTTTTCTCCCTTTCTTCACAGGTCAGCCAAGCAAAAAAGCAAAAGAAAGGGAAAAAAGTTCAAAAAATCAAGAGAACTGTAAAGATTGAAAGATCCAAAGTTCCTCGTTAAAAGAGGACTACATAAAAACCCACTTTGCCAACAAGTACCTTGTGTTAAAATTTGTTTTTAATTACACTGAAATAATTCTAAGAAGAAATGGCCTCTAATAGCATGGACTTGTTGATTTGACTAGAAAATGTAAAGCATCATTATGAAATTAAAACTAGAGCTGAAAAGTTGATGTTAAAAATTCAGAATTAAGAATTTGTTGGAGGCACTAGCTGTTTCTCTTCCACCACTGGCCAACTGAATTTCATCACAGTTTAATAATCCACAAATGTCCACACAGACACATCCCACACACAACAGCTGCCTGGGCTTCCAGGGCCTCAGCCTGCAGCCTCCAGAGAGTATTACAGGGCCCATGTCATTGAGGCCCACCTGCCTGCATACCAGTAAGCCAAATAGCTTGGAACTGAGCTGGATCTCACCAAACTGCTGTGGCTGTCAGTGTCTGCATTTGAATCAGCCTGCAGGCCTCATACATGAGGTGCTGAGGGATCGCACTGGTTGTTCCAGGGATCCACACTTGGACATTACCAGTGTCTGGCCTTGGGAACCTTCTCTAAGAATTTCGAGGTGATGTGGGTCCATCTTGCCTGCCCTCACTGACCACACTATTTCTCTGTTTCTTTGTGCTTCTATCAAGCAAGCTCTTCCCTGTCCTGCCACAACTCCATGCCTGCCTCCCTTCCACTGCACAAGTCATGCTCTCTCATTCGTCTGGCTGTGCGCCTTTTCCCCAGCTGCCCACAGGCATGCCTTCTCTCTACTTAGTTCCAGTGATCTGGTCTTGAAAGCTCAGCTCAAGTTGGACTTCTTCAATAAACTCCTCTGAAGTGCAGTGAGTGTAGTCAGGGGCAGAGCCTAAAATGCGCAGTGCCCTGAGTTTGATCTCTGGCATTGCAAATAACTAAATAAAAATATTTTTTAAAACCTTTCAGATGCTCAAATCATCTTAAAATTCATATTTCCCTTGTGCTTAGCATATGAGTGAGCACCTGTTTTCTCATTAGTGTGTGTTAATTTTCTTTCTAATCAGACTCTCAGTTCCTCTAGTGTAGGAGCCACAGTTTATTTCCCCGAATCTGCCACAAAGCCTAAAAGACTGGAACTCAGTTATGGTTATTACATGTAGAGAAGGCAATCAGAGCATGTCTTCCTGGCTACTCTATGTTGTCTTGCCCCTGATAATATCTTCTATTCTTTTTCTGGCCACAGTCACTACAGAGATCAGGGATAAAGCAATCCTCATATTGTAATGACAGGAAGTTAACTTGGCTTCTCTAACAAATAAACACATTTTAGAATACTTGTGGATATTCTGGCCTGTTTTTTTATAAAATATTCAAGACATCTGAAATCATACAATCTTACAACAAAAAGGGGTACAGGATTAGTCAGTCCAGCCTTCTTCCATTTAATATAAAAATTCCTTCAATACCATTTCTGACAAACTCCAGCTTTCTATGCTAGTAAGATAGCCACCAAGTTGTTTGTTTTTTGTTTTTTTTTTTAATGTATTTTTAGTACAGAGTCTGTAGGGTCTCTCTACATAGATTGGACTTGCAGTGATTCTCCTGTTTTCAGCCTTCCAAGCACTTGGGTTACAGGCATGTACCACCACACCCAGTCTCAGTTGCCGTCTCAGCTCGCCCCAGGGAGGGGCCAGCATGACGCTCTGGGGATCGAATCCCTGCTGCTGTGCTCAGCCTGAGCAGGTGCTTTAGTCTGCTGAGCTATCTGACAGCCCCCAATATTTTTTTTTAACATTTATTTATTTATTTATTGTGTGTGTGTGTGTGTATGTGTGTGTGTGTGTGTGTGTGTGTGTGGCCAGCTCAGCTCACCAGGGGGCGCAGCTGGCTGGCATGTGGTTCTGGGGGATCGAACCGTGGTCCCTGTGCTTTGCCAAGCTTGTTCCAAGTAGGTGCTTTAGACCACTGAGCCATCTCTCCAGCCCGCCAAGATTTTTTTAAGACAGCATTTCAATGGTACATTTATTTTTTTAAAAATTAGCAGCAGTGGTACATTTATTAATAGTACATTTATTTTTTAAATGGTAACAACTCTTTAAAAATTTTTTAAAAAATTGAAAACGGTAACAATGATACACTTATTAGATAGGAAAAGAAACATGCCCTGCTGAGTGAATTTGGGTCAGGTAAAGCAGGAAAACAAGTATATGCTACAGGGATGTGGGCTATGGTGAGAGAACACAGTAGCCAAGGTCTTTTTGAAAACTCAATGTAGGCAAATGTGAATTTGTTTCAGGTTTTGTTTTTTGCCTTACCGGGGTTGTACTCAGGACCTTGTGCTTGCCAGGCAGGTGCTTAGGCCACTGAACTATATCCCCGGCAGCAGATGTGAATTGTGATTATCAGTTACCCCACCAACTACTATAGAGAAAAGGAAAATAAGGTTCCAAGAGCTGGAGGAACAACAAACTTAGTGGAGGGATTGTTGGTGCCCACTTAGCTTATATGGGCTTGGAAACTTCCATAGAGAGGTCAGTGAATTGAGGAAGAAAGGAGTGCATTGCCTGGAACTGAAGCCTTATCTTTCCCAGATACTGTCATTCCTCTGCTGTGCCGGCCCCAACCCCCAGCGATTGAGACTGGGCGTGGTGGCGCATGCCTGTAACCCTAGGATTGAGGAGGATCTAATGAGATGTAATGTTGAGATAAACACAGGAAAGCCCTCTAAGGGGCTTGGTTAGGGAAACAAACACTTTTGTGGAGAATATGACAAATTTAGAATTGAAATTGGACAGAACATCAGCCTGTACATTTGAACTAGTTGTGAGAGGCCAGACAAGTGTGATGTTTGGGCAGATACCGGCTGGTGAACAGGACTTCTCACAAGTGCCTTCACCCCCTGTAAATAGGAGGATCACTATGAGTCTGATTTACACTGTGAGACCCTGTAGACTCTGTCTTAAAATACGAAAGAAAGAAAGAAAGAAAGAAAGAAAGAAAGAAAGAAAGAAAGAAAGAAAGAAAGAAAGAAAAGATATTGTCATGTCTCATGCTGCAGATGATTCTGAGTGCTGCCTACTGAGGACCCTTCCCAAGCATCATTACTGGGGAAATTTTTCAGTTCCTTCAATGTAATTCTCTGGGGAAAAAAGTCTTAAAAAGTTTCATATTTGGAGAGTTTGTGACCGAGTTATCTTGCATCTCACAGGATAATGATAACCAAAGACTACATATTTTCACTAAGTATCTATGATATTGATGCTCACATTATAATCATTAATTATGTATACTCTAAGAAATAATTTTAAAATTAAAAGCAGTATTGCAGTATATACTTTCACCAAGTAACTATGATAAATGTATTTGTGCTCACACTATGATCACTTATGATTTATAGATACATGTATATACTCTAAGCAAATAATTTACAAACTCAAAGCAGTATTGGCATATGTACTTTGTGCCTTGAGAGTTTTTTTTTTTTCCTGAAGGACAGTGGTATCAATAAATAGAGATTCATCAGAAAACAAATCCTCTTTTGGTTTTATTTTTATATCTTGAACATACCCTTTATTGCATGCTTAATAGTAATTGTCTTATGTCTTTTATTTGTTTACTTTTAGCTTTTGTCTAATGAGATGTAATGTTGAGATAAAGACAGGACAGAATTCACACACCTGTAGTATTTAGATGCCAATGGAATACCCATTTCTGACAGGACTAAGCAAAAAATAATTCAATGAGAAGTAAGATTTGTACTAACAGTGTTTGGACAGGATATTCTGTCTGCATCTTGTACGATGGATAACCACTAAGAAGATAACAATGTACAACGTATTAATTATTAAAACTGTCCTATTAGTTTTGAAACTGTCTCATTGATATTTGTTTCTCAAAGAAAAAAAAAAGACAGGTCAGCCTTTTAAGGGGCTTGGTTAGAGACAAAAACATTTTTGTGGAGAATATGACAAATTTAGAATTGAAATTGGACAGAGAATGTCAACCTGTACATTTGAACTAGCTGTGAGAGGCCAGACAAGTGTGATGTTTGGGCAGATACCAGCTAGTGAACATGACTTCTCACAAGTGCCTTCACTGGAGAGACCATAGGGTGCTGTGGAAAGGGCTATGAGTCTGGCTTTTGAGCTGCCTGGCCTATGAGCAGAAGCCCACTGCTGGTTAGTTGTATGGCACTGGTTGAAGTGTACTGCAACCTCATTGTACCTCAGTCTTCTCATACAGGGTCAGAAAGACAGGCTCAGGAGAGAGCTCAGTGCTTAGACAGTAGCATATTTCCCCGTCCACTCACCTCTGCTGTACCTTCCTGTGGATGGAGAGTGTCCCATATCTCACCATCAGAGAAATGAGGACCTAACAGCTCCTTCCTGCCTGAGCCTTCACATTCACAGCACAGGCCTCTTTGTCTCTTTTTTGAACAACCTCAACAGCTGCGTTTTTTCCCTGCTACCTCTTTTTTCTACTTTTCTCTTGCATTCATATCATTCATGAGAACCAGAATCATCATTGTAAAGAGTAACTCAGAATACCACCAACTTGCTTAAAATCCTGTAATTTAGAGTTAAAATGAAACAGAGAAGACCTACCAGGCCCCAAGTGACACCAGCTGGGCTCCCCACAAAGGTCCCCTTGCTTGTGTAACCTAAACCTCACCTTCTGTCTGTGTCTCAGCACACTGAGTTCATCTCCTTCTGCGCATATCCATTCCCTACTCTGCCAGGTTTGCTGTGTTATCTTGATCAGACCGAGACTGACGTTTTCTGGAATCTCTTTTCCTATCTGGTTCTTGGTTAGAACAACCAGAGAGGAACCTCTGTTAGGTTTAGAAGGCAGAAAGGAAGTAGATGATACTCATGCAAGGTTAAGTACTGGTATAATGCGCAGTCTACTTGTGCGATCACCCAGAGATTTGTTGCGCAGCATAGTCCCTGCCGTCAATGTATTAGGCACTTAAATTTGTTGAAACTGTAGATGTGCTAAGGGTTCTTATACACAACAAAAGGATACAAGGCACTTTTGTTTGCTTGTTTTTGTCTTTTTGAGACAGGGTCTCACTGTGCAATTCAGGCTGGCCGTTAGCTCACTTTATAGCCCACGCTGGTCTTGAACTTGCAATGATCCTCCTGTCTCTGCCTCCCAAGGGCTAGGATTACAGACATGCACCATCACACCTGGTGCAGTGCACTTTTGGAGGTGATGGATATGTCTGTTACCCTGATTGTGGTGAGATTTCCATAATCAAAGTATACATTAAATTTATCAAATTATGCACATTAAATATGTAAAGTTTACTACTTCTCACATACTGCGATAGAGCTGTTAAAAAAAAAATCAAATGGGCTGGTGAGATGGCTCAGTGGTCTAAAGCACCTACCTAGAACAAGCTAAGCAAAACACAGGGACCACCGTTCAATCCCCCAGCACCACATGCCAGCCAGCCCTGCCCCCTGGTGGGCTGAGC
>NW_004524881.1:1531610-1537660 GCF_000260255.1 Octodon degus
AAAAAAAAAAAAAAAAAAAAAGGAACGTGCTGACACATGCTTGGTTTTTCTGAATATATTCAACAATCATTGACTTCTCATGACATGCTTGAATTCACATTATTACCTTATTTTGAGGTAAATGTTTGTATATATGTATTTTAGGTTTTTGCTTTTATTATACAATTAAGGATATGGAAAAGACTTTAGAGATTACTCATCCATTCATTCCACAAATATTGGTTGTCTTCTGCCTACCATGTGCCTTGCATCACTCAGAGTGTTGAGGACTGAACAGTGAACAAACAGTTTTCATCTCTTCTAGTGAAGAAAGAGACAATAAGAAGACAAGCAACTGAATACATCAATCTCTTTAGATCTGGAGAAAAATAGAACACAGAAAGGCTGCTGAGCAGGAGGAGGGCTGGAAGGCAGGCATTTCTGAGGTTCCCACTGTGTGCAGAGTGGAAGAAACCAGAGAGCAAGGTGTGCACTTCCTCAGAGAAGCAGCAAGTGCACAGGCCTCAGGTTGATGAATTCAAGGCAGGTAGGAGGTCAATATTCCTAAAGGCAAATCAGGCCAAGGGATGAGCCCAGAGAAGTAATTTGGGACTGAATCATAGGAGGCCTTTGTCTCAGGTTGGGCTGCTATAAAGATGATTAGAGATGGGGTGACTTAAAGCATAAACATTTCTTCCTCAGGATTCTGAGGGTGGGAAGGCCAAGCTCCAACAGCTGTGTCTCTGGGGTCCTCTTCTTGATGTATAGACAGCCACCGTCACCTCACTGTGCTACTGGGGACTAAACCTAGAGCTGGGAGCATACTAGGTAAGTGTTCTGACTCAGAGCCACAGCTCCCAGACCTTTTGTTTTTAAAATATTATGTTAATAATAAAATAATATTATTTGAAATAGCATCTCTAAGTTGTTCGGGGTGCTCCTGAACTTGCAATCCTCCTACTGAATCTCCTGAGTAGCTGGGACTGCTGGGGTGTGCGCTAAGCCTGCAATCATGTATCCTTACACAGCAGAGACCCATGAAGCTCTCTCCATAAGGTCAGTGATCCCATCATGAGGGCTCTTGACCCTTTGGCCTACTTATCTCACAAAGGTCCTGCCTCCTAAACTGGTCATGGTCAGTGAGGATTGAAGATTTCAACCCATGAAGCCTGGGGTTGGAGGGGGTCAGAGGAAATGTAATCCATAACAGCCTTCTATGCCCTTGATAAACTTTAGAATTTACTTTGAGTCAGAAGGAAAAGTGGAGAAATTGCCTAATCCCTTTAAAGATCTCTCTGGCCACTGCATGTAAATATAGTGTTGGGGACCAAGGAAGAAGTAGAGGTGCTGGGCATGGTGGTGAACATCTATAATCTCAGCACTCAGGAGGCTGAGGCAGGAGTATTGACTCTTGGTCAAAACCAGCCTGGTCTATATGGTGAGCTAAAGACCAGCCTAATGTATGTAGCAAGACCCTCTCTCAACCTCTTAGAGATAGCAGCTAATCAAATGTTTCCAGGAGAAGAAAGAAGCCAATTGTGTCCAATGCTATAGGTATGATAAATAATGAAAACTGATTTAGCAACATGAAAATAATTAGTGATCTGACAAAAACAGGTTTAGGGGCTGGAGATTCTAGTTCAGTGGTAGAATGTTTATCTGATATGCAGGCACTTCTGGGTTCATTCCCCAGTATTGCCAAAACCCAAAAACCTTCCTACCTTGCCAAAATTGCAACAAATAAAACAATAGTTTTAGTAAAATGGTAGAAGTTAAAGACTGGCAGTTTCTTACAAGCTCAACATAGACCTGCCACATGATCCAGATATTCCAGATCAAGGCATTTACTGAGAGGAATGTATTCATTCATTCATTTATTATCCACATAAAGACTTGAATATGAATGTTTATAGCCTCAAACTGGCAACCCCTAAATACCCAACAACACAGGAATGGACAAACAAGATGCTGTATATCTCTGCAAGGAAAACTGCTAAGCAATAAAAGGAATGGTAGACACAATAACATATATTTCCAAATTATATACAGAGTAAAAGAAACCTGACACAAAAATATTGTCAGACTATTTCTTGTTTTTTTACTTCTAGATTTTTTTTATTATTTTAAAGAGAATAAAAAATAGATAAGACAATAGAAACAATACACAATCTCAAAAAAGAATATTTCTTGTATGATTCCATATATATGAAATTCTAACAAATACAAACTTATCTCTGGTAATGGAAAGGATATTTATGTTTGGGAGTAAGAGGATACAAGGAAATGTATCAGGGATGATAAATATATTTATCATCTTGATTGTAATAATGGTTTCATGGATATAAACATGTAAAAAAATCAAATTGTACATTTTATGGACAGCTTCTTTCTTTCTTTCTTTCTTTCTTTCTTTCTTTCTTTCTTTCTTTCTTTCATGTATTTGGTTGTTGCAGGGTCTTACTATGCAGCTCACACTCATGGTGATCCTCCTATTTTCAGCCTCCCCACTCTGGGATTCCAGGCGTGCACCACTACGCCCAGACTCTGGCTGGCTTAGCCCACCCTGGGGACAGGGCTGTTGCAGCATGTGATGCTGGGGATCAAATCTTTGTCCCTTGTGCTTATGGACAGTTTCTTGTTCTCAAAATTTTCCTTCATGAATTTGTAAAATAGATAGATTATCCTAAGAAAATGAAGTCTTGCCGGGGAGGGGAGACAAAGAAGATGGCTAATGGGGATGGGATACTGTTAGAGAGAAAGAAGAATTTCTCTGTTTTATATACAACAGTAGGATAGCTGTGGTTGACAATGATTAGCTGTATTTTTAAAATAACTGGTAGAAAAGTTTGGGTTTGTTGTTCTTTTGTGGTACTGGGAATTGAACCCAGGGCCTTTCTTGTGCTGGGTCATTGTTATACCAGTGACATCCATCCCCATCTGTGCAGAGTGAGGATTTTGGATGTTCCCAACACACACACACACACACACACACACACACACACTCACACACACATGATGAATGTCTGAAATGATAGATATGCAATTTGCCCCAATCTGATTATGACATATCATATATGCATATTGAAACATTACACTATACCTGATAAATGTGGCCATTTACTATCTGTCAATTAAAAACTAAAATTAAAATATAAAGGCTGAGCTCTCATGTCAAAACAAAGGTATAATGCAGGCTTTAGTTAGGCTAATGAATATTTCATGCTATTTTGATATGCATTCAAAAATATGAGCTCATTAAATGTATCATTTTCAGATATTATTTCTTTGGGTAAGTTTAAATGAATAGAGGGCTGGCCAAATAGCTCAGCATATTAAAGTGCCTGCAAGCAGGTGCAGGGGCCGGGTGTGCTGGCCCTGCCCCAGGGGTGTGCTGAGACAGCAACTGAGACTGGGTGTGGTAGCATGCCTGTAATCCCAGCTCTTGGGAGGCTGTAAACAAGCAGATCACTATGAGTCTGATCTAGTAGTGAGACCCTGAACACCCTGCAGACTCTTCTCTAAGATGTAAATTAAAAAATAGAGTGTAGTTAGCATCAAACTGGAAAAAAATTAATTGATTATTGTATGGGTAATACTTCCATCTGCCAAGTATAAAATTTAACACCTTCATTTGATCCACAGTATTCCTAAAGAATGCCCAAAGTTCTTTTAAAACACATTATGCTGATAAGCTGTTGCAGAAATTGTTACCTATCATGATTGAGTTGCTTCTTTTACCTCCTGGAGGAAAGGCTCTTCATATAAAAGCCCTACACATCTTTCAAGATATATCTCAAGTAGATCCATTTTCATAACACTCCATTTATTGAAATAAACAAGACCTCTCCTTTCTTTATCCAAGGCTTGGTTATGTTCTTCCAAACACTTTACTTTTCAACTTCCTGTGTTAGTTTGGCTAGATCACTAAGTTCTGACTGATAGAACACATGCTGAAGTATGCTGTGTTGAACTTCTGTATTGACATCAAGTACCATTGTGTTGAGTACATGTGCTTGAGTACATGCCCTGAATATTTTATTCATAAATCACATTTTAGTGACTGTTAGGGTTTGTGTTTACTAGTCCCCCCAAAGCCTCATTCCTTCATGAGGTGGACTTCTAGAGGCTGTGATTAAATCATGGTCGAATGCTGAGTGCTTATACCCACCCTGGGGTGGATAGCCTGAACGCTTATAAGGAAGGGAGAGAGGCTTGCCCTCTGCTGCTGCTGTTGCTGCTCCGGCCTTTTTGCTCTTGCTGTTTTGCTGTGAACTTCTGCCCTCTTCCACGTGCCACCCTGCCTTGGAGCCAGCCAAGTGTGGAAGGAAACTTTCATGCACTGTGATTTTTCCTTCGTTAATTTTGGGTGTCAGGTATTTTGTCCCAGCAATGAGAGAAAAGTAACTGAGATAGTGACTCAAGATAAGTATGCATAGTTCATTAATCTTATTAAGTTTAGGCTTTTGACAGGAAATCTATCTATCTATCTATCTATCTATCTATCTATCTATCTATTGATACTGAGAATCTAATTAAGGGCCTCACCTTGACAGGCAGGTGCTGTAATGCTGAGCTACATCCCTGGCCCCTAATATAGTTTGTTTTGGAAATGTATATTTTTGCCGGCACTGTCCCTGGGGCATGCTGAGATGGCAATGGAGACTGGGTGCAGTGGCCCTGGGGTGCACCTGTAATCCCAGCTCTTGGGAAGCTGTAAACAAGTGAATCACTACAAGTCTGATTTAGTAGTGAGACCCTGAACACCCTGTAGATCCTTCCTTCAAAAAAAATACACAAAAAAAATGCATCTTTTTCCTAATGCAACTAAAATGTTTCAAATCTATAAATGGATTTAGAAATATTTATTGCTTATTTCTTAATAATTTCATAAGTACTTAATTCATTAATCAATAAAGTCATCATTCTCCAAAGGCAGCTAAAATAACATTGTTTCTTAAGTTTTTTTTCTTTCTTTCTTTCTTTAATTGTCTTTAATTGAATTTTATTTTTGAGACAGGGTCTCATTATGTAGCCCAGGCTGGCCTCAAACTCACAGTGATTCTCCTGTTTTCATCTCTTGAACGCTGGAATTACAACGCCCATCTGAAGGTTTTTTTTTTTTAAATGTATTTGGTACAGAGCCTACAGGGTCTCACTACATAGATTGGACTCCTAGTGATTCTCCTGTTTTTAGCCTCCCAAGTGCTGGGATTACAGGCGTGTGCCTCCATGCCCAGTCTCAACCTTCTCAGCACGCCCCAGGGGCAGGGTTGCATGGTAAGCTGGGGTCGAACCCTAGCTGCTGCTCTCTACCTAAGCAGGCCCTTTATCCTGCTGAGTTATCTGGCTGGCCCTGAAGTGTTCTTTAGAGTTGCCTTGATTTTGATTCTTTCTGTCAGTTGCAGGTGACCTTGGTTGAAGTTTTGGCATTCTGTGACACTTTTTAGGTCAGGCAGGAGAACACCAAAAGTCTTGTCCTTGTTTGTCACCAGACAGCTGTCAGACCACTTTTTCCTTCCTTTTATAGTTAATAGTTAAGGTACTATAGTGCCTGCTGGGAGTGACGGCCCATGCCAGTACTCCCAGCACTTGGGAGGCTGATGTAAAAGGGCAAAGACCAGGCTGAGCTACACAAAGAGTTCAAGGGCAGCCTGAACTACAAAGCAAAATCCCATCTCAAAAAACAACACCAAACCCAAAGAAACAAAAACAAGTCAAACCAAACCAGAATAGAACAAAAAAACCAAAAACACTCCTAAAACAAAAACAAAAAAACCCCAACCAACCAAAAGACTTCTCTGATTGAATCCCAGATGTTTTGTTTTGTTTTTTGAGACAGGGTCTCACCATCTGGCTTGTAAGAGCTCCTGATTATTGGGATTACAGGCCTGTACTATCAAGAACTGTGAAACAGCAGTTTCTACAACAGCTACATGCTTAGGCAGTCAACCTCTCTGAGCCTGTTTCCTTATCTGTAACATTGAGATAGTAATTGTTCCTCTTTTAGAAGGCTGTTCTGAAGGTTAAGAGGATTAATGTAAAGAAATATCTTTAAATAGTGCCCAGCATGC
>NW_004524881.1:1537875-1541151 GCF_000260255.1 Octodon degus
GTTGTGAGGTTCTGAACTCCAGCAACCTGAGGCTGAGAGCTTTGTGGAAGCAGCCACTTAAAGGCCTGAGCTAGGGCCATGCCCCCCTGATCATGTATTTTTTTGAACAATCATGTTAATTCATTCAAACAATCAATATTTATCTACGAATGTCATTGGATTGTGGAAACTTATTTGCCTCCTCGAATTACCAGGATATGAGCAAAAACCCTGGAATAAAGCGTGCGTCCAAAGTTTTAAGAGCGGTTTGATTTATTTGCATTTCTTAACAGGATCATTGTCCAGCACAAACCCTTTTTCTCTTATGCTGGTCACGATGAGTTAGTCAAAACCAAAATAAAAACAAATATTTAAAATCGTACACTATCGTCTGTCTCATAACAAGTTTGGGATGATGCTAAATTCATGTGAGGTGAAGGCAAAACCTGTCCAAAACGGTCTCATTAAGATTACAAAGTCGCTCGCAATTCCACCGGCTGCCCACTGGGAGCAGTGGATCTCTCACAAACTTCTACAGCGTATTCTGGTGGTGCGAGTTGGTTTGACACTCGTAGGCTTCCGTAGCTCACTTTGTAGTTAATATGGCGCCTCTTGCCGAGTGTCCCACGTGCTGTTTCCGGTAGGTTTGGGAGCTACAGCGGGGTGCAAGTTTTTCTAGTACTACTCCTGGAGGAGCCGGTCTGCAACCAACATGTGCAGCAGAAACAACAACAAGTTGCCCAGCAACTTGCCGCAGTTACAGAATCTTATCAAGCGGGACCCGCCGGCCTACATCGAGGAGGTGGGCGCGGGGCAGTTCGGGTGCGGGAGGCCTGGGCGCCGAGGATTCCAAGCCCGGGGAAGACGTGAGCGGGGCTCTGCCCTCATACGTGCAGGTCTCTTCAGGGGAGAGAAGGGCTGGGGAAAGGACTGTGACTGTTGGTTCGGTTGCGCCTCTGGATTTTCTGCCAGCTGCGCAGAGCCCGCCCTCAAGGAGACACCTTTAAAGCTTCGTTTTTCTTAGGATTTGCCGACCTCGCTGAGTTGGAGAGACGGAGGGCGCTAACTAACCTGTTTCCGCCAGGCTTCTTGGCCGTTTCCTGTGAGAAACTGGCCTGTGTTAATGAGTTGGTAACATTTGACGGGTCGTATGTAAAAATGTTTGCTTTCGACCGACGTCTGTTTCGCATTCGTTCTGTGACCGGAGCTGTGCGGGGAAGAGAGCAGTGCTCACAGCCTGGGACCAGGCCAGGGGCTTAGGATTCAGGGCTGAAGCCGAATTGAGACTCATTACAAGGTCGTGTGACATGAATGTCATCAGAGGTTGCATTGGGAAAACATGAGATTTGGCCTCAGTTGTGATGCAGTTTGAATACTGATCTTTTAAATTGTGAAGTTAAAGGTATTTGGACTGAAAAATGACAGAATGAAAGCTGTAAAGAAAATAAAACTGGACGGCAGTATGCTAGAAGTGGGGGCTGCTGATTTGGATCCCATGAATAGGGAAGGTTTTTCTGTATTAATAATACTTTCAGTGCTTCTGGGAGCCATTGAAGGGTTTTAAACAGGAAAGTGACATAACCGATTCATATTTTTAAAAATTTAGTCAGGTAAAGCGGAGGCAGCAGTGTACATCCGTAATCCCAGCACTGAAGCAGGTTGAGGATTGCAAGTTCAAACTCAGCCTGGATGACACTGTTACAAAATTTAAAAAAATTTTTTTTTTCTTTTAAGTTCTTTTTAAAATTTTAGTCTGGAATGTGTGTATGTCTGTGTCTGTGTTTATATACAATGGGATGTAGAAAAGCATGACTAGAATCAAGTTATAATAGCTTTTAGAATAGTCCAGGAAAGAAATGGCTGTGCCACTTTATCAATGGTATTGAACGGTAACACTGTACCTGGAAAATACAACTAGTAGGACTTCTTGGTAGACTGGATGTGGGGGATAAGAAAACAAATAAATGAAAGTTAGTTCATTCTTAAGGAGCTAGAATGATTTCACAAGATTTATCAAAATGAAGTAAGCCAAGAAAAAGAGAATAATGACTGGGATTTCAAGTTGTATATAATAATATTTGAATAAAGACAAAACAAAAATAACAAGAAGAGGGATATCCTGTAATAGTATGGAAATCAAAGTGTAGACATGTTTCCTTGACTGTACCTAAAATGGCTTGCAGGAAAGCTACATCTGCCTGAATATACTCAAAGTCATCTTGATTTAGGACTGTCAGGGGAGGATTATCACTCCTTGGGGGCTTTGGGAGGCCTTTTACTATACTGCAGGGCTAGATCCTACAGAAGTCAGATATCTACTTTGACTCTGGATTCTCTTTTCATTAGTGTTTGTCATAAAATTTACATTAAAATAATATTTATATTAAATGAATCAGAATGGCCCTTTACATTATAGTTCTAATGTTGAGTGGAATTTCTTCCAATAAACTTACGTTCTTGGAAAAAAAAGATAGTTCATTTTAAAAAAATTCTATATGCAGGTAGATATTACCTTGAATTGAAGTTCATTTATTTGATAAATACTAATTACCTACTGTGTGCTTAGTGAACTGTATAGATGAAAATTCTATTCTCCTTGGGTACATTATAGTAGGAAGAAATATACAATAGCAAGTAATATATGGTATATTAAATAGTGGTAAGTGCTGTGGGAAAAACAAGGGAAATAAGAAAGTGACTGTATAAATTGAAGGTGGTAGCACATGCCTATAATCCCAAGATTTGGGAGGCTACGGAAAGAGGATCACAGAGTTCAAGGCCAGCCTGAACTATCCTGTCTCAAAAAAAAAGTGTCTAGATATGTGAGTATGAGAAGGTGTTGAATTTTTAAATGGGGCAGTCAGGGAGGGTCTTGAAATGATAATCTGTAAATTATAACATAAGTGAGGAAGAGCTGTGTCTATTTAGAAGAATAGCAGTGCAGGCAGAGTAAACAAATATGTAAATCCTGGGGCAGGCATATGACTGGTATTTTGAAGAATAAAAAGGAAACCGCAGGATTTTGAAATGGATAATGAAGAAAAGGAGAGTAATAGGAGGAAAGATAGAGTTGTTTTTAAATAGTTACATGATTTTCTCTGTGCCACTGTCAAAAGACTTTTACTAAATCAAGGTCCATTCTATCCTGAGATATCATATAATAGAATATGATGAATTTTCTTTTTTCTATAGTTTCTCCAGCAGTATAATCACTACCAATCCAATGTGGAGATTTTCAAGTTACAACCAAATAAACCTAGCAAAGAACTGGCAGAGCTGGTGATGTTTATGGCACAG
>NW_004524881.1:1541251-1541739 GCF_000260255.1 Octodon degus
GTACCTGCGCTCCTGGTCTATTCAGGATCCGGAGGGTCCCAGGTCGTCTCACTCGCTGGGCCTGCGTTCTGTGTTTGTTCTGGATCCCACGGCCTGGGTCGTCTCACTCACTCGCCGGGCCTGCGCTCTGGGTCTGTTCAGGATCCTGCAGGCCCCCAGGTCATCTCACTCACTCATGGGGCTTGTGCTCTGGGTCTGTTCAGGATCCCGCAGCCTGGGTCGTCTCACTCACTCGCCGGGCCTGTGCTCTGGGTCTGTTCAGGATCCCGCGGCCCTCCGTCGTCTCACCTCTGTAGTAATTTTTAAAATTTTAAATATTCTTAGTGTTTAGAATTTTGATTTTGATCACCTATTGAAGGCAACTTTGCTTTATTTCCTTTGTGGTAGAATGAAATATAGGTAAAATTAAGTCATTCTGTGTTTATACTTTTTCTCCAGATTTAATAAATTTAGAAATGTTGATTAGGTTTAATGTGTATTTTTTTTTT
>NW_004524881.1:1542811-1544178 GCF_000260255.1 Octodon degus
ACAGATTGGCCACTGTTATCCAGAACATCTGAGTAACTTTCCTCAAGAGCTCAAAGATCTTCTCTCCTACAATCACACTGTCTTAGATCCAGATCTTCGAATGGTAGGACCAGTATTTGGATTAATAAATTGTACTATATTTATAGGTGCATAGAATAATATATGTTTGCATGAGGACGGCATCTTAGCTAACCAACTGTATAAAATATAAACCAGAATGGTTAACTGTTTCTTAAATGCCTGTATGTCTTGCTATTATACTTCTGAAAATACAAGCTTATTATGGCTTTTTAAGTTTCTACCTGGTCTGTGTCCTACCTGTTTTTCTTCTCATTTGTTTGCCCCTCTGATCTTTCTGTTTTTGTAGCATGCATACCATGCAAGGTGCTCTTTTCCGTCTTGAATAGGACATACTTAGTAGTCATTCAAATTGTGAATAGATCAAGAATTGTAATTGCAGTTTTTAGTTTCTCTAATATTTAATTCAGGGGGCCTGCCCCTTAGCTTAGTTCTTTAAGTGGCTGCTTCCACAGAGCAGTCAGGCTCAGGTTGCTGTGGTTCGATCCCCACAACTCAAGCCAGCCAAACTTGCCCTGAAGGCATTTGGAGCAAAAAAAAAAAAAAAAAATCTAATATTTAATTCAGTAAATCCTCATTAGGTGGGCAGGTTGGGCATTTAAACATTGTTACAGGAATGGTTAATCTTGGTACCAGACAAGTTTTCCTGTACCAGCCCAGAATGCCCATTTCCCCACCTGTGAACATCGAACTGCTAATGGCACCCAAAGATGTTGCAGTTCTGTCGTGGAGATTTGTGCTTCTGGATGCCCCTGTGATTGCCCTGCAGTTCATTTCCAGCCAAGAGCACATGCTCGCTTAGCTTTCCTCTTCTTCACCATTTCCTGCTCTCTTTACTTCCCTGGTGAGTGCACACCCCTGCAAGTGAAAGGTGTGGCTTCTTTAACTTCTCTCTTGGTGCATTTGTTGTTTGTTTACCAAAATGCTGTTGTTTTTTGAGTATTGATTTTGTATCCTGCTACCCTACTGAATTTGGCTATTATATCTACAAGTCTCTTGGTGGAGTTTTTGGTGTCTTCGTGTCATCTGCAAATAATGATAATTTCCCTTCTTCCTTTCCAGTCATTACAGTAGTCCCTCGCTATTTTGTGGTTTGGGGTTTGCATACTCATTTTTGTGGGTATTCAAAAAATACTAATCTTGAGACTGGGTGTGGTGGCACGCACCTGTAATCCCAGCACTTTGGAGGCTGAAAACAGGAGAATCACTATGAGTTCAATTTGCGTAGTGAGACCCTGTACACCCTGTACTAAAAAAAAAAAAAATCATGAATTTTTCGCTGTATCACG
>NW_004524881.1:1553274-1558699 GCF_000260255.1 Octodon degus
AAGTACCAGTTTGTCTTTCTTATATGTTTCGTTTTGAGACAGTTGCTATGTAGCCTGGGCTAGCCTTGAACTTGGGACAATCTTCCATGCTTAGTTTTTTTTTTTTTTTTTGTCTTTATTACCAGCACCACGGATGCATTAAGCGTTCTTTCTCTGTTTTTAAGGTACTACAGAATTTTATGTATACCATGCTGAGAGACAGTAATGCAACTGCAGCCAAGATGTCTTTGGATGTGATGATTGAGCTCTACCGAAGGAACATCTGGTAATAGATTCATTAATCTTCTCAGGAGTAGATTCTTGTTATTTCCACTTGTAATTAATACAGAGCACATAACACAGGTGTATAGTTATTTGGTACATTATGTTGGAAGTAAAAACACAGAGGCAATCCAAATGACTAATGACACTGACTGCCCACTCTTAAGGAGCTCGTAGGACCAGGCACTTTACCTTACCTCATCCAACATCAGAACACTCAGCTTGTCTGGAATTATCTGCATTTTATAGGTGAGATGAGATGGAAGTTAGTAGAGGAAGCATTTAGCTATTAAGGGGCAGGGCTGAAATTCACTCCTGGATCTTACTCAGAAGCCTATAGCACCAGTTCTGCCATCCAGTCAATTCAGTGTGTGGTTTGTAGACTTGTTTTTATGATACATTGTCCCAGTTCACATCTTTTGCATATTGCAGCTTTTTTTTTTTTTTAACTATATAATATTGCAACAGGGTACTTGGGGAAACTAGACAAGTTTTTTGTTAGTTACATATAATCCCAACTTCAGAGGTGATAACTGTTAGTATTTTATAAGGATGTCTTCCTGGTCTTTTTATTTAATGTGCATTTATGTGGTTGGAATTTTGCTGTTGTGCTTGGAATTTTGCTGTTCTTTCCTTGATTCTTTTCCCCCACCTTCCTTGAATAGGTCTTGTATCATTAAACGTTCTTCAAATACTTTATTTTACAAACTTTCTGTCATAAAAATAGGTTAAAATTTAATTAAATTTTCTACCTGTGGTTCACTAATTTAGCACCCCCTGACTTTTAAAATGCTAGAATATTAGTATTTATTACATTGTTTATTATGTGGTGTGAAATACAGTATTATGAAAACTTTTTTTTTTTTTTTTTTGGTGGAACCGGGGATTGAACTCAGGCCCTTGCGCTTGCCAGGCAAGAGCTTATTCTACTGAGCCATCTCCCCAGCCCATGAAAACTTTCTGTGAAATGCTTATTATCTTTCAGGAATGATGCCAAAACTGTCAATGTTATTACAACTGCGTGCTTCTCCAGCATTACTAAGGTGAGCACTGTGCTGGAGGTCCATTTCTGGGAGGGAGGACAGATAGGGGTGGGCTGTGTGTGGTCATGGAGTGGATGTGGTCAGATAGCTTCCTTGGGTCCTCCTGTGCTGAAGAGACAAACAGAATTACCAGGACATTTGTTGAACATTAGAATAAGTGGTAGCCATTTATGTTGTTTTCTCCTGTGATTCTTGACGTTAAAATTTTAAGACTGTGTTTGACTTTCTGTTAGAAGTGTTGTGATACCCCTCATCTTGGGGGAATGCAGGAATTCTTGACAGTCTACCTGAAGAACAATATAGTTTCATGGTTCTTTTGTTTTGATTTTTCGTTTTTGAGGGGTGTTGGGGATTGTATGTACTAAGATCTTTTGTATGCTAAGCATGTGCTCTGCCACTGAAGGCCCTCCCCCCGTATTTTTAAGTTATATACTTATGGGACATATGACATTCTAAAAATATTTTAACTAAGAAATAGGTACAAAAATCCTATCATCTTGGAATTTTTTTCCTTCAGATCCTAGTCACAGGGATGTATATAGTGTAAATAAAAGTATTTGTTCTTTGTCATGACCTTGGTTAGGTACCTGACTGTTTTCTGCTTAATCTGTAGATATTGGTTGCCGCTCTGACATTTTTCCTTGGGAAAGATGAAGATGAGAAAAAAGATAGTGACTCAGAATCTGAGGTTAGTATAGTCAGAGATGCTTCTGAGTTTTACAGTTCCTCAGATTTCCTTCTTGCCCTGAGTGACATTGTCTGGCAGACACGTGAGCTACTTCTGTGATATGTTTGAATCTCTGAAGGTTCCTGATGTGAGGTCTGTTCATATGTGAATGTTCACAACATGAATGTTTATAATTCAGGAACTTGCTGTATATAAAATTAGACTAAAAATTACTGCTAATATATTTTTGAGCTTAGTGTCAACATCTGTGAATTTTACCGTGAGGAAAGGGAAGGGAACAATGCTATGGCATCTTTGAAAGAAAAAATATTTATGATACGAATTTTTCTTAGAGATATTAAAAAGAAATTATAAAAACTCCCTTATTTTAGTATATTGGTAATTAGATATGCAGTATTTGATCAACATCCTTTAAGTAATGTATTTTCATTGTACATTTTGTTGTAGATACTATAGATAGATAAAATAGGTGTTTTCTTGACCTTGTATTATTATTTCCTTCCTAGTTCCTGTCTCCTAGGTAACTATTTCATTTTTTATGTATTTATACATGGATATGTGTACATAAAGTTTCAGAATGTAGTAGGCTTGGGGCCAGGGAGATGGCTTAGTAAAATAAGTGCTTGCCGCACAAGGGCCTGAGTTCAACCCTTGGTTTTGCGCCCCCCTAAAAAAAAAGAATATAACAGGCTTTGAAAACTATGTGAATAATATCTGCTGCAACTTAGTTTTTTGTGTCAATATGTATAGATCTGCTGGTGTATTTGGAGCTTAAAGAATAATTTCCATATTTTAGGATATGAATGTATTATTTTATTTAAACTTTCCCCAATTAATAACTTATTTTCATTTTCTTTCAATAAATGCAAAGGTGACTCGCTGAATATCATACTGAAAAAAAAAGTGAGAAGGATATAAACTCAAAGATCAATGCTGTAGTGAAGAATTTTTTATGTGCCTATTTTTCCAGATATATGTGCATATTTTTTACTTCCTTTGTAAAAGTTTTATTCATTTATTTTTAAACAGTACCAAGGATTAAACCTAGGGCTTGCTAGGCAAGATCTCTACCACTGAGTTACAGTCTCCAGCCCATTTTCTTTTTTATTTTGAGATAGAGTTGCTGAGCTGATCAGACTGGCCTTGAACTTGGGATCCTTCTACTTCAGCCTGTCAAGTAACTAGTACTATAGGCATGCACCACAGGCTTAAAGTTGTAGTGTTGAGTTTTAATAGGTTTGTGCAAAGAGTGCAGAACAAAAAAGTGGTTGAAAGGATTATGTGTTGCTTTTATGCAGACTTTCCTTGTTTTCAGTTTTATAGAGTAGTTTCTTCTTCAGGATGAAAGACCCACCGCAAGAGACTTGCTTGTGCAATATGCCACAGGGAAGAAGAGCTCCAAAAATAAGAAGAAGTTGGAAAAGGCAATGAAAGTGCTCAAGGTGAGATTTATACTTTGGAAATGAGGTGGGAATCATCAGAGTGAAGAATAGTTTTCCTGTTTTTTTAACTTTTTTTGACGGAGCTGGAGATTGAACTCAGGCCCTTGCGCTTGCCAGGGAAGCACTTATTCTAATGAGCTACCCCCCTGGCCCTTGAAGAATAGTTTTTTGTTTGTTCGTTTGTTTTTACTTTTTATTTTTTAAAAGTTTTTAATTAATTGTATTTATTTATTTTTAATTTTTTTTAAATTGAGAAATAAATATGAACGAGACAGTTTCACAGCTGATTAATAGGACAGTTTTGATAATCAGTACATGAGGATGAGTCAACGGCCATTGCTTGACCAATTTGCTCTCTGTGAAAGCTTGAGAAAATGTTTTTTCTCTCCATGTGACTCTCCCCAGGCACACTATACATCATCCAACAGATTCATCTGTGGCTCCATAATATGTTGTTAGAGTACAGGTTCTCCTATGTCCTGAGTCTTCACTGACCTTGAAAGGTTAGGGCCAAAATGTTGGCTGACCTTGCAGCCCTTCCAGCCCTTCCTTTTCTCCAATTTTGAACTGCTAACTTAGGTTGTTAACCCTCCAGAAGAGAAGCTAATTATTAACCTGCATTATATGCAGTTCGATTTACCCTATCTGTCTAAATATCAAACATTTTGGCATATCATGGAACAGATATTTTCCATCAAATATTGGTATGTTGAACTTTTAAGTCCTTACAGAATATGAAGGAAAAATAATTATATAAAAGTAGAAATAAGCATTTATATATTTTTACAAAGAAATTTAGAAACCTAACCATATATGGAATTGTAAGTCCTTATACTAGGGAGACAATACGATATTTACAGGTGTGGGTCTGGTTTATTTCGCTAATAAGTCTATCTTCAAGTGGCATCCACTTAAATATGAAGGCTTCAAGTTTATCATTCTTTATAGCTGAGTAGTACTCCATTACATAAAAGTACCACATTGAAAAATAGTTTTATCTAGAGCTTTTAAGACTTTGAAATCAGGAAATAGCATTAAAAAAAAAAAAACACCATAGAAATGTATACTGAATGATTTTTTTCCTTTTTATGCTATTGAGAATTGACCCCAATGCCTTCACACAGAGCTACAATCCCTGGCTTTTTTTATTTTTTATTTGACAAAGGGTCTAGCCATGTCTTGTTAAGTTGCTGAGGCTTGGCTGGAACTTGCAGTCTTTCTGTCTTAGTCTTCAACATGCTTGCTGATTTTATAGGTATATGCTACCACACTGGACTATGTAGTAAATTTTTAAGACTAATGTTTTAGATTAAATTAATTTTCACTTGTTTTGATCAAGTTGAATTGTATTAGAGTACGTCCTCTCAGGAGTACAAAATTGAAGTACATTTGATTATTTTTTAATGATTATTCTGAAAATCACGACTTTGGTCCCAGTGTATTTTTTAATGCTTGTATTTCTAAAGTCTTCTAAATCTCAGGTGCTAATGGTTAGAGCACTCTTAAGATTTAATCTTAAAAGTAAAACCATCTTTAGTTCTCATTGAAGTTTTTAGGTGAATGATTTTTTCTTTTTAAGTAGCTTAATTGGCTTGATGATAGCCTTTCTCACTTTAGCACATCACTGTACTTCAGAGTAGAAAGTATTTTTTTCTCTTTCAGAAACAAAAGAAGAGGAAAAAGCCTGAGGTGTTTAACTTTTCGGCTATTCACTTGATTCATGACCCTCAAGGTACATAGTGTCTTTGCAAGTTCCTTATTCACTTTATTGCTGCTGATTTTGTTTCCTGCTTTCCAGATGTTCAGGGATATAAGACAGTTGTCCCTTGATAGACAGTAAGTGCTTAGTTGCTCCTACTTGGTTGTAGATGGAAGATTTTATTGACAAACAGTGATTTTTTTTTAAAGTAATTTATTTATTTATTTATTTTTATTTATTACATTTATTTATTGTGTGTGTGTGTGTGGCCAGCTCAGCCCACCAGGGGGCG
>NW_004524881.1:1558799-1564104 GCF_000260255.1 Octodon degus
TTGACCCCTATTTATGGTTTTAATGATTTTTGCCTAAAAAATTTTAAAATACATTAAAATTAATTTCTAACATATTAAAAATATTAAAATGAAATAAAATACACTGTTTACAGTATTTATTTCTTTACCATGCCAGATGAATGCATACTGTACCGTACAGTATTGTTAAAATTATGTAGACCTATGAGCTTAGAAAATGGTTAAGAACATTAGAAGTGAGAAAGGTTTATAAGAGTGTGAGAAGGGTTTATAAAGTCTTAAAATATATTTAAATACTAAAATAAATAGAACGCCCCTACTTGGCTGATTTTCACTTACTGCAGGGGTGACTGGAATGGAACCTCTGATAAGTGAGGGACCACTGTATTCCTCTTATTTCTCTCTAGCATTTCTCCATAAACGAATTATTTGTAATACAACAGGACCTTCTTTCGTTGGTTATTCTGATAGCTACCAATCCTTATTAACCACTAATTTTTCCTTTTTTTTTTTTTTTTTAAATGTATTTAGTACAGGGTCTACAGGATCTCACTACACTGATCAGACTCCTAATGATCCTCCTGTTTTCAGCCTCCCAATACTGGGATTACATGCCACCATGCCCAGTCTCAGTCATTGTCTCAGTGTGCCCTGGGGGCGGGGCTGGCACATCAAGAATGATCCCTGGTGCCTGCATCTGTCTTAAGCAGGCGCTTTAATCTATTGAGCTATCCTGCTGGCCCCCTCTTTTTTTGTTTTCTACAGGGTCTTACTACATGGTTCAGACTTGTAGTGACCCTCGTGTCTCAGCCTCCTTAGCGCTGGGATTACAGGCATGCTTATCATGCTGGATTCTCGGGCTGGCACAGAAGTGGAATTGGGACTTCGCTCACCAGGGAGGCGCTCGCGCCACTGAGCTATCTCCCCCACCCTATCTTTTATTTTGGTATTTTTCTAGGACTTTTAGAATCATTCCCAGTTTTCTTTCTTGTGTATATAGATTAAAAACTTTGTATTTCTTGGCATAACATTGCAACTACCTTTTAAAATACTCTCAATTTGTTTTGCTGAGGATAAACCCAGGGCCTTCTACATGGGAGGCAAGTGCTACATGGAGCTACATCCCTAGCCTCTACTAACTTGTTTCTGAGCTTTAATCTTGGCTGAGAGAAATGTCTTAACCTTTTTAGTAGTGCCCCTGATAGTTTTGAAAGCATCTAAATAGTTCTAAACTCATTAGCTACACCAAGACATAGAAAATCACCTCTTCTCCAGGACTTTCTTTTTCCATCTAATAAGAGTGGCTTTAGAAGTAAGCGGAAGATTGTCTAAAGTTTGAGTCCAGTCTGTGCTACATAGTGAGTCCAAGGCTTGCTTGAATTTAATGAGACTCTGTCTCAAAGAAAAAGTAAAAATTTGGGTGATAGTGCTGCACATGAGAGTTGGTGTTAAATAAGAGTGCTCCAACTACCTGGGCATGATGGTACATTCCTGTAGTCCTAGTATGAGGCTGAGGCAGGAGGATTGTAAATTCAAGGCTAGCCTGGGCTACACAGTGAGTTCAAGACTACATAGTAAGACCGTGTCTGAGAAAAACGTAAACCAAACAAATGAAAGAGTGTTGTTTACAACTACTGCTGAGTCATGCTTAGTGCTGACAGGATTTCAGAAAATGTCTTGGGCAGTCACAACCCCTCAGAGTAAAATGTTATGTCAGTTACCTTATCTGTCTTGCCTTGTGGACTCATGACCGACTTAGATTTGTTATATAAAGGCAAATTCCAGAGTGGCCGTCCTTGACCTACGTGTGTGAATCGCCCTTATTTTTAGTCAGAATTTACCCATGCATTTTGTGTCTTTCTTCCTCTTCATGCTTCTCATTTGCTGCCATGCCCTTGCTTCCGCCTCTCTCCTCCCACCTCCAGTGTGAGCTGTGTTCTACTGCCTAGAAGAGCATTACATTAGTGAGAGACAGAAAGCTCTTTAGGGTATGTAGCCTTCATTTTCCTCTTTTTTTTTCTTTCTTTTTCTTCCCAGTTCTTTTTATCATTTATTTATTTATTTACTTAAGTATGTATTTGGTACAAGGTCTTAGTACTCCCTGGGATTATAGGAATGCACCACCATACCCAGTTTTGTTGGCCACATAACACATCCAGAGTTCCTGGGCAGCACATGATGTACCATGGATCGAACCTGAGTCCTTGGGTTTGCCAGGCAGGTGCTTAGACCACTGAGGTTATCTGCCCAGCCTACAAAGCCCACTTCTTATCCTTAAGGAGTTTACTGAGTGAAAGAGAGGGCAGTATACCTGAAAACAAACCTAAGTGTATATATGACATAAAAATATATTTAAAAATGTACCTAGTAAATGAAATAAGAAAAGGGAAAAGGTCAAACTTATAAGCCACAGAGATTAAAGCTACCTAAAAGAGGTGGCACTTGGATTTCTTTTGGCTTCCAAGAGCCATCTAGCCATCATTCACTACACTGGGCTTCTACCTGCTGTGCCAGGCTATTAGAAAGCTCCCATGACCAAAAAAAAGATATAAAAGAGAACATGTCTGTCCATGTAGCCACCATTGCTCCTGAGTTAAACAAGCTGATACCATTGAACAGAGAACCTGGTAGAGGGAGGATATTGATTAAATTACTGATATGAAATTACTGAATTTGACAATCAGACTTCCTGTCTTTTTTTCAGTTGAGAAACAACTGAGAATTTGCATCTATTGTGCATTAGAGATATTTAGATTAAAAGAATAAATGGGGGGCTGGTGAGATGGCTCAGTGGTCTAAAGCACCTATTTAGAACAAGCTTAGCAGAACACAGGAACCACAGTTCAATCCCCCCAGCACCACATGCCAGCCAGCCCCGCCCCCTGGTGGGCTGAGCTACCCCCCCACAAATAAATAAAATTAAAAAAAAAAAAGAAAAAAAAGAATGGATGGCCTCTTAATTTCCCAGATTAAAAACTCATTAGTCTGACAAATGTGGGGGCCCTAAGACTGGTAGGGTGGGACTTGGGGCCAGGTAATTCCAAGGATATTTTTTTTCCCATAATTTTATTGAGAAACAAATAGCAATGAGATAGTTTCAAACCAAATTGGTAGGACAGTTTCAATAATTAACATATTGCATAATTCTTCCTAGTGGTTATTTGTTGTATAAGATGCAGGCATGATACCCTATTTACAAACACTATTACAACAAATCCCTCTATTCATTTAGAGAATGTAACTATATAACTATCCTAACCATTTCGAATATACAGATACAAAATGGACATTCATCTGTATCCCCTTTTTTGTTTAATTCTGTCATTTGAATATTATAGGTGTGTTAACTCAGCAAAATATTGTAAGAGTCCAGAGTCCATAATAGTATTGGGTCTTCCACTTGACTGGCAATGTCAGAAATTGTTGATCTGAGTCCCCTACAGCTCAACATAACACCATGGCTTTACTTCTGATACTTGGTTTTTATACTTTTCTGCTGGATGGTTTAGACCAACATAAAACAAGACCTATGCAACAAGAGTTGTAGCTTTTGGGTCTGATAAGGTCAGTGAAATCCCCTCAGGATTTATGCTGAGATCCTGTGCCTCAGATTGTAGATCCTTTGTCAGTGTCAGCCATGTGGATGAGTCACGGCCATTACTTGGCCAGTGTGCTCTCTGTGAAAGCCTGAGAGAATGTTTCTCTCCATGTGACTCTCCTTAGGCACACTCTATATCATCGATCACTTTCCTGTTTGGCCCCATAATCTTCTTGATCAGAACAATTGGGACACTACTGAGTTACATGACATTACAGTACAAGTTCTCATATGTCCTGAGTCTTAGTTGACCTTGGAAGGTTAGGGCCAAAATGTTGGCATTCCTTGTAGCCCTCCTTTTTCTCTAATTTTGGTCTGCAAACTAGGTTGTTAACCATCCAGAAGACAAGCTTATTGTTATTACCATACAATCTAGGCTGTTAAGCTTAACCTTACTATCTGTCTGAATATCAAACATCTTAGGCATAACATGAAACAGGTATTTTTCATCAAGTATCGATATGTTGAACTTTAAGTCCCTACAGAATATGATGAAAAACATTTAAAAATTAGAATATATTTTAAAAATAGGCATAAAGAATTATATAATTCTTATGTTTATACGTAAGTCCAAAAATCTAACCATATACAGCCTTGAAGCAGGACAGTCCCACAGCATTCTTTTTCCTGTCTCCTGCCTTCATTCCCCACCCCCTTTTTGAACAATTATGTACCCGAGAGACAGCACGGCAGCAACTGGCATGTCATGACAAGCAGCCCATATTCAGAAGATTAGAATGACAGGCACCCCAAGCATGAATCTACTATTACAAATTTCCATCAGTGCAGTTGCTTAGTTCACAGGTGGCAGTATATATTGTTAAGGTGAGAATCATTCCAATTAACGGCTAGATTCAAAAATCTTCTGAAGATTCTCAGGATCATTGCCTTGCCCATCTTCTGCATATCACTGTATGGCTTGTCACTGTCATGTTTCCTGGCTCTTCTCCTTTCCCTCTCTTAGTTAGTCCTCGAGTTCTTGCTTTCCTTTTACTTGTATTACACCTTTCTATTTGTATTTCTTCTTTTAAGTTCTTATATTAGGGAAACTATATAATATTTAGTTTTTTTCACTTATGAGTATATCTTCCTCTATATCTCTTTGACTCTGCTTCATGCGATCTATTTCTTTCCTGTATCACTCTTTCAAGAAATCTGTCATTTTTCTAATCTGTATTTTTTAATCAATGTCTTCTTTAGAAGCAATTAATTTTTTTACTGCGGTGTTTTCTTCAGATTGGGTTTCCTCCCTATGTTTCTGTAGTTGATTCTTTACTTCAGATGCTATGAGTTCAGAGAATTCTTTTATTTCAGAAAAGAATTCTGCTCTGAGTTCCTCTATAACTTTCTGCTGTTGCTTATTTACTATGGACACTATTAATTCATACATTTGAGCTGAGCTAGTAGAAAAGAATTCCACTCTGAATTCCTCTGTAACTTTCTGCTGTTGCTGATTTACTATCGACGCTATTAATGCATACATTTCAGCTGAACTAGTGTCTTCTGCACTTGTTCTGGGTGGGCATTGGGTTTCCTCCATATGTTTCTGCATTTCTCTACTGCAGATGCTATTAATTCAGGGATTTCTTTTTTCATTTCCAATCTGAGTTCCTCTATACCTTTGTGCAGTTTCTTTATTTCAGAAGCTGTTGATTCATTGATTTCAGCTGTGCGATTCCCAATTTCTTCTGTGCTAGTGTCCTCTGCACTTGTTATGGGTGGGCTTGG
>NW_004524881.1:1573834-1579306 GCF_000260255.1 Octodon degus
GGCTGGCTGGCATGTGGTGCTGGAGGATCGAACCGCAGTCCCTGTGCTTTGCCAAGCTTGTTTCAAGTAGGTGCTTTAGACCACTGAGCCATCTCTCCAGGCCCGTGATTTTTTTTTTTTTAATTTAATTAATTTGGTACAGGGTCTCGCTGTGCAGCTTGGACTCGTAGTCATTCTCCTGTCTTAGCCTCCCCAGCACTAGGATTATAGTCGTGTGCCACCATGCCTAATTTCGGTGGTTGGTGCAGTGCTGACATGGCATGCAGTACTGGGGGTTAACCCCGGGTCCTTGCGCTTGCCAGGCAGGTGCTTAGACTGCCAAGCTATCTTCCCAACCCTAACAAACAGTGATTCATAATCTATAGCAAAAGAATAAAATTATGGCTGAACAGGTCCATTTGAGAGTCATGGCTTTAATGACACAGAAATGTAGGAGATTGTACTTAGCCAAATAAAAACAGGTAGCCTGTTTTTGTTTGTTTTTTCTCAAAATCAAAATATTGTTCTGTGAGGGCCGGGGAGATGGCTCAGTAGAACAAGTACTTGCCTGGCAAGCGCAAGTGTCTTGAGTTCAATCCCCAGTTCCGCCAAAAGAAAGAAAGAACCCTTAAAAAATTGGTCTGTGAAATCAGAAGTGGGAAATCCTGTTTGTTTGTTTGTTTGTTTGTTTGTTTTTAGATAGTCTGGGATTACAGGTATGTACCACCATGCCTAACCTTGGGAAACCCTGTTCTAAAACAAGTTCTCAAGCTTGGCCATACATTAGAATTACCTGGAGAATTTACAAAGCTGTACTTCTTAGGTTCTGTTAACTTCAGAGATTGTGCTTCAGATGCTGTGGGGCTTGGCTGGTTGTTGGGAGTCTGTATACTCTGTACTTTACCATATGGCAATGTTTGCCCTACCTCAGTGTTCCTCAAACTTGAGTGTGTTTACAAATCCCACTTTTCTGAGAAAGTCCTTGGTGGACTGCATGCTGTTGGTTTGTAGACCACCCTTTGAGAAGCAAAGCTCTAGAGAATAATTCAGTGGAATGCCTGTCCCTCAGGTACTCAAGATGTGACAGTAAGTCTTGAGGATCCTTAAGATGAACTCTGGGTACCACTGAAGATAGGCCCATCTGTGTTTAATCTTTTCACTGATCTAACTGCTTCTTTTCCCTACCCATTAGATAGTGTTGTATAGACTGTGCCCACAGTGAACTTTTGTGGTCTTCTTATTCCAGATTTTGCAGAAAAGCTACTCAAACAGCTGGAGAACTCTAAGGAGAGGTTTGAAGTGAAGATGATGCTTATGAACCTCATCTCCAGATTGGTGGGAATCCATGAGGTTTGATATACATTCTTTTGGTGAATGTTATAAGTAGAAGTATTCTGGGTAAAAGGAAAGCCATTAGATTAAAGCAATATCTTTTAACCCTGAGGCTATTTATACCTATACAGTTAACAACTGTCTTTCAGTCTTTATCACTTCATTTTCATTCCTGTGAGTATATTTTATTTTTACATGCATTGTTTATGAACAACTTGTGTTTTCCTTTTGTAATTTCTTTTCATTTCATATATAATTTTCCTGAGCTTATATAACCTACATATTTTTATTGCTTCTTACTGTATTTCACAGTTTAACCCTATGTGGCTTTCCCAATTTCCAGATCCTTCTACTAGGAAATTGTCACATTTGTAAAGCTCCAGTCCCCAGTCATTTTTTATTAAAATAGATTATAGGAGCTTCTTGATATAGCTATACATATGATATATCTGTTCAGGGCTTCACATACCTACTCTTCAGACTACTTGTCATCTGTAGAAAAAGAAAGGTGCCCTCAAATTGAGATCATAGAGAAATGGTGTTGGGATTGTTCCCCATCTGTTCTCATGACTGGTGCTGTATTATTCTTTTATGGTACCAGGGATCAAACTCAGGACCTTATATTTGCCAGGCAGGCACTTTTGTCGCTGAGCTATACCTGTAGCCCTAGTGCTGTGTTACTGAACATGCTACTTTCCTTAAAAAATTTTGAATAAAAAGTGAAATGGCCACTGGAAGTATAGCTCAGTGGTAGAGAGTCTGGTTAGCAGGCACAAGGCCATGAGTTCCATCTCCAGCAATTTTGTCCCCTCACCCACCACAAAATTAGGAAAAGTAAAAGAGTTTTTGTACTGGAAATCAAATAATACAGCTATATATCAAGTTAAAAATGAAAGAACACATGTGAAAGTGCTCATTCTCTTTTCCTAGGAAAAATTTGTCTGTTCTGGAGAGTACATTGCTTTTTCTGTGGACTATTATCCAGAGTTGGATCAACCCCAGTTCTTTTAACATTTATGCAGTAATTTCATGTCAGATCTGGGTTTAAGCTTAATTGGAAAGCAAAGTGATTTGTGATTTAAGCATGTCTATGTAAGTACACTATAGAGAGCTAGTGTTTTCTCTTAAAATACTGAGTACAGTGATTCCTCCAATGTGGTTAGACTGCTAAACAAAAATCAGTACTGTGGGTTTTTCAATGACTAAGTTACATCAGTGCTTTTCAACTTCAAAATTGTATTCTGTTGTTTGCTTTAGAGCATTAGTCACAGTACTGTTCCTTTTTCTAAACACAGAAACATCAGTTCTGTAGCTACACTAATTTTTTTTTCTTCTGATACTGGGGATTGAACTCAGGACCTTGTGCTTGCCAGGCAGGCATTTATGCCATTGAACTGTCTCCCTAACTCCCAGAGTTAGTTTTTTTAATTTATTTATCTTTTTCAGGGAAGGCTCTATAGGGTGTTCAGCATCTCACTACTAGATCAGACTTGTAGAGATCCACCTGTTTATAGCCCCCAGAGAGCTGGGATTATAGGCATGTGTCCATTCTCAGTTGCTGTCTCAGTGTGCCCCGGGCTCCTGCGCCTGCTTGCAGACACACTGAGCTATTTGGCCAGCCCCTCCCCAAAGTTTTAAAAGTAGAAGAATGTTACATTTTGGTTTCTTCTGTCTCCCTATTTAGTGTACTTTATTCTTCCTTTATTTAGTGAAGATAACATTTCTTTCAGTTGAGAGGTCTCTTCGGTGTTTGCTAGAACACATTGAATCGTCCTGGGATGATTGTTTATTGAGACAAAACAAAAGTGAAAAATTAATCTCAAATGAGTTAAGCATGTGATGTAGTTCCATTATGAGAAAATGAAATTGTGTTTGTTATATAAATACTAAAGTCAGTACATTCTTCTCTTTATAGCTTTTTCTCTTCAATTTCTACCCTTTTCTTCAGAGGTTTCTGCAGCCCCACCAGAGAGGTAACCTGCCCACTTACTATGCCCCTTGGTGGCTTTGGCATTATAACTAGTCTTTTATTTTGGAATCATTAAAGATAGAGTTAGGAGTGAAGTACTGCATATTTAATAGAAAAGGGAAAAGGAGCTCTTACATTTTCTTTTTTCAGTCTGTGATGGGTTAGATGTTCTATTTATCAACTATAATAAACAAATATTTTAGTAAACAAAAAATCAGTGTCTAAAAGCAAGTCATTTCATAGTGTGATAAATGTTCACATTGAGCATTCTAGAAGTTTGATCTTTGATAAATACCAGGATTTTATCTTATGCCTTGTTTCCCTTGTATGTGTTATTAATTAAAAGCAACACAGAAGCAGCAAAGATAAGATTTTCATTTTCTTTGAATTTGAGCTCAGGTAGGAAAGAAACTTAACATTTATTATTTATTGAGAGCACTATGCAAAGTGCTTTCCATCTTTCATCACATCTGTCTTCAAATTGATCCTGCAAGGTATCTGTAGAGGAAAAATGACTAGGTTCAAATCAAGAAAGCTTCACTTTTTCCTTTCAACAGTGGCCTTGTTCTTTGCAATAACTGTGCTGGCCTTCTGAAAAGAGAGTAACTCTATGTATGTGTGTATATTTTCAGTCATTCAGTGATGTTTTCAGTGCTGGCCATTGTGTTAGACATTTAAGAATTCCACACTGACCATAAAGTCCTATCCTCCTGGATCCTGCCACAGACAGTGTTGTATATAATGTGTTCAGGTAAAGATGTGTTTTGAAGAGAAAGAAGGCAAAATAAGGGCAACAAGAATTTTGGGGACAGATTCTATTTCAGATTTTCTGGTCAGGAAAGACTTGGATGAGGCAGCCTTTGAGCAGGGACCTGAAGGAAATGAAAGGGTGTGCTGTGCTGGGAGCTGGGAGCTGGGAGTTGGATGTTCAGGTGGAGTAGGACAGTAGCATGAGGGGTGAAACCTGCTTGCTGTGTTGCTGCAGTCCTGAGTGGCAGGTGATACTGTGACCCTTCTCACCTCTTCTGTTTTCAGAAGTAACAAAGATCCTTCTGTTTGCTGCACAAGCCTCTCATCACCTTGTACCTCCAGAGGTGAGCGTTAAGCCTAACTTCTGGGTCTGGCATGTGCAGGGTGGTGCTACTGCTGGCTCTGTCTGTTCTTCCCACAGGGTTGTTTCCTTTCTGCTCTTTCTTAATTGAGCAGAGGCAACAGTAGCTCTTGGAGATAATACAAGAAGCTCAGTTGTACAGCTTGCAGGAAGTAAGGGTTTTTTTGGAGAGGTTAACAATGATTTTGTTTCATACTATGTTTTATGATTAGAGGAAGTCAAGAATATTAGTAAGCATATAGTGATTAATTTTCAAAGCTGCTAATCCCTTTGATTAAAAAAACATGGAGTTATCCTGTGTTAAAATTTTTTCACGTCAGTTGAAAAATGATTAAAAGAGAGATGTAGTGCTGTGAGTAAAGTGTAGTGGAATGTGCATGTTTTTGTCTCTGCCCTCCTCAGTCCTGATCTCTTCCAATATCAGACAGAAGGTGAATAACCTGCTATTTCTTATCCACAGGAATTTGTGTGGATAGTATAGACATTTACATATGCTCATCTCCTTTTGTTCCTAACTCAGATCATTCAATCATTGCTCATGACTGTGGCCAATAATTTTGTGACAGACAAGAACTCTGGGGAAGTCATGACAGTTGGGTACGTAGAACATGATTGGAGGCCCTTAATATGTTTTTAGTGTGCTAGGTTTGCCTGAGCTGTACAATTTCACCTGTAGTGTGATCTCTAGAAAAGCGGCTCAAGGGGCTGGGGAGATGGCTCAGTAGGATAAACACTTGACTAGAAAAGCGGCTCAAAGTATACTTGAGTCTTTTCAAGGGGCTTACTGTTTTTATATTATTGGCTAGTTTTAGTAGGGACTTGGACAAAAGGTACTTGTGCTTCTAGTCAACAGTTTGTTTTTTGACTGTTTTACTCTTATAAGCAAATGATGGGCAACCTCTAAAAGTTTTATCTCTTACCTCCCACCTTTACCCTAAAACGAATAGTTTATTATTGAATCACTCTTAATTTTAGGGCAGCTCCCTTTGTTTCATAATTCTTTTATTAGTACGTGTTAGCAGTATATAATGGTTACATTTATAATGGGGGTTGGTACATATATATGGCCCTTTTTTTTTTT
>NW_004524881.1:1579406-1580468 GCF_000260255.1 Octodon degus
TTGTAGAGCTTTGGTGCAGTTATAACCTTAGCACTTACTGAAATGAAGGTGCAGATCTAAAGTTTGGATTTATCCTGCTGTGCCTGGCTTGGGTCTGGCTGCTGTGCTCAGCTCCTTCCTGCTGCCGCCCTTGGGAGTGAACCTGTTGTTCCCCTCTGGCAGGATGTTCTGCTCCTGAACTAGCTGGGTGGTTTTGTCCCCTATACTCTCTGCAGGGATTGCAGCTGCAGGGTTTCACCCCAGCCCTGTAGTCCAGGCCTGAGCTGAGTCTGGAAGGGACAAGGTGGAGTAGTGGGGAGAGGAAGCTCTCCCACACACTCACCAGGCCTGGGCTAGGACTGGATCTCCATTTTTCTCTTGTTTTATGTCATGTTTTATTTTTCTTCCTTAGACATTTTGCAAAGCTTTGATCTTGCTGAGAAATAAGAATCTCATCAGTCCATCAAGTCTGCTGGAGTTGTTCTTCGAACTTCTGCGTTGCCATGATAAGCTTCTACGAAAGGTAAAGAGCAAATGTCCCCCTCACCCCTACATCTTGTTCTTCCTTGAGATGACATAAAAAGGTTGCCTAGTGACTAATAGCCTACAACATCCAGGCAGGATGTTTTTCTCAAGATTGAGGTAACTTGACTGCTTTAGGCAATAAAGAACTTTCTGTCTCTCACTAATGTAACACTCTTCTAGGCAGTAGAACAGGCCTCTGACACATCCTCATCCTGCCCTCCCAAATAGGATTAACTTCCAATTTCACCTGCTCCCAATAGGCAGTTATGCATGATGGTGATTTAAATTTTTTTGAGAAGACTGATGTGAAAATAGGTTTTCCTTTTTGGGGAATATACCAAGGAATGCAATTTTGGGGTCATACATGACATGATCAAAAAATATGATGCTTTTGAAAACACTTGCTTTTAGTGAAAGACTTGTTGCCATTAATCCCCCAAAGGTTTTTTTTTTTTTTTTCTTCCAACACACATCCTGCCATTCTTTGTGCTTTCTGAAGCAGTTCTGGAAATCTTTTTCTCTTTAAGTGTCAGGTTAGGGGGGCAAGGCCCTAGCTCA
>NW_004524881.1:1582947-1583567 GCF_000260255.1 Octodon degus
GAACTACAGCAAACTGAGGCTGCCAGCATTGTGGAAGCAGCCACTTAAGGAACTGAGCTAGGGCTGGGCCCCCTATATGGCCCTTTTGATCTATTAAAAATCACTGGTTTAAGGATTGTCTGTACTATCCTGATAACCGATATGTTAAAGTTATTTTTTATCTCCCTTGGACAATATTGCTAGGATGGGAGCTTGACAGACCTTTAGCCTTGCTTATTGAACCTGGCCTCTTTTTTCCGTGGAGTTTGAGAGTGGGGCTGTATGACTTCTTTACCACAGTAAGCAAGCACATGTGTGACTTAGTTGTAGGGCTTATTGCACTAGCATAGAAAAGGAGTAACTGTCAGGAATAAAAGCCCAGTCAGCTCCCACCCTCCTGTTTTCTACCATGCTATGGTTTTAAGAGAACTAAGCCACATAAAATCCTATTTATATTCCTTTTAATTTCATTACTCAGGGAAATTTTGTTAGGTTAAACCACATAAAGTTGCTTTACTTTTAATTCATTTTTTCCTTTTCTAGTATCAATGCTATAAAGGAGATAACAGCTCGATGTCCTCTAGCCATGACTGAGGAACTTCTCCAAGACCTGGCTCAGTATAAGACACACAAAGATAAGA
>NW_004524881.1:1585792-1621750 GCF_000260255.1 Octodon degus
CAATGCTATAAAGGAGATAACAGCTCGATGTCCTCTAGCCATGACTGAGGAACTTCTCCAAGACCTGGCTCAGTATAAGACACACAAAGATAAGAGTAAGTTGTATGTTATTTTCTGTAGGCCAGAGAGTACAGTGTGACTCATTTTTACCTCATTGTGCTCTTTGCTCCAGAATTTCTAGTTGAAGGTATTATTTTGTAGATGTAATGATGTCTGCTAGAACTTTGATCCAGCTCTTCCGGACACTGAATCCTCAGATGTTACAGAAGAAATTCCGGGTGGGTGAAGCCTGCTGCTGTTGAGCTAAAGATTATATGATCTCAGAATGTGAGAGTAACTTTCTACAATTTGAACTTTAGTATTTGTGTTGTTTTTCTTATAAGTACTGATAGTGCTTACGATTTTATTTATGTTTAGAATATAATTGAATGGATACCATGGCTTACATATTTATAGTTGCAATGTGTTCTATGACCATAACTGAATCTTATGAGACTGATTAAACTTGAAAGCTTGAATCTCCAATTTCAGTCAGTAGATTTTGCTCGGATTGAAGGCCTCTCCCCAACCAGGCAGCACCTATTCCAAGGAATGAGGGACATGTGTATATAACAGAAAGATAGATGGTACTTTGGAGACCTGAAAAATAACGATTTTCTTTACTAACTGCCAGTATATTAATTTGGATTAGAAGAGGATGAGAAAGTAGTGGGCAACATTCTGGCTCTGGGGTGTTTACTTTGTCCTGAGACAAAAGTAAGAAATTGTTTTGTCACTTGGTTACCTCCATTTTTTATAGTACTACATTCTAAATTCATACTCCTGCCTCATATGTTTCGTGATTTGTGTTTTACAATCTGAGTACCTTATTATAAAGTTTCTTCTGCTTTAGGGCAAACCTACAGAAGCTTCTGTGGAAGCTAGAGTACAAGAATATGGTGAATTAGATGCTAAAGATTACATTCCAGGAGCAGAGGTTTTGGAAGTTGAGAAAGAAGAGGATGCTGAAAATGAAGGTTCATCTCCCTCCTTCCCTCCCCTCTCCTTTTCTTTCTCCCTCTTACCCCCTCTTCTCTCCTACTGTCCTCTTTCCTGTCATACTGGTGCTGGGGATGAAGCCAGGACCTGTGCATGCTCACATGTTCATCCACCATGGAGCTGCACCTTAGTCCCTGAAGGTTCTTTTTTGCCTTACCATTATTCAAGATTGCATGGCAAGATAGGAGACTGGAGAGTGAGTTGGGGACATTATTGTGAGTGTTTGTATATATGCCAGACCAAAGAGCTGGTACACTACAGGTCATTGAGGCCACCTTATTGGGCATCTGCAAGGTTTTTTCACCTCCAAAATTTGCTACCTTGGTTTTCTGAATAATGGAAACCAGTTTCGTATATCACTATATTTAGACAGGTCAGATATTTGCTGTATGCTCAAGCTAAATGATCAAGTCCAGTTATGATGGATATAGTTAGTTCAGTGAAAAGAACATGAACTGTAGAGTCAGGCATGATATGAATAATTTCAGCATGGGCTGCAGTTTCTGGTTTTGGGACTTTCCTCTGGAGTCTATCCTTATTCTGTTGAGCTGTGAGGGTTAAAGGAAGTGATTATAAGGTTAGGCTTATGATACATACCTAATATTTAATCCCCACTCCTTGAGTTAGCTGAATTGAGGTGGCTTATTTCACAACAAATACTCCTCAATTCCTGGAATGGAGTGTCTTTTCAGGGTTCAATACCTTTTCCATTGCTTGATTTTACTCATCTCGCTGAACATACACAACAAAGAATGGTGGATCTCTTAGCAAATTTTTTCTCACACAGATGGGTGGGAAAGTACCAGTCTCAGTGAAGAGGAGGAGGCTGATGGTGAATGGGTCGATGTACACCACTCTTCTGATGAAGAACAGCAAGAGATCGTAAGTCTTACAATTTCTGTACCAGGACCAGGGAGATAGCTCAGTAAAATAAATGCCTGCCTGACAAGTGCAGTGTCCTGAGTTTAATCCCTGGTACCCCGCTCCCCCCAAAAAATTCTGTACTAGTACATCCCTATGATCTTCATCAAGACTTGTCTTATGCTGGGCCTTGTTGGAGACCAGCATAGTATGGCCCAGAGCCCCCACACCGGGCAGCCCTGAGCCCATGTGTGCTGTACAGTCCCAGAAGCTGAGCAGCATGGCCACGGAGGAGCGGAAGGCCAGGGCTGCAGCCATCAGCACCAGTCGGGTCTTGACTCAAGAAGACTTCCAGAAAATCCGTATGGCTCAAATGAGGAAAGAGCTCGCTGCAGCCCCAGGGAAGGCCCAAAAGAGGAAATATATTGAAATAGATAGTGATGAAGAGCCCAGGTAAGGTAGCATAGCACCACTTGTCAGTCTAATGAAACCATTGGGGGAAGGAATTGTACTCTTTCTCAACATTTTATTTTTCTCTCACTCTAGGGGTGAATTGTTGTCTCTTCGGGACATTGAGCGCCTTCATAAAAAACCAAAGTCTGACAAGGAGACACGACTAGCAACTGCAATGGTGAGCCAGGCAAATAAAATGAAATATAATCTAGAATCTGACTAGCTATAAAATGGCTTTTTAAATTTTTTTGGTCCCACTGAGGATTGAATGTAAGACCTTTACACTGAGCTGTATCCCTAGCTCTTTTATTTTTTAATTTTTTTGTGTTTTTTAGGGAAGAGTCTACAGGGTGTTCAGGGTCTCACTACTGTAATTCAGACCCGTAGTGATCTGTCTGCTTACGGCCTCCCAAGAGCTGAGACTACAGGCGTATACCAGCGCGCCCAGTCTCAGTTGCTGTCTCAGTGTGCCCTGAAGGTGGGGTTAGCATGGCAGGCCTGGGCATCCAATCCTCAGCCCCTGCACCTGCTTGCAGACACTTTAATCCGCTGAGCTATTTAGCCGGCCCCCTAACTCATTTTTAAAAATTATTTTTATTTTAAGACAGGAATCTTCCTAAGTTCCAGAGTTCTCCAGGCTAGCTGGGATGAAATTTGTAATCCTCTTGCCTCAGCCTGTCAAGAGTGCTTTGTTTATAGATATACAGTACCACATCTGGCTTACAGTGGCATTTTTATAATTTAAATAAGGATATAATTAATGTAGAATAAAATGCACAGGTGTTAACTTGAGTTAAATAAGTTTTGGCAACAGTATATAGACATGTAATCTCTGCAAAACAAAATTTAAAACACAGGAAGACTGTTTCCATGTTGATGATATCAAAAAGCTTAGTCCATTTTCAAAGCTAATAGGAAAAGAATCAACTGTACAGTGATCACTGAAAAGCTGGAGCCAGTCATGTTGGCCACTGGCCTGTGCTGGCCCTGTGGATGCTGTATCTTGCCTGCATTTCCAGCCTCAGTTTCTCCACCTTGTGTTAGGTACCATCCCACACTAGTTCCTTCTTATCCTGCATTTTGTTTTTCTCTTTTTGAGATAGGATTTCACTATGCAGTTCAGGCTGGCCTTAAATTCACTTTATATATCACCCAGGCAGGCCTCAAACTTGAAGTGAGCCTCCTGCCTCAGTCTCCCAAATGGCAGGATTACAGCATTCTGTTTATACTAAGCTTATTGAGATGAGTTCAGAAACCTACCTTCTTTCTTCTCTACACCACTGAAGTGTGCTACCTCCTGCAAAGCTCTCCTTTCCCCCACCATGAATGCCTACATCTGAAAAAAACAGCTTCTGTGGCTCCCTTTCTGCAAACATCCTCTCACTGCGCCAAGCTAAGTTAGAGTCTTTTGTTCCACTGAGCTTCTTCCCCTCCCCCTCCTCTCTACTCTCTTGTCTGTGTCTCTGTCTGCCTGTCTACCTACTTATCTGTCTGTCCGTCTGTCTCTTTTTCTGAGATGAGGGTCTCACTGTTAGCCCAGACTGGCCTTGAACTCATAATTCTCCTCCCTCACCATCCCAAACACTGATCTTCCATAGAGCTGCCCCTCCTGTATTAGGATACTTGGTGCCATTTCTTTGTTGGATGAGTCCTGGGACCCAGGACTATATTCCATCCATGCTGTGTCCATGGTATGCAGTAAAGTGCCTGGCATACAGCTTGCATTTATATTGATCCAGTAACTTGGAAAGTATGTACTATTAAGGAAAAACATGAATCTTTTTGTGCTGGTAGGCTGGAAAGACAGACCGAAAAGAATTTGTGAGGAAGAAAAGCAAAATGAATCCATTTTCCAGTTCCACAAATAAAGAGAAGAAAAAACAGAAGAACTTTATGATGATGCGATACAGCCAGAATGTTCGGTCCAAAACCAAGCGGTCCTTCCGAGAGAAACAGGTGAGTGTGACTTGCAGCCCAGCTGGCAGGAACAGGTCTGTAGTTGCAGAACTGCTTAGGCTTGATTGGTTGTAGCTTCTGAAGACCATGCACTTGGGATTCAGGAGAGCATGGAGAGAAGCTGAGAGGGCAAGTAAATGCCTGACCTGAATTTGTTGGGACTCAGCTGTGTGACCGGAGGGGCTTACCATATTTTTCACCTACGTGAGTGAAGGGACACAGTTAGGTCACCCCTGAGGTCTGTTTACATGCTAAAATTCTCTGTCATGTGATCAGTGAGATTTCATTGATATTAATAATTTTCTGTCTAGTACTTTTCTAAAAGTAATCAGTTTGTGTGGTACTGTCTGAGAAACAATTTCAGGGAAGCAGGGAGACAAAGAATTATATATGTGGACTTTGCAAAAAGCTGTGATGTTAACAGACCTGTGGGATTTCATTTTGCCCTTTCATGGTCTTTGTACTTATGCTATACAGGTGATTTTATTTATTTCATTCTAGAAAACTAAATAGTTTATCTCCTCCTGGAAGTATACCGGCATGTCCCCAAATGTCATTGTGAAGGAGCTCCAGGAAATCAGCTCCTTGGTGACACAGTCCTGTTTTCTGAAGCAGTGTCCCTAAATAGTTTGTTGAAGGCAAACCTGCAGGAGGAAGTTTCATGCTAATCTCGCCTTATTCCAATTTTAGTATATTATATGTTGCCAAAGCAAGTACAGCCACATTTCCGAGTGCTCCTTAGCCGTGTGCCATTAGTGGCTTCCCAGATGAACAGCACAACTCCACAGCATTCTTCAGAGTCCCCAGGGGCTTCAAGGAAAGAAGGATCATACTTCATATCTCCTCTCCCCCTTGGTGTCATTTTACTGTCTATAGTAATAGGATCTTTTGTGGCTGGAAGAGGAGGTGACTTTGGATAACTAGGAGAGGACAGTAATGCATATGATGGAGGAAGAGAGGCTCTTGTGGTGGAACCTTTAGGAAGATAAAAGAAGAGGTGGGAGGATATACCTGTGTCTTATGTGCAGTTGGTGGCACTTGAAGGGGGAGGGGCAATGCAGAGTTTGAGAATGGCCTGAGTTTTGTTAGAGAGATTAACAAGCAGAATTAAATCCATATCACCAACATTAACTAAGGTACATAGTTCTTACCATGTGGCTTAACAATTCCAGAATGTTTCATTAACTCGTTCAGTTAGTATACATCAGGAGGTACTGTGAGTAAAGCACTTATACTACTGATGAACATAAGATACTGATGAGTCTAAGTAATAACTCCTTAGTCACACATGGAGAGAAAACATTCTCTCAGGCTTTCACAGAGAGCACATTGGCCAAGCAGTGGCCATGACTCATCCACATGGCTGACACTGACAAAGGTTCTACAGTCTCAGGTACAGGATCTCAGGATAAATCCTGAGGGGATTTCACTGACCTTCTCAGACCCAAAAGCTACAACTCTTGTTGCATAGGTCTTGCTTTATCTTGGTCTTAACCATCCAGCAGAAAAGTATAAAAACGAAGTATAAAAAGTAAAGCCATGCTGTTAGGTTGAGCTGTACGGGACTCAGGTCAACAATTTCTGACACTGCCATTCAAGCAGAAGACTCAATACTATTATGGACTACTGGATTCTTTTAGAATATTTTGCTGAGTTAACATACCTATAATATTCAAATGACGGAACTAAACAAAAAAGGGGGTGCAGATGAATGTCCATTTTGTATCTGTGTATTCAGAATGGTTAGAATAGATAGTTACATTCTCTTAATGAATAGAGGGATTTGTTGTAATAGTGTTTGTAAATAGGATATCATGTCTGCATCTTGTACAGCAAATAACCACTAGGAAGAGAGTATGCAATGTGTTAATTATTGAAACTGTCCTACCAATTTGATTTGAAACTGTCTCATTGCTATTTGTCTCTCAATAAAATTATGGAAAAAAAATGAGATTAAGTTAAAAGAAATTTATGGACTTATACCTTAAGTATCCTAACTATTTTGCTGATCTACAAAGACAACCAAGATTCAGGCATAAGCTAAAGCAAAGGAATCAAAGATCCAAAAAGGTTGGACATTTAGATTTACACTTGGTCTTAGCCAAAAGGCCGAGAAGCAATTGGACATTTAGATTTAGAGTTAGGCTGTTTCTACTTAAACTGTTTAACAAAGCAAAAAGTTACAAATACCTCATTAAGATTCAGAAGCTAGTGGCTGGTGAGATGGCTCAGTGGTCTAAAGCACCTACTTAGAACAAGCTTAGCAAAGCACAGGGACCGCGGTTCAATCCCCCAGCACCACCTGCTGGCCAGCCGTGCCCCCTGGTGGGCTGCTGAGGTCACCCCCCCACACACATAAATAAATAAAATTAAAAAAAAAAAAGATTCAGAAGCTAGCAGTTTTTTAAGGTAGGAAGGTACTTGAAATTAATGGAATAGTATTCATCATTCACTTATATTAGCCTTGATTACTTTTTTTAAAATTTAGGTTTATTGATAATTTCCTGATTATTTTGTGAAGATTTAAAAATCTTTAAGTGGTCTGTATTGTCATATTTAGTGAAATATATCTGATCTTGGAGAAGACAATTTGGAAAGAAGATCTCCTTTTCTGTTGGTTTTAATCTGGACAACATGTTCCACTCACAACTCCCAAATATTACACCCATGTTCACTGGAGTGCTACTGTGTATTTTCTCTGGAGGCAGATAATGCTTTTATAAGGAATGTGATTGGCTTTCTTCAAACATTGGTCTTTAAATTATCTTTTTCTCTAGATCTTACATTCTTTACCTTCATATTCTACCCTGTGTAAGCAACCTTACTCCTTTAGTTAGAGAAGGACTATAGGAGATGAAAGGCTGGATTGAGAATTAATTAGAATTAAATAATTCACTGTTTTTATTTCATCTTGGATACTTTAAAAACAAGATACACATATTACATTTTTTTTTTTTTTTTTCAATGCCAAAGATTGAGCTTGGGACCTTGTGTTTGTCAGGCAGGCACTTATACCGCTGAGTTTATCCCCAGCCCACATATTAAAAATTAAAAACTTGTATTAGCTAAATATTTTATTTTGATTCAATGTTAGTATCTTCATATCTGAGCCATCATAAGGATGATAGCATTTATTTATTGTACATATTTTTAGTTCATTTACTTCAGTAAACAAGCACACTTGAAAATTAGCATATAAGAGATTATTTTTCTCTGCTTCCAGTTGTGCATTGTAGGAGTTACCTTAAATCTGCACAAGTGCCAAATGCCATCTAAGCTCTTTAAATGGTCTATACATATGTGCCCTGTTTAGTGGAATATATCTAATCTTAGAAAAGTATTGTGAAAAAGATCTACTGTTTTGTTGGTTTTAATTTAGACAGTGTCCCATCCACAACTTCAAAACATAGACCAGAGGTGCCATATGTTCTCTCTGGAGGTGGGTGACATGCTGATTCCTGCTTTCTGGAACTGCTGCTATATGGAGATTTGTGCCCATGACCTCACACAGCTGTGGAGAGCTTTGCACATTTCCCAGAAGCGCAGCAACCTCTGCCCCAGATAGGCATGTGATCTTTAGGATGTGTTTCACAAGTTACAGCTTTTCAGGATGGTTTATTGGTTCCTTTTTTGATAAGCTTATTTATAACCAAATTGGTATGTGGAGGTACTTGAAAGTTGTTATATATAAATGCTTTTTGTTTTTCTTCCAGCTGGCCCTACGAGATGCACTTTTGAAAAAGAGGAAAAGAATAAAGTAACTTCCAAGCAAGTTTTCCATTGCATGGAGAATGCTAAATTTGAGCAGTTATTCTGAAAATTAGTAAATGGAGGATATTTATGTACATTAAAAAGTCCCCAAAGCGCTATATTATGGAAAAACACACTAAATTTGGTAGCAGTTGTGTGTTATTAGTGGAATGGGTAGAGGTGGCAATCTTTCACACATGAACAGTGGTATAAAATAATTTTATTTTAACATTCATGCATTTTAACATGAAGTGCCTACTCAATTGTCACTGTAGATATAAAATTGAATGAGCTATAATCATTCAAGACTTTCATGGGGGAGGGGGTATATACATGTGTGTACACAGGGCAGTGTAAATAGTTCTCTGGTAGACGTAGGTCCACCTGGAGTCCCTAGGGGAGCACTGAGGCCTTACAGACTAACTCTGCAAGAATGTGAGTTAGCTATTCTATTAAAACAGGACCGCGTTACAAGAGTAAGAGATTCTTACTTGTAAATAGGCTTACCTGCTGAAAACAGGTCCCGGCTGTACAGATTTTGCATAGATAAGTTAGCTCTTTGAATCTAAATTATTTCAATTTTTTTTTTTTTCCATGCTGTATAAACACTTTTTGGGTAAGATTTCATTTCTAAAATTGCCTTAGGTATAAACAGTTTGAAAAGTCTGTTCATCATTAAGCTGTTTACATTTTTATATTTATTCCTCAGACTCCCTTCTCTCTGTGTAATATTTTTATCCCATTGTTTGCTTTGTACCTAGTAAAAGATTTCTGAAGTCCAGGATCCTCTTGTATGTACAATAGTGTGTGTTGTTTGCCAGGCATGCCTGAGTGGGTTTTGGGGGATTTTCTCTTTATGTGTAGTTATTATATTTAGAAGTAATTTGGTGCCTTTTGCCCCAGATTTTTTAATCTTGTGTTAGATTAAAATATTAAAGGGTATTTTCTTGCCCTTCAGAATTAAAAAACAGCTTCTGAAATCACTTTTTTTTCTCTTTGCATTTTCTTCTGTTTGCTTAGAGTTCAGTTTCATCTTTATTTAAATGAAACTTCATTGATACCCTACATCACTGTTAGGGTATTAAACTGTCAGATTCAGACCGCAGCCACTTGATTGCTTCACAGGAAGTGCCCAGGGCAGGTTTGTATATTTCAGACCTGAAACTATTTCTTCTTCCTTCCTCTTCATGCTTGAACTGGATGTCACCTCATGTGTCTGGATCTAGAAAGTGAGTAAAATTGGAGACAGCATAATAGGTGGGGGCAAGGAACTTTGCTGTGCACGCCTTTGCTGGAGTGCCCAGAAGCTTCATCCTCTGCATGGGTATCTCCACGTCACATGGACTCCAAAAAGCCAAAGTCTTTTCTTTATTCTGACTCCACCAGAGAACGCAGGAACCCAGGGCTTTTCCACTGAACTACATTCCTTTGCTTTTTTTTTTTCCTGTCTTTTTTTTTTTTTGTTTGTTTGTTTGTTTGTTTTTTTTTTTGGCAGAACCAGGGAGTGAACTCAGGTCCTTACACTTGCCAGGAAAGCGCTTATTCCACTGAGCCATTTCCTCAGCCCTCCCTTTTTTTTTTGAGACTGTTTTAGACTAGGTTTTACTGAGTGACTCAGTCTGGGCTTGAATTTATGATCCACTGTGTCAGCCTCCTATAGTCTTTTATTTTTTTCTAAATCCTTTTGTAGTTTTATAAATCTTGAGAATTTTTCTGTTAATTTGAAGACCAGATTCTCATGGGTTGAGTAAAACCAGCAAAAGTTAAGATATAGGATGGTTTTAACCTTGAAGTCATCAGATTCTGAACTTGAACTTTTCAGTATTAAATTTTTACTATCACCAAGAATTTTAAAATTTTTACTATCACCATTTCAGTGATAAACTCACAATATATGAAAGTATATGAATCAAAAATGTTGATATATATGTAATCTCAGTAAAATCCACTAGTAAATATGCTCCACATTAAAGCATAGTTTTGAAAATCTGTTCTCTATTGTATCCCCAGTGCTTGTTCATTGTCTAATCCAATTTTAGAGGCTCTGCAAATGTTTAACCACATGATTCAATGGGTTACAGTTTGTATGTAAATGTTGTACCACCTGTGTCACTGATTGATTTAAGACTGTGTTTTGTGGGAGGTTGTATTGATGTTGTTTTTATTTTGTTTTATTTTGACATAAGAGTTCATTCTATAGCCCAGGCTGACCTGAGTTCATGATGATCTTCCTGCATCAGCCTCCCAAGTGCTAGGATTACGGTCGTGCACTGCTATGTCTGCTAGGAATCACTGTTTATAATCACTGGGCACATACCTGCCACAAAGTAAGCATTCAGCAAAGTTCTCATTAATGGTTAGAAATCTCTTGTTATTTTTTCATAATTTACTTTAAATGAGGTGATGACTGGGGAGATAGCTTGGAAGTCTAAGCACCTGCCTGGTGATCGCAAGGTCCGAAGTTCGATTCCTGGTACCATGTGCCATCCTGGCCTTGGAAACCCAGGCCTTCAAACGACATGGTGGTGCATGCCTATAATCCCAGTGCTGGGGAGGCTGAGACAGGAGGATCACTATAAGTCCGAGCTGCTTAGCGAGACCCTGTACCAAATGAATTAATAAAATATGCCAAGAACAGTTGTTACCAAAAATTTATTTTACTCCTCAAATTCAACACTTAGGCAAATAATTTGAACTATTCCAGTGTCTGTTGTGTGCAAAGCCCTTCCAGAGCTGTGTGGGTTGCAGAGACAGAGGACCATGGTGCAGACAGCTTAGAGAACTTTGAGAAAGAGCCACACTGAGAAGTGGTGTGTGAGGTGATGCTAAACATCAGAGTGTGCCATAAATATATATAATTTTTATTAATTTGAAAAATCAAGCAACAGATGTACCTCAGTGGTGGAACACATGCCAGGCATGTAGAAGACCTGGGCTTTAATAACCAGAACTGTAAAAAAAAATTTTAAAAGCACAGCATAGGGCTAGGTGTATCCTAAGGAAGGAGCAGTTCAGCTTCCAGGGGATTCCAGTGTTTCCTAACTAATACTTGTAATACACAGCATAACAGTAGAAAATCTTAAGTTATGGTTTAGAAGTTGGTATAATTTTTAAAAGTTATGGTTAATATGGATTATTCATATTCTAGTTCTTTGGAAATTCGTAATCTGTAGGTATTACATTGTAGTTCTATTTTAACTAAAATGTTTGATTAGAATACTATATTCTAAACTTTTTTTTTGACAGGGTCTCACTATGTAGCCCAGGTTAGCCTCAAAATAACAGCAGTCCTGTCTCAGCTTCCTAAGTGTTGGGATTGCAGGTATGCACCACTGCTCTTTAAACTTTTAAAATATCAAATTTACAAAATTAGGTTCTATAGTGCCACCAAGGGACATCCTTTCATTTGTTGCTTACATATTTTTAAAATACATTACCTAAGATTTAAGAAAGATGTTGAATAAATAGGTCAGGCAGTTGCCTGGATAAAGTCAAGGCTTTTCTCTTAGTGTAGTCTTTTATCTGCACATGCATAAAAATGCAAATTAAAGCAGAGCACACAGTTAACTACAGCTAACTTATATTTATGAAAGGCACTTTTTATGCGGTTGTCATATTTCTGCATATTCTTTTGAAATCATTGTGATTTCATATAGAAATGGTTAAATGAAAGCATGGAATATTCACAGAGTGGATTATTGTGGAGCCATTAAAATGTTTATAGTAGGAGCCAGGTGAAATCTCAGCACCCTAGGAAGCTGAAGTCAAGTTCTAGCCCAGCCTAGGCAGTTTAGCTACTTGATGAGACCTTGTCTCAAAATTTAAAAAGTGATTTAGGCATGGTGGCACAGGCCTGTAATCCCAGCACTCAGGCTGAGTCAGGAGAAATGCCATGAGTTCATAGCCAGCCTAAAGTGCGTAATGAGAGCTCGTCTCAAAAAACAAAACAAAAAGAGTAAAGTACTGTCTCTGAATGTGAAGGTCCTGTCTTAAAAAAAAAAAAAAGAAAAAGGAAAAAAGGCTGTAGCTGAATAAGAGGCCCTGAGTTCATTTCCCAGTATTGCTAAGTAAATGAATTATAAAAAAATTTAAAGCTTACAATGGGAAATGTATGGTACAAATCAATAAAATGTCAATGTTGTTATTGTTTAACCCACTATATATATACACATAAGAAAATAGGAAATAATAAAAGCCAAAGGAAGTAGATATATGTTAAACGAAATGTGCCAGGTATTAAACAGACTTGTTTGGTGTTGTGATTATGTGTAGGGTTTTTTTTTTTTTTTTTTTCTACTTTACTTTCTAAACCTTTTTACAGTATACATGTTTTTATTGTTGGCATGTAAGAAAATAAGATAGACAATAAAGATATACTGAGAGTCACTCTGGTAAAATTTCTCTAATTAAAGAGACCCCCACCCCCATAAGCAGCAAGAATAAGCTTCAATATACTACCTGGAAATCTGGATAGACTACTCAGTTTCTTAGATACTTTTTCCTTCTACATTACTGTACACTTTCTGCTCCTGTATGACAAAGGAACCTTTCGCATGTAATTTCCAATAACATTTTTCTCACGTCTCTTGAACCCTGTACTTGCCCACCACCATACTCAAGTACTTGTGTGTCACCCAAATGTTTCTTAGTTATTTCTTGCCACAGAACTAACTACCCAGGGGCCAAGCAGATGGTTCAGTAGAATAAGCACTTCCCTGGCTAGCGCAAGGGCTTGAGTTCAATCCCTGGTTACTGCCCACAGCTTAGTGCAGTTCCTGTCTCTCTGAGTAAGGTATTGAGGTGACTTAGCAGGAGCCTGGGGCAGGAGGAGCCTCTTCCAGGGTGGTTCACTTCTGTGGCTTTGGACAAGAAGCCTCACTTCCTTTCCTGCTTTTGGCAGAAGGCATCAGTTCCTCAACATGGGGATAGTTGCATAAGACTTTGTAGGTATTCTTAGTATGTGACAGTTGACTTCCTCTAGAGCAAGCAACGTAAGAGACAAGAAGAGGCCACGGAGACTTGTGACAGTCTCAGCAGTTAGTTGCCATCACTCAGCTGTAGTCTGTTCATTAAAGGAGAGTCGGTAAGTACAATTCAAAGTCAGGAGGCAGGAGGACTGAAGGATATCCAGACCTGTTTTAAAGCTGCCAGGGTGTATTTAAACCAAACAAAATGAGATGCCAGCCTTAAAAACAAAACAACACTTTTCTGACCTGCCTTCTTGCACTGTCTACAGTTTTTTGTTTGTTAGGGTCTTTCAGCTGGCCTTGAACTCACTGTAGCCCAGGCTGGCCTCAACCTCATGGCAGTCCTGTTCACTGACCTGAGTGCTGAGAGTAGAAGCAGCAAGTGCTTCTACTACCTGATAGAAGTGGGTTTTTTAATTTTGTTTGTTTTTTTAAAACTGTGAGCTTTGATCCATAAATAAACCATGATAGCAGCCACAGCATCTCTGAAATTAGTGATCAGCACAGGAGCAGCAGAGAGGAGAGGGCTCAGGTAGTTTATTTGTTTTTTGCAGTATTGGAGATTAAATTCAGGACCTTTACGTTAAGCTGTTTTTTGTTTTTTGGTTTTTTTAAAAGATGGAATCTCACTAAATTGCCCTGCCTAAGCTTGAACTTGTGATTCTGCCTGAGTCTCCCAGATTTCTTGGATAACAGACATTCGACACCATACCCAGATTCTATTTTTAAAAATATTTTTTAAATGTATTCATGAATTTGGTATAGGGTCTTGCTAAGCAGCTTGGATTCCTAGGGATCCTCCTGTCTCAGCCTCCCCAGTTCTGGGATTACAGGTGTGCACCACCACACCCATTTTGGTGGCTGGCATTGTGTGCTCAGGGTTCCAGGGCCGGCATGGCATGTGGTACCAGGGATCGAACCTGGGTCCTTGCACTTGCCAGTCAGGTGCTTAGACTGCTGAGCTATCTCCGTGTCCCAGATTCTATTATTTTTTCTTTGTGTAGTGAAATGAACACCTCCTTTGTATTCACTGAATACACAAAGTTCAAATTAGAGACTTAGGAAGGTAGGCTTGTTGCTAGAGGGATTCCAAGTCCTTTATTGCTAAGAAAAAGGAGACGTGTTTTTAATGCATAACTGGCAATGGGGTTAGAAGCCTGTCCTCTGTCCCTGTGGAGGTCTCTGACAGGCTTTGGGTTCCACAGCCTGGCTTGGCTGGAAACAGAGCACACCCACAGCCTGTTACCTGGACAAACACTTCACTTCTGCAGGGCCACATTCCTCCTCAGTAAACTCCAGATGAATCAGATGCTATCTTGGCTTGTCTGGATGGCTAAATGAGATACTGTTGGCAATAATACTAGGTACAGAAGTGTAGCTTTTTAGATCTTGTTTTAAAACAGATGAAATGGGAGTGTTAAATAGAAACTAATGTGTTTATTGGGATGCCTTCCCGCTCATCTTGATTGAGGGTACTGTTAGTATTGCTTCCTCCTGAAGGAACATCCTGTGAGCCTTGCTTTACCTTCTGTAGGCTGGCACAGGACAGTGGAGTGCAACACACGGAACTACCGCCTGTGCATGGCTAAAGACCATGGTGATTTTATAGCATCCTGGACCCTTCACGTCCATGAAGTAGGAATTGGGGCTCTGCACCAGGCGCTTCTTGTGCTTTCTCTTCTCCAGAGAGGGATGAAGGAGATCTTTTGTCAGAGGCATGTTCTCATGGGGAGGTTATCACGGCCTGAAAGGCCCTTATCCCTTATAAAATCGTAATAAACGTCTGAAGAATTTAAATTTAAAAATGAAGAAAGCAAGTGGGAATAGGGCGAGCGACTATGGATTTTTTTTTTTTTTTTTTTTAACTACTACTGTGTTACTCTCCCACTACCTCCTCTCTACTGCACATTTTAACCTTGCACTCTGCTATGCTTATGGTGTCTGGGGCATTCAGGCTGAGGGAACAGAGAGGTGTGTGCGGCGGCGCAGATTAGAGGAGGGACCGCCAAAGACCCGGTGTAGGGCTCCGGGTGGGAATGGGGGCTCACGCGCAGGGAGCCACCTCCAGCCCGGGCCCCGCCCCGCCCCTCCGCTTCCTGCTGGTCCCCGGCGTTCAGGAGACCCAGTAGCGTTTCCGCGTAGGCCCGCCCCGCCCCCCCTGCTCCACTCAGGCCTCGCCCCGTCCAGGCCCCGCCTCCGCTAAGGCCCAGCCCCTCAGGCCTCGCCTCGGCTCAGGCTCCGCCCAGCTGCCCCAGGTCGTCACAGTCTCTTGCCAGCGCAGAGGTTCGGTCTCCAGGTCTGCTGGCCGGAGGCATGCGGGCGCCAGTACTTCTGCTGCTGCTGCTGCTGCTGCTGGCCGGAGCCGTGCCGCATTCCACGAAGCGGTCCCTCGTGCCACCGCGCGTCAACGTGAGTCTGGATGAGGCACCCGCCGCTCGCTGGCTGCCGGCGCTGCGTCTCTTTGACCCGGGCCTGGTGCGCTCCGCGGTGGCACTGATCGTGGGGTGAGCTGCGTGGTCTGCGGGAAACATCTGAAAGCCAGGCTATGGGGGTCAGGGTCCCAGTGTGCACGCCTGCCTTGGTCTATAGGATACAATCTACGCACCCCCTTGTGACCCCCAGCGACCCCAGCAACTGCCCTTTTGGGCACTTCCTCAACTTTGCCTTTCTCTTCCAGACGTCACTGGCCGAGGCATTTAACACATACTCTGCCCCATCCTTCCTCTAAGCAAGCAATACCCTTGCTACTTTCTTTTCCAGAGACAGAGTCCCCAAGTGGGTCCTCGAGGTGATCGGAAAGTTGGTGGCAGAAATGGAGAGCTTTCTGCCTCAGCCCTTCACGGAGGAGATTCGCGGCATTAGCAACTTTCTGAACCTCAGCCTGACTGATGGTCTTCTCATCAACCTGGCCTACGAGTCCTCTGCGTGAGTGCCAGGGCTCAGGGTTGGACGCAGGGTCTGCTGGGCAAGAGATGTGTATAAAAACAAGGGAGTTGGGGCTGGGGAGATGGCTCAGTAGAATAAGGCTTCCCTGGCAAGCGCAAGAACTTGAGTTCAATCCCTGGTTCCGCGAAAAAACAACAACAACAAAACAAACAACAACAACAACAACAAGGGAGTGACTTCTTCCTTCTCTGGGGAAGTCTGAGCAGCAGTCTGGAGCCTCTAGAAAGAGCAGTTTCCAATGCCCCACCCAAACCCGTCTTCTCTCCATTCCACAAGTAGCACACCACCTCCAAACTCTGCTCAAATTGTACTGTCCGCATAGTGTTTGGAAGTAGCATTCTCCTGTGGGACCTCTGGTTAGCCCAGTGACCCCCTGCATAAGCTGTCCCCTGCATCAGGCTATCCCGCAACCCTTATCTGGCTGGATGTATCCTTTACATTTGTTTTGGCTAGTGACTCTGTCTACTCTTGCAGGATCAGCTTGCCCCAGGGCTAGGCTCACAGGGAGCTCTGTTCTCACAAGGCCAGGGTGGTCTGCAGTGGGCACCCAAAGGCAGTTGATGCAGGGAGTATGGTTGGTTACAGCACAGCGCAGGGCCACACCTAAGTGTTTTTAGGTTCCTAACAGGTCCTGGTATATATTTTTTTTTAATTTTTATTTATTTATTTTGTGTGTGTGTGTGTGTGTGTGTGTGTGTGTGTGTGGACAGCTCAGCCCACCTGGGAGTGGGGCTGGCTGGCATGTGGTGCTGGGGGATTGAACCCCAGTCCCTGTGCTTTGCCGAGCTTGTTCCAAGTAGGTGCCCCAGACCACTGAGCCATCTTACCAGCCCCCAGGTCCTGGTATTAAGGGAGATTTGACATGGTTTGTGCCTGGACTGTGCAGCTACCTTGTATAGTGACGTCCTGCAGAGCTTCCCAGATTTGGGCTAAAGATGAAGAGGGGAAGCTCTTGGGATTAAAAAAAAAAAAAAAAAATTGCACTGCTGCCTCTGGCATCTTCCCAGAATATCTAGTGAGAGTAAGTTAGGAAGCGCTGGGACTGCCCTCTTCTTCAGGGAGATGCTTTCAGACACGTGAGAGACATAGTCCTGGTCAACTAAAGTGGTGTTTTTCATTTGAACTAAATTTGTCCTATTCTGGCCTGGCCAGATAGTTTAGCAGACTAAAGCACCTGATTAGGCACAGCACAGGGACCCAGGTTCAATCCCCAGCATTCTGTGCCTGCCCCGCCCCTGGGAAATGCTGAGACAGTGACTAAGTCTGGATGTGGTGTAGTGCTCCTGTAATCCCAGAGTTTGGGAGGCTAAAAACAGGAGAATCACTGTGAATCCAATCTACATGCTGATACCTATAGACCCTGTTCTAAATGCATTAAAAAATTGTTCTATTCTGATCAGTGGCTTTCTTAATGAAAGATGATCATTTTCAGTCCTATTTAAGAAATTAAATTTCTAGTAAAAAATCTAACTTCTGGATCTAAGATTAAAGTGTTTATTACATTGCCTCATAACAAAACACCACCGGGGGCGGGGAGATAGCTCAGTAGAATAAGCACTTGCCTGGCAAGCATAGGGTCCTGAGTTCAATTCCTGGTACCGCAAAAAAAAAAAAAAAAAAAAATCAGATTCTACCAGCATTAAGAAAGGACATGGTTTTTATTTGCTTGTTTGTGTTGTTTTGCAAGTTTCTTGTCTTGGTTTGAGATAGGATCACATTGTATAGCCCTAGCTGGTCTCAAACTCAGGATTTTCCTACCTTACCCTTGAGACTGCTGAGATTATAGGTGTGTGCATGATGTCCAGAACAAGACAAGGCTTAGTTCTTAATTTGGAAAGAAGGCTATTTGAGTGAGAATAACAGTACCTACAGCTTACCAGGTACCAGGCACTTTGTGAACGTGGCCCCAGAGGGAAGGTGGTATTTTCTGTTCCGTGACATGGAAACTAAGCTCAGCAGGGACAACTTGCTGGCAGTTTCCTAGCTGGTGAGTTCCAAAGGTGCTGCTAAAAGCACACAGGTACTCAGTGCCTTGTAAATCCTCTGTCCCCACTAGTTCCCTGTGTTGGTACACTGCATCATCTTACAACATTTGGGTATGAGATGGAAGCATGGATTTCTAGACAAATTTGAAAGACCACTTTCCAGAGTGATTCTGAAGACTTTGCTTTTGTCCCTTCCCATATGTGTCAGCCACCCACTCCCAACCCTTTGAAGATAAGAAACCTTAAAAGCAACTGAAACCTGGCCAAGCTTTCTTTAAATGTACCCAAAAAAATTAAGATTTTTTTCCTGATTATAAAAGTGATAAATAAATAATCATTGCAGAAAAGCAGCAATACAGAAAAGTGTAAAGAAAAACTCATCGTAATCCTATTATTCAGAAATGAGACAGGCTCTCACTAAATCACTAAGTTGTCCAGGCTGGGTTTGAATTTGCCTCTCCTGCTTCACTCTCCAGTCTGTTGTGCTTTTAGGAGCATGGCACCATACCCTGCACAAAGGCGGTGCTTAGTTCTCATTTTGGATGGAAGGCTGTTTGAGTCAGGATAATACTAACTACACTTAATGTGCTGGAATTACAGTGTGTGCCACCAGCTGAGTTAGAAGTTCTTGAAAAGTCCTTTTTTCTTACTACCTATGTGCAAGGAGTTCTAAGAGGGACAGAAACAATGACTATTTTGCCAAGGGGACACAATGAAGCAGTGTAGAAATAAATGATTTAATCCCATTGTACATAGTTTGCAAAATTCATATGGTGGTGAAGTAGGCCTAACCTAGCTTTGAATAAAGCTTTAGGTAGGATATTTATTGTCAAGCAGAGAGATAAGCGGAGTTCAGAACTCTAGCTGAGCTCAGCATCAGTTTCACAAGGAAGTGGTTGAAGGCCAGTTATGTAGCGTGTACCCAGTAGTCTGGAGGCTGAGGAGGATCACAAGTTCGAGGCCTGCCTGGGCAAGACCTTGTTTTTTTAAAAAGGAATTAATTAAAAATGAAATTCTTATTATCATGTGTTGTGCTGTCCACAGGGCCAGGGTTGTGTCTAGATGTACTTTTCAGCTTGAATTATGAAGCCGTAGTATTGGATAAGCGTTATAGCATATATGTCAAGTATAAGAAAAATGCTATAATCATGAGCACTTGTTTTAAAACTCAAAACCCATTTTTTTTTGGTCTTATTTCCTCATTCACATTGGGTGTTTCTCCTTCTCAGATTCTGTACCAGTGTTGTAGCCCAAGACTCCAGAGGCCACATTTATCATGGTCGAAATCTGGACTATCCTTTTGGAGAGCTTCTACGCAAGCTGACAGTGGATGTGCAGTTCTTAAAGAATGGGCAGGTATGGACCAGGTCATGTGAGAACAGAATCTGAAGCAATTTGCTCAAGCAGATCAGCAGTCACTTAGATGGCCTCATAACTTGCTGGTTTTCCCTGGGAATAAGACTGACCTGAAGCTTTCCTCCAAAAGATGTGATAGGGCTTAGTTTCAGTAGATGTCTCATTTTTTCACATACAATAACCTATTTTTTGGACACTTTTATTTATTTTTTAAAATATTTATTTATTTATTTATTTATTTATTTATTTTGTATTTTGGGGAAGGGTCTGCAGGGTATTCAGGGTCTCACTACTAGATTGGACTTGTAGTGATCCACCTGTTTACAGCCTCCCAGGTGGTGGGATTACAGGTGCATGCCACCATGCCCAGTCTCAATTGCCATCTCAGTGCATCCTGGGGGTGGGGCTGGCATGGCAGGCCTGGGAATTGAATCCCTGGCCCCTGTACCTGCTTGCAGGTACTTTAATCTGCTGAGCTATTTGGACGGCCTTGGACACTTTTAAATTTAATTTCTTTGTGCGGTGCCAGCTCACATACAACAATCTACATTCATGTATTTATATACAAAATCAACATTTATTCATATATAAAAATTTACATTTATTCAGGTACAGTCATCTTATCTTCTGGAACATCATTGTAACTCTCCAAACTCTACTTCTAACCTAAATGTTTTGCAGTTCCTTTTTCTGTAGAACCTTCGGCCCCAATCTCTCATGTCCAGCAACCCAGCCCTTCTTTGTAAACACTTCTTGTCTGTGTGGCCTGCTTCTAGTATATCGGCAACACATCTGTCAATGACTTTAATTATACATTAATGTTATTATATATTTCAGTGTGTTGCAGTGGATATATTAAATGCATCTGTCTGGCTGAGGCTCTTAACTGAGGCATTTTGGGAAGTAGGGCTTATATTATGAGCACCCTAAAATTCATACCAGGGTTTATTTGCCAGTCTTACTTTGGGGGAAAATATTGTAGGTCTGTTATCATAAAAGATACAGGGGGCCGGGGAGGTGGCTCAATAGAATAAGCACTTCTCTGGCAAGTGCAAGGGCCTGAGTTCAATCCCTGGTTCTGCCAAAAAAAAAAAGAAGAAAAGAAAAGAAAAGAAAAAAAAGATACAAAGATACAAAAATAAATCAGGAGAAAGATGTATATCATTTCTTTTATAGGAAGAAGGGTTATTCAGTGTTGACTTGAGGTTAACCAATATTCCTTAGGAAGTCACTTCTGGGGTCTGATGAGTCTTCCAGTGGTTGTGTGGAATCACCTTCCTCTGCTTTCCTGTGTTCAGGCTCCTCTGGAATAAGGAGGCCTAACAACTGTAGTGACAGCTTCAAGTCTCATAGTCCTGGCTTTGAATCCTGCTTCTGTCTTTTCCTTTATGAACCTGGAGAATGACCCTTGTCTGTTTCTGTAGAGTAAGCTCATAGAGATTCATACTTGTGTGGCTGCTTACTTATTAAGGTTAAATATAATAATGTGTGTAAAGTGTAATAGGTACTCGATAGTGGCCACATAATAAACCTTCCCTCTACAAGCATGACTGACTTACACCAGTATTGTGTAACGTCTTTAAAAAAATCAAGTTTAGAACTAGGTGTAGTGGTGCATGCCTGTAACCCCAGCATTGGGGAGGCCGAGGCAGGAGGATCACTATGAGTCTGAACTGCATAGTGAGATCCCATATCAGCAAAATAAATAAATATTAAAAAATTAGGTTTAGCTTATTTTGTTTTCATTATGGGTTTTTTGGAAGTATCATCTGTTATTTACTGCCATCACAGGACCAATGAGAGCTTCTAGAGAGACAGTGAATCCGTATTCATTGAATATGCAAGCAAAACTTGTTACTGTTGTGAAATGGAACAAGGTGTGCACAAGGCAGAATTTTAGATTTAAGGATTTTCAGAGTTAAGGCTTGGTTCAATAATCCTAAAAACTTTTTTACCCAGTAATCCCAACACTCGGGAGGCTGAGGCAGGAAAATCACCATGAGTTTGAGGCCAGCCTGGGCTACACAATTAATTCAGGGCCAGTCTGAACTATATACATAGTGAGACTGTCTCAAAAACCAAATAGAATAAATGTATAAAATAAAGACTTGTTTAAAAAATACTAATTTAGTTATATGCACTTAGGAATATAAACATATTATTATTATTTTTTTTTTTTTTGGCAGAACCAGGGATTGAACTCAGACCTTTGCGCTTTTCAGGGAAGCGCTTATTCCACTGAGCCATCTCCCCGGCCCCGAAAAACATATTCTTGTAAAAAATTTATAGTACTTAAAGTGAAAGTTTCTCCTTTCCCAAACTCCGTACTTTCCATTATTTATTTAATAGCTAGTGCAAAGTTTACTTCAAAGACAGTATTAAGTGGTAAGTGATACTATAGCTGAAATTTAAGTGTGATAAGTATTTTCATAACTTTAGTTTTCTCAGTCTTCCAGAAGTAATGCTAGCATAGAGGCCAGTGTTTGCAAATTAGGTGACCCTAGAATGACTTTTCTTCCCCTTACAGAATTAACATTTTAAAAGGGCTTTTGTAGCAAGGTGTACTGGTTTGAACCTACTGCTATGCATGGAGGCTGTAACACATGATGTGCAGGACAGAGGCCAGCAGAGACCACCAGGCTGTGGAAAGGAATTCATTGTACCTGCACAAGGGCAGACAGACAGTGATAAGGCCATCTGTAGAGAATAAAGAGAAGTGGGTCCCTTTTATAGGGATGGAAAGAAAACAGGGGTGAGGAAGATTTTAATAAACATCTGTGGCCAAAATTCTCTGGCAATCTTGCACCCCAGTGGGCAAAGTCCTTGAAACATCCGGTGTAAATTTTTGGGTGTCTCCAGATGTCTGGAGAAGATTCTGTCCTATCTTATCTCCTTTATGACACCCTGTGCTTCCCAGTGACAGCTGTGGTGCTGAGCTGAGTTTCCTGCAGAGTGGTGCCTTTGCTGATAAGCAGGTTGAGGGAAGGAAAGTCAGGTCAGATTGGAGCCTTGCAGGGGTGGGAAGCACACAGAAACCTACGGCTGTTGCCTGCCCTTGTGATGTAGCCATCTTAAAATTATTTTCACAACCAATTGAAGTAAGGCAAGTAATTCAAGAAAAAGAGATTATTGACTGCAGATTAAATATTCTAAGGAAAATCTTTACCTAGGAGTAATTCATTTAATATATAAACACGTGAGTGAAATTCTATTAAATAAGATGCCCTGTGCATTTTAAACATTTCCTTGAAAAATAAAATCAGGTATTGGAAGTAACTGCTAGAGTTTGTTTTTCTCCTAGGGTAATATACTAGTTTCTTTCAATCAGACTTTATTACAGTGCAGTGGTACCTTGGTTCATGAACTTAATTTGTTCTATGATTTTGGAAAAGGTAGCCATGTTCATGTTTATGTGGAAAGGTGAATGAGCAGAAGTTGTGTTGGTCACCTGGTATTGGGTTTGCAAATGAACAAAATTTTGTCAAACGCTTTTGTTTGTGAACTAACTTATTTGCAAACAAAAGTGTTCATGATTGGCGGTATAATTTAAAGTGGAGGTGGGATCCTGAATAGACCCAGAGCACAGGCCCGGTGAGTGAGTGAGACGACCTGGGCCCGGTGGGATCCTAAAGTGGAATGCTTAGGCAGACTCAGGGACCGGGGTTCGAACCCTGGTGTACTGTGTTGGCCCCGCCTCTGGGGCATACTGAGACGGGACAGAGACTGGGAGTGATGGTGCGTGCCTGTAATCCCAGCACTTGGGAGGCTGAAAACAGGATGATCATGAGTCTGGTCTGTGTAGTGAGACCCTGTAGACCCTGTACATTAAAAAAAAAAAAAAAGTGGAGTCAGTTCCTCTCACTGATGGCGTAATTGTGAAGATTAAATTGAAGATGTATAAAATCAGTTTTTAAATATTTAAAATTTCAGTGTGACTGTTACAGGTGAGCAATCCCCTTTTCTTTTTTCTTCTTTTTTTTTTTTTTTGGCGGAACCGGGGATTGAACTCAGGCCCTTGCGCTTGCCAGGGAAGTGCTTATTCCACTGAGCCATCTCCCCGGCCCCCTAGCAGTCCCCTTTTAAAGTGTATAATATTTATCTCTGATTATCAAGTCAAAATAACTTTTTTATTTTAATATTTACTGGGGATTGAAGCCAGGGCCTCCAGCGTGCTCAGCAAGTACTCCACTATTCAGCTTCATTCCTAGCCACAAAAGAAGTTTTAAAATTAGACTCCATTGCTATTTCTAAGATATGATTTCTCTGGGAATGGGCTCTTTGGTGAATAATGTTTTATTTTTATTTTTATTTTTTTTTTAAATTTTATTTATTTATTTATGTGTGTGGCCAGCTCAGCCCACCAGGGGGCGGGGCTGGCTGGCATGTGGTGCTGGGGGAATTGAACCACAGTCCATGTGCTTTGCTAAGCTTGTTCTAAGTAGGCGCTTTAGACCACTGAGCCATCTCACCAGCCCCTGGTGAATAATGTTTTAAAGTACATAAAATGAAATAATTGGATTATGGAAAAATGGTTCATGTTGAAATATGCCCATTTTTATTTCTGTTTTTTAAAACAACACATTACATAGATATAGCAGTGAGACTTCTTGCCATGATTCCAGAGGAGTGACAGCTGTGGGAGGTGGAATCTCAAGTTTTCTGTAACCACCATGGTGCATGTGAGAACACCTGAGGTGTCTGCTTGTGACAGAATCAACGGGGATGACGCTAATGGCAGGATTTATTGTATGTACTCACTATAGAAGGAGTTAAATTTCAGGTGGACATTGGTGAAAATAAAGACATATGTTTTCCCCACCCATTTCATTCCACTGGATTCTGCCTGGGAACTCCTCAGATTAGGAACTTCACTTAAAAGTTATTTCAGAGATGATGATGATGATGATGATGATGATGATGATGATGATGATGATTATATTGTTGTTATCATGTGACTTATAAAAACAATCCAGGAAATTGTGAGACAAGAGCAGGCCATTTCAGTCCATTTTTGTTGGCGTGGTGAAATGAAATGACATTTCTCTCGGTTTCAGATTGCATTCACAGGAACTACTTTTATTGGTTACGTGGGATTGTGGACTGGTCAAAGCCCACACAAGTTCACAGTGTCTGGTGATGAGCGAGGTAATGGAGAAAGTGCTCCTGAGCGCCGCATAACCCCAGCCCTGCTCATTTCTGTCCCTGTACCTCCTTCCCTTGCCTGACAAAAGGCATTGCCATAGGATGGGTTCTGTCCTGGTGAGAGAGGAGACAGGAGGCCTGCATGAGCGTGGTCTGCTGTGGTCATGTTCTGGCAAAGGCTGAGGGGGCATAGGGAGGGCTCAGGGATGCCTCCCCAGGGGTTACCTGTAGCAGCTCTGCAAAAGGTGGGTTGGCCATTCCCAGAGGATTCACACCACAGGCAGAAGTCCAAGGCTCAGTGAATTCCAGAAACAAAAGCAGGTACCTGTGATGACAGCTGGAAGCGAGGGCTAGGGACATTATAGGTGGAGGGGACACTGAGGCCATAGTATGGGGCATGATGAGAGGTGTGGTGTTTAAGCACAATGAAAGCTTCAATTTCCTGTTCAAGCTCTCTGAAAAACTGCTTCAAGGGTGAATTGAGTTAATATAGCTGGATACAGGGTGCATACCTGTAATCCTAGTGTTCTGGGAAACTGATGTAGGAGAATTGCAAATTTGAATACAGCCTGGACAACTTAATGACTTAGTGAGACTAGCTCTGAAAAATTGTTTACAAGGGCTGGGGGTGCAGTTCAGTGTGAAGGCCTTGAACTTAGTCCCCAGCACCATACATGGGCATGCACACATACATGCATGCGCACACACACCCCGACACATACACTCCTCCTAACTATATAAAGTTAGTATATTTGAAGTACTGAAGGCAGTTCCTGGAACAGATTAAGAAAGGATGGAAGCCTCTGTTCCTGTCACATCTCCAGGGGGACCTTATCAGAGCCTCAGTCTATGGTTCCTGCTTACCTCTCCTTGCCTCCCCTTTGCTGTCTGCCGGGCTCTTGCTGTCTTCATTTCCTCTGCTGCTGCCCCACTTTGCCTTTACCAAGGCCCATTCTCTTTATGCTGCAAGTCTCAGGAACACTGCCAACCGGTGTTTACTGAGTCATCTTTGACCCCTTAGCCCAGTGTAGTCAGCTGTGCCACCTGAGCCAGACTGTACCTGGCCATGTTTTCTACCTCCCCTGCCTGGCAGACTTCTGTTCCCCTGGCTCTGTCTCACCTTCTTCATTTCCTTCTCTACTTAGCAGCTGCAATGGCCATGTGGTCACCTTGTCTGAAACCCACTGGCACTCAGAGATAAGGAACACATGACTTCACTTATGTGTGGAATATAAAAATTTGAACTCATTGAAGAAAATAGAGCAGTGGTTAAAAGGGGTGGAATGGGTGCAGAAAAGAAATGTGCAGAAGATACAAGGTCTCAAATGGACAATAATAAGTTCTGGTGATCCCTAGTCACATCATGGTGACTGTAATCAAGTATATTTCAAACTTGTAAAAGGAGGGGATTTTATTTTATTTATTTTTTTGAGACAGAATCTCACTTTGTATCAGGTTGGCTATGTGGGATTGTGGAACTTACTTCATAGTGATTGAATTCACTATGTAGTCCAGGCTGGTCTTGAACTCTTGAACTCATGGTGTTCCTCATGCCTCAGCCTCCTGAGTGCTGAGATTACAGGTTATATCACCATGCTCTGCCTAAAGCTCTTTAAAAATTTTATTATTATTATTATTATTATTATTATTATTTATTATCTCACTATACAGCTTAGACTCATAGTGATCCTCCTATCCCAACCTCCCCAGCACTGAGATTATAGGTGTGCACCACCACCCCGTTTGGGGGCCAGCACAGCATGTGGTACCAAGGATTGAACTCAGGTTCTTGCACTTGCCAGATAGGCTTTCAGACTACTGTGCTATCGCCCCAGCCCTAAAGCTCATTTTAAATGGGTATAGTTTAGGGTATGTAAATGATAGATTAATTTTAAATTAATATAGTTATTACTGGAAATGTGAGCTTTACCATGCAGTATTTGTTTTGGAAATGATTTATTTCACTTAGCATACTGTTCTCAAGATTTAATGATGTATAATGTGTGTCAGAATTTCTTTTAAGTTGGAATTATGTACCACTATATGTATAAAGCACATTTGCTTTTCCATTTGATAGCTCTTTGGGTTGTTTCCATGTTTTAGCTATTGTGAATAATGCTGCTGTCAATGTGAGTGTACTGATGTCTATTCAAGACTCTGTCTTCTATACTTTGGTGAATATAATTGGAAGTGAAATTGCTAGATCACTTGATAATGCTATTTTTAATTTTTTGAGGAAGAACTATACTGTTCTCCATCGTGGCTATACCATTTTATATCCCCCCAATTGGTACAAGTGTTTTTACTTCCCCACATCTTCATCAACACATTTTTTAATCATAACGAGTGGATCTGAGGTGAGCCCTCAGTTGTATTTCTGTAATGGTCAGTGATATTGAAGGGCTGAGGATATAGCTCTGTGGCGTAAGGGCCTGCCTGGCAAGTTTAAGGTCCCAAGTTCGAACCCCAGTACCACAAAAACAAAACAAAACAAACAACTGATTTTGAGTATCTTTTCCTACAGACCTACAGATATTGACCACTTGTATATCCTCTTTGGAGAAATATTTGTTCAGATCCTTTCCACATTTTTGAATTTTGTTTTTGTTTAATTTTAGGAGTTTTTGTGCATTTTAGATACTATTTTTTAAATCATGTACATTTGCAAACATTTTCTCGCATTCTATGGGTTGCTATTTTATTCTTTAGATAATATTTTTACTGCAAAGAATCATTACATTTTTAATAGTCTGACTTGTCTATTTTTTCCTTTTGTTGCCACTGCTTATTTCCCATATGGAGATCCTCCACAGAAACTTTTAAAAGAAAAATTATTTGAGGAATGACTGAAAATTTGTAGTTAAAAAAAAAAATATATATATATATATATATATCCAAAGAAAATTAAAAAAAAAAACCACCAATAACCAAGAATGTGAGCACAAATCAAAATTAAACCTCTTAAAGGTACAAATTATAAAGATATAATTCTTTATATTCTTCCTAATATTTATTGAACTATTTCTCTTGGAAGATATATGATTTAATTTTGAATAGAATGATTTTAGTATGATAATCATTGCATCAGAGTACCAAAGATTTTTGAAAATTTCACCAAGTATATTATTTTGCTTGCTAGAACATCTGTATTTATTGTATGTATGTATATGTACTCACACCTGAGCACATGTGTGATGTATCTTTAAATAATTTTTATTCATTTTAATAAAAAAGATAAAATAGCAATGAAAAAGTTTCAAAACAGGTTAGTAGGACAGTTACAATAATTAATACATTGCATATGTTATGTTTCTTTGGTTGCCATAAAATTCAGCCTTATCCTTTGAGAAGTGAATACTAGTAAAATCACTCTACATCAACCAACCTTTCTCCCCCATCAGCCCATTGTATGGGAAAGAAACAAAGTTTAAGAAAAAAAAAAAAAAGCTTAGGCCTGCTTGGACAACAAGCTTACTGTTCCTTCCTCAATTTGGCAGATAAAGGCTGGTGGTGGGAGAATGCGATTGCCGCCCTCTTCCAGGGCCACTCTCCTGTCAGTTGGCTCATCCGCACTGTGAGTATTCTCTCCATAACTTTGTCTTCCATGCAACGCGGAGATTTCCCTAGTGCTGTTTAAAAGCAGTCCCCACCCCAGGCCCATTCTGCCCCACCTACTTTCTGTCCCAGATACCTGCTCTTTGATGTCATCTATTGCTACAGACAAGATTTGCCTGTTCTTGAATTCATAGGAATGAAATCATAGAGTGTGAAATCATCTCTTCCTCTCGCCTGGCCTCATGTGTTTCAGGCCCCTAACATTGTTCATATCAGTTACTCATTTCTATTTCTGAGGAGCATTCACTCGGGATATTGCACAATTTATCATTTTCCCATTGATGAACATTAATTTTTTGTAGTTTGGAGCTGGAATTATAAGGTGAAAATTTTCATATAAGTCCTTTTGTGGCCATCTGGCCATTTCATTTCAGCTGGGTAAGTACCTTAGAATGGAAGTGTGAGCCATAAAGAGATACATATTTGAGGTATAATTCACATACCATATAACTCACCTACTGTTGTGATTTGAGGTTTTTGCAAGGTGAACAATATAGTATAGGACATGTTTTATAATATTTTATAATGAATCACCTAAGAATCACATACAACAAATGCAGGAAATCTATCCACACATTAAATACTAAAGAATCCAACTAAGGGCCTAGATTCTAATATCCTTCATGAGTCCAGCTAGAAACCTAGAGTTCATAACAATCCCTCAGGCTGGGGAGATGGCTCAGTAGAATAAGCACTTCCCTGGCAAGCCCAAGGGCCTGAGTTCAATCCCCGATTCTGCCAAAAAACAAAACATAACAATCTCTCCCGAAAGTCCAACTGGAGGCCTAAAGCCCACAACAAAGTCTCATACAGGCCCGCTTCAGGGATCTGTGCCAGAAAGGCCCAAAGATCGGTGGCCAAAGCTAGAAAGTCTGTGCCAGTGGGATGAAGGATGTGCTAACCAGCTGAGGGATCTGAACTGGAGCTAGGCAGAAACACTCAAGCACCAGAGCTCCCTCCAAAGTACCACAGCCATCCTCAGCAACAGTGAGGTCTCAGGCTCCTCCAGTGATGAGGAAAGCCGAGTTGCCATCAGGAAAGCCAATGCAACAAACTTCACGAGGATGAGCAGTGCACTATCTTCCCTTCTGGAGCCAGGAAGCAGTGCTCCAGATGAGGACCAAAGCTCCTCCAAAGTTCATCTGGAAAGACAAGGTCCTCCAGCAGAACATCCCAAGAGAACCAGCAGACCCCAACAGCTTCAACAGTGTCTACAAACAGCGTCCCTAACAGTGGTTTGGTTTTGTTTTGTTTTTAACAGCTTCTGCTTTTTATGACACTGGCAACACTCCTCAGGTGGGCCTCCCACACCCAGAATCATGCTAGTTTAATTCAACTGGGTGTAACAAGTTGACCACCAGTTAGAAATCTACTACACCTACTGAGTGTCTACAACTCACTGATTTTACAGTTCATAGAGTTAACAGGCTATACCACATCTTTAGAACATTTTTCAGTCCTCCGAAAAGAAACTCCTTGCTTGTTACACTCACTCCTCATTTCTTCCTTGTTTCCTCAGAAGTTTCAGGTATCTGCCTTCCCTGACTTTGGCTTTATGAAACTCAGTCTTTGATAGTAGTTGGGCAGCAATGAGGCAACATGATCAAACAAAAATCCCAGCACTCCTCTTACCTTCCTGTATCCTGCTAAGTTCAGAAGAAACCAACCCAAATCAAAACACCTCCCCCAACAGTACTGTGATCAAGGCAGAGAAATATTATTCAGCCCTGCCTGCCATGGGCTTATGGTTCTGACTGACGGAGCCCTTGCAGACCCTGATATTTAGATTTGTTCTTTTGTTTGAACCTGTCCCCTCTCCTGCTAGCACAGTGAGCTTTGGCAGTACTGCAAAAGAAATGTTCATCTCTCCAAGCATGGTGGGAGAGTGGCTATGAAGGTGAAGCTAGGAAGGGCTGATCCTCTTCAGCAGAGTGGCCTCGAGCAGATCAGCTCAAACATAGAGCGCACGGGAAGCTGAGGGATTTGAAAGTGATTGCCTAACTGTGCATGCTACCAGCCTTTAGCTGACTCTGATGAGCCTTGGGAGTGTGATAACACCTGGGAGGCTCTTCACAGCAGTGTCATATATGAGCTCTTGTCCCATATCTTTGCCACCTGAATCCATCAGGGCAGAACTCATTGCCACCTCCTCCACCCCCTTTCTCCTACATCTATTGTTGCCCAGTCTTACTTCAGTGTGTCTTTTTGGGCACAGTACTTATTACACTGGTGAGCATGGTCCCTGGCTGTCACTTCTTTTTCTGGTGCTAACACTTACACAGGATCACGATTGCTTGTTGGCTTTTCTGTCTTCTTTAGACGTATGGGGAGAAAAGGACTAGGTCAGTCATACTGCTCTCGCCCTGCTCTGTTGCTGACTGCCCACACAAGAGGAGTTTATGCAAGAATCTCTATTTCCCCTGGAAAGAACAAATGAGTGACAATACATGGGAGTCCTTTGTGTTGTGATTTCCTTGAAAGCTCTTGGCTGTCTAGGACTTCTTCTTGAGAAGGTACAGCTACCTTTGGCTCCCCACAGATGCTGAGGTTTCTTCTCTCTTGGGCTCCCCAGTGATAAAAGGATAAAGTCAAAACAGCTCTATGGCCATATCTTCAGATATCAGCAGAGAATGCTTTGGACCATGTGTCCATCAATTGATGTGGACCTTTCCCTCGGATCATGTTGCCAATGCTTGTCTCTCTGTTTAGACCCTGAGTGAGTCAGAAGACTTTGAAACATCCGTTTATAAATTGGCCAAGACTCCCCTTATTGCTGATGTTTATTATATTGTTGGTGGCACAGCCCCTCGGGAAGGAGTGGTCATCACTAGGAACAGAGGGGGCCCAGCAGACATTTGGCCTCTAGATCCTTTGAATGGAGCGTGAGTAGAACTGAAGACTGATCACTTTTTATAAAATCTGTTTTGTTAATTGGGTGAAACTAGAGTATATTTCTTCAGTAAATATGTCCTAAATGACCTTGGATAGGACAAGATGATATGCTTTGTTGCAGGTGGTTCCGAGTTGAAACGAATTATGACCACTGGAAGCCAGTGCCTAAGACAGATGACCGAAGGTAGACTTTTATATACTTCCTGGTTTGCAGGGTTTTCTTGTGGTCAGGGACTAGAGAGATCTCCAGGTGCTGTCCCCTTCCAGAAAAAGCCTCTGGCCCCTTGTCAAGGTCTGGACTATGGGGAGGGGAATGTACTGGGTGGAGGAGGACAGTGGGGAGGTTAGTGTGAGTTGGGAGGGTCAAGTTGGTGTTGAGTTTAGGGTAGGAACTCTGGGTCAAGTTGGTGCTGGGTTTAGGGCAGGAACCCTGGTCCCACCAACTTATTGTAACTTGCTGTGTGGTCCCTAGGGCCTCTGCTTACCCATTGCAGTGTGAAAGGAAAGGGCCAGAAGCAGAAGCTTCTATGTAAAACTTTTATGAAAGGGACATATTTCCCTTAAACAAACCAGTCCAGTACTTTCATTTTCCCTTCTAATTGTGAAAATTCTGTTAGCCAGTTTGTGTCCAAAGAAAGGTTGAGAATGTATCCCACTTGGCTTTTGGGAGTTTGGTGGCAATGATTCAGTTCTAAAGCAACTGTTCGCATCTTTGGGAACACATGGGGCCTCGCTCCCGCTGGGGTGGGCGTAGCCGAGACAGGACATGCTTGGGAGCCAGGAACTTGTAGGGGGAAGGGAAAATAATAAGAGGGGACCTTGCACTATACCTCCTACATGGCAGCTAAGGAGATTCAGAAATGCCTGGTGACCTTTGACTGTTGTCCCCACAGAACACCTGCTATCAGAGCTCTGAATGCCACAGGGCAGGCAAACCTCAGCCTGGAGGCACTGTTCCAGGTGAGTTGTGTTGTGAGGTTCACCTTTTCCAGGATACTTGTGTCTTCATTAATAGTCATGAAAAATGTTCTCTGAAGTCCAAAGAAGTGTGGTAGATGAAAATATTATAGTAAAAAGTTCTATGTAGTTCAAAATATTTTTTTTTTAAAGCCACAATGTTTTCTGAACTTGTTTCTGTATAGGAAAAACTATCCATCTTTACCTATTTCCACCTAAGTTTTTATTCATGTTAAAAAGAAATAGGGGAAAAAAAAGAAATAGGCATAGCTGAATATATGCTTATTGTTAACTTTAAAAAGAGCATCTAGGGGGCTGGTGAGATGGCTCAGTGGTCTAAAGCACCTACTTAGAACAAGCTAAGCTAAGCAAAGCACAGGGACCTCAATTCGATCCCCCAGCACCACATGCCAGCCAGCCCTGCCCCCAGGTGGGCTGAGCTGGCCACACACACACTAAATAAATAAAACAATAAAAAATAAAAGAGCAGCTAGGAGTTGAGATATATGTCTAAAATCCTAAGACTCAGAAAACTGGAGCAAGACAATTGAGTTCAAGGCTAGCTTGAGCTATATAGCAAGTTCAAGACCAGCCTGGACCAATCTTTCTCAAAATCCTAGTACTATGGGAGGCTGAGGCAGGATGATTGCAAGTTTGAGTTCAGCCTTAGCATTTAGTGAGACCTTATCTCAGAATTAAAAAAAGATATTTGGGATGTAACTCAGAACAAAGGCCCTGGGTTCTATCCCAAGTACTCTTCCCCCTCCCCCCCATGCCAAAGATTAAAAAGTCTACAATGATCACCCCAAGATACACTAAATGTTAAGTAGTTATGTTCATTCACCTTTTAATATTCTTGTAATATGATTTTTTCCTATGCAGGTTTTATCAGTGGTTCCAGTTTATAACAAGTAAGTCACATGGTAAGCACATCTGTTCAGTAGTCACCATTCTGTGGTGACCTCACTCACATACTCTTGGCTTATCCATTTATGAGGGCTGCTGTGACCAGGTGATGTAAGCCAAGCAATTGATGTTTCTGCTCTTCTGGGATGGACAGTCACATGTGGGTGGGGGTACAGAGGAGACAGACATATGAATCACGGGTCAGGTGAGAAGCTCAAGAAGGAGCTCAAAGGGACAAAGGGACGAAGGCTGAATGGACAGTGATCAGAAGGGGGAGGGTGGTGATGAGTTCCACAGTTTGGCAGACTGTGACAGCCTGCACTGGTGATGAGTCCCTTCATGGGTTCTGTCAGCGCTGTTCTTTTAATAGCTTTCTCTTTTAGCATTTCAAGGGCCCTGCCCCCCAATCCCATGCTGTTTACAGACAGACCACTGTTAATACACTTCCCTTGCAGTATTAAGGATCAAGCCCATGATCCTAACACAAAACTGTACCTCCATTACCTTCCTCCCCCACTGGGAGACTGACAAGTTTCTTGCTAAGTCACCCAGACTAGGCCCACACTTCTACCTCAGCCTCCAGAGGGCTGAGATGATAGGCATGCACCACCGTGCCCAGCAAATAAATGTGTTATAAAAAATTTTAAAGTACAGTCATCACATAATTACTTCAAAACTCTTAAGCAAACAAAGGTAGTTTTAGAAGTCTCATTTTAAAAATGAATATTCTAAGAACAAATAGGCTATTTAAATAATGTCATTACCAGTGTTCTATAATAAGTGAGGTCTTTGGGGAAGGAAGGAAAACTCCATGATATATATTTGTAGATGTCCATGCTATTGAGTATTCCATATCCAGCATGCTTGAGACTAGAAGTTTTTAAGATTCCAGAGTTTTTTGAGTTTTCGAATACCTGTATGGACTTTATCAGTTGAATGTATCCAATTCAAAAATCTAAAGAGGTCTAAAATCTAAAACATTTTGAGTGCCAACATTTTGGGTATTTGGATTAGGAATGTTCCACCCATACTCCCACTGTGGCTGAGTCCAAGCTTCCGAGTAGCTCACAGACTCCTCGTTGGCTGTTAGCAGCCAGAGTGCCAGCATGCAGCTGGCTCTGGTCTTCCACTGGGGCCCTATTTTGCCCTTATAATTATTTTACAAGTAGATGTTAAAACACTCTCTTTGGGTTCTGATAGTTTATAGTTACATGAATGACTATATAAATACTAGTTTTATAGTGAAATAATTATACTTGTTTTAAAAAGTCTGCTCTTCTATGTGACTAGCCCTCCTAATTTTTAAATGGCTCCATAATGAACATTAGATATATTTAAGTATTCCCCCGGTTAGCTTTTACTCCATTCATCTCTGCGGTAGAGGCTGGAGTTTCTATCACTCAGTGCTAATCTTGTCTACCGTATGTGCCTGAGGCCTTGACTTCAATCACAACACTGCAAAAACTAAACAAAAAGCCCAAAAAATGCATAAACAACATAACAAAAAACTAAACAAAAACCACAATCAAAAGAAAAGACTTCTCTGTAATAAACATATTTGTACAATATCACCCCCTGTTTAGGTTGGTTTGTTCATTTGCTGACTTCCCAGAGGTAGGATTACCAAGTGAAAGGCTAAAATATTTTAATAGCTTCTCCAATGGTTTGCAAAGTAAAATCTTTAGAAATTACCAGTTTACTTAGTAACATTTTTCTCTATGTATGACTAGAAACCCAAGAAGAATAGCATTTAAATGACAATGACCACAGAGCCAGGTGCCTACTCCCAGACCCTCCCTGGTGACGATGAACCCCCAGAAGGCAGAGGGTTGTGAGCTTATCTGAGTGGACTCTGTACCACACTGCCTCCTAGTTCTGGGTTTCAAACTCACATCCTCCCTCACAAGTACTCTATCCTTTGGTGTTCAGTAGAGGAAGTCTTAGAACAGAAAAGGACTGTGGGTAAAGGCCTGTAGTCCTAGCTAGGGCCTGTGAGGGACCCTCCATAAGTGTTGGATAAACTCCATGCTGTGCACAGTGCTGTTGCAGCTGGCTCTGCCTACTTAGCACCCCAGGTCCCAGTGCTGCAGCATGTCTTCCTCCATTCCCAACACAGGAAGGAGCAGGAATGCAGGCTAGCCTATGTGTGTGTGTGTGTGTGTGTGTGTGTGTGTGTGTGTGTGTGTGTGTGTGTATGTGTGTGTACACATATGCCCAGGTCACTTGGGTCTCTTGCTGTCAGACTGTAGAACAAGTGACATTGCACTTGTCCTCCTTGGACCTGGCCAGGGACATCTGAGCTTCCAGCCTTCTAGCCCTTCCCTTCTTGATAAGATGCATAGCCAGGCCCATGCAGAATGTGGACCAAGACCTAGGACCCTCTGCGTGAACAGTCTTCTCCCCTGCATGGTCTCCTGATGGTGGTGGCAGCCACAGTGGATGTGGGGGCTAAAGGATAAAGACCCCTTGAGGGGCAGGATGGAGCCAGGGTGAAAGCCTGGCTGGCTATCAGGGCTGCAGCATGGAGCTACGAGGAATGTAAGAATCTAAAATCACAAATTGGCTTCTAAGGTATTGTCAAAGTACACTTTGAATTCATGATTCACACACTGTAAACCTTTACATGGGTCTCTGTCTGTATCCTTGTCCTAGAACCCAAGTGTTCAGGATGGCCTTGACACTTCTGCCTTCTTTTGGAATATTAGGGGGAACTCTGTATATATATAAACTCCTCTTCTTGTTTTCAGCTTCACAGTTTATACCACAGTAATGAGTGCAGCCACCCCGGACAAGTACATGACTAGGATCAGAAACCTGAGCTGAAGTAAGTAAGCAGAGATTTGTCTGTGGTGTGAATAAGTGGCCAGAATTATTCAGACAGGGGTAGAGTAAGATGGGGTGTGCCAGTGTTTCTCACAGAAGATGATTGCCTCCTTAAAATTTATATTCAAGGGCCAGCCTAATAGCTCAGTGGATTAAAGCACCTGCTTAGTCAGATCGCAGTGGCCGGGGTTTGATCCCTGACATGCCATGCTGGCCCCGCCCCTGGGGTGCCCTGAGATGGCAATTGAGACTGGGCATGCTGGCGTGTGTCTGTAATCCCAGTTCTTGGGAGGCTGTAAACAGGCGGATCA
>NW_004524881.1:1621875-1624959 GCF_000260255.1 Octodon degus
AGTTTATATCCATATATGTTGACAAGTATTTGGCGTGAAACTGTCATCATTAAGGAGCATTTTATTTTGAATTGTTTGTATGAAACCAGAATTTTCTAGAACCCTTTGCCCATTCAACAAGTTCTGTTACCAGGCAGACTGTTAGCCCTCCTGTTCTGGAGGAGTTACTATCTGGAAAGACTCCTGCATCCCCACGTTGAAGCCCTGTACTATTTGTAGCATCAAAAGACACGTTCTGAAGGCCAAGGACACTCACAGAATGCCTTTCAGGAGCCAGTGAGCCCAGAGTGAGGCCAAACCATCAGGAAAAAGCAGGAGCGTGTCTCTTGCTGTCCCAGAAATCAGACCCTTGGGGTAGCACCACCATATGGTCAGGGTCTGGTGGAGTTTGCAGATGTGGCTGCTCATTTGGGAGTGTTACACTGCTCTATTCAGATTAAATTTATTTATTCTTTCTTCCTGTAGGTGATATTTAAAAAAATGAAATTCTTCAACAGTTGAACTTTAAAAAATAAGACAAAGTGAAAGTATGCTATCTTATGAACAGCACAAGCCTCTTCCTTATGAGACCTTTTACCTGTGCTGAGTGAGGTGAGGAGTTTGCTTTGGAGCACGTCTGGTGTAGTAGATAACAGGCAGTGACTCACATTCCCCTCCCTTCCTGGCTGCCTTGATCCTCATGAAATTCCACACTGGCTCAACTCAAAGATCATTGGTCTTAGAGGTCCATAGTCTGGCATTCTTCTTAGCTTCTTATGCTTCGGTGGTTCATTCTCTGGTTAACCATTTAAAGGGAGCAGGGAAGGCCTCATTGTTCATTGTAAAGTACTTCTAGTCAAGCCCAACAAACGTGTCTTCTGGGGCTGGGAGTGTAGCTCAGTGGTAGAGCACCTGCCCAGGATGCACTGAGGGCACTTGCCGAGCACACATCACGGGCTGGGAGGTGGATGGTGGGGAGGAAAGAAAAGTCTTCTACTTAAAAAAAAAAAAAAAAGATGTGGAGAGCTCTTCTGAATAGGGCTGCTCAGAGGTGACCTTTGGTCATGTAGTTTCATGTGGTAGAATTCTCATTTTGTATGAGTCTAAAGTCTTTTAAAAGCTAGCAATGGACCTTCTTAGTTTCTAATTGTTTAAAAACATTTTTATTTATTTGATATAGGGTCTCACTATGCAGCTCAGACTCATAGTGATCTTCCTGTCTTAGCCTCCCCAGTGCTGGAATTACAGGTGTGAACTCCTGGTTTTGGGGCCAGTATGGCATGCCAGTATGGCCTGCATGTAGGGATTGAAATGTGGTCCTTGTGCTTGCCAGGCATGTGCTTAGACTGCTGAACTGTCTCTCACCAGCCCCTTATTTTCTAAATAGATTCTTACTGCTTTGTGAAAGTAATATGAAACCAAATTATTTGTTGTTCTCACTTGCTTGATAATAAAATGTCAAGAACGATGTTGGGAAGGAGCATAAACCCCAATATTCAAAGTGTTGGACCTCTTCTCACTCCCCTGAAGTTGAGTGATCCTGAAAGCTGCTCCAGAAGCAGCTCTGAGATATTATGTGATATGAGTGTCAGGATTCCAGGGAGTGTAGAGCTTGATTTTATTTCACAGGTATATGAAAGAAACTTCTCTGAGAATGAAATCACAAGGCTGAAAGCACAGAGTAGTTCTGATTGGCTGTTCTTGATTAGTGCCCCAACAGGTGGAAGGAACATGTGTCTCCAGAAGGAAGTATTACCGGGTAACACCCTGTACTCCATACCTACCAGGATCATGTGTTTCTTCATAGATAGTATTGTATAAACAGTATTGAATTTCCATTATGCAATACCCTTTTAAAATCAAATGTCCAAAGTAGTTTAGTCATTCCAGATATGCCACTGAGAGTGAGACTAGACATTTCTATCCACCCATTCTGTTTCTGATTTCTTAAAAGTAGAGCATGGTCACTAGATAAAAATCTAGAGTTGCCAAGCTACGATTGGCTTTTCAGCAGGAATGTGATGTAAGGAATTATATTCTCTGGATGCCTCTTTTGTGTTATGTGATTTTACTATGGTGTGCCTACGTGGAAGTTTGTTTTTATTTAGCCTGATTGAGATTTGTTGTGCTTTGCAAATATCAAATGCATGTGTTTGGTTCAGTTTTGTTTTTTTTTTCATATGATACAATCTTTTTTTATTTTAATTTTTAATAGATTGCAAATTGAAAATAAATTCTTTACAAACATAATGTTACAATCTTGAATGAAAATAGTCTGAATACAAAATGGTACAACTGTATTGTTATATAACTATACAGAAGTCAGTCCCACATAAAGTTAAAAGCTAGGAGATATGGTACAACATGGCATGGAATCCATTTCTCTTCTAAGCAGTCCCCACACACATACCCAGTGTGTATCCTTCCCTTCAGGGAGAAACAGAGTTAAGCTTATTAATTACATACTTCTGTGACTCAAGCTCCAAGACTCCTTACTGAAGCCCTTCTACCTAGCTTTCACTAACTACTGTCCTGAGATAAATCAGGGAAGTCTCAAGGTTGCCTCGGTGCCAAGCCCAAAGACTTTGTTCTTACTCAATCTACATCTTCTCAACAATCTGGACACTTCTTTGCCTTTGCCTTTTTTTCCCCCAAAACATCATCTGCCAGTTCTGTACCTTCCTCAACTCCTTCACTGGGACAGGGAATGTTCTCATTTATCTTTTATCCTCAGCATTTAGAGGATCTTCAAATTATCTTCAGTGGTGTCAGCTGAATGAATGGCACTCCCTCTAGCAGCTCGGCCACTTGCTACATAAATATAGAAAGCATTCTTGCTGCTTCACATTCTGTTCCTCAGCAGTTACATCTATTTCAATATGTGTCATGCGTATTTTCCTCTCTATGGATGATACTTATAAATCACCTGTACTGCCAAAGGACTTGAGATTGTCAAATACAGCTCCAATCTTTATTACTTTTCCAATCTTAGCATCTCCTCTAGGTTCTAGAAGACCAGGAACTGATGCTTCTCCCATCTGTACTCCTCCTTTCATCTATGGAATCTGAACTCATTCAGGGCATCTTTCTTTCTTTTTTTTTTTT
>NW_004524881.1:1644878-1650170 GCF_000260255.1 Octodon degus
GCACACTCACTGGACCTGGGCTAGGCAGTTTTAACTATCTTAAGCATCTAGGATTTCTACAGCAAAGGGCTTCTATATTTCACATTTGTAATTTAAAATTGCATTAATGAATTACAATTAAAATTTAATGTACGTTCCAACAAAGTAAAATAATTTATATTCTTGCCAATAGTATCTGATGAGATTGAGCGTGTTTAGAGTGGTGATACACACACACACACACACATAAATAAATAAAATTTAAAAAAAATAATAATTAAGTGCCAATTATACTAGTAACTGTAATTTTATGTGATTCAGTGAACTATCTAATCATATAGCTTAGAAAAATAAGACTCAAATACTAGAAGAAAAGCTGGGTATGACAGCACATGCTTGGGATGCTCAGAACTGTAGACAGATTCAACAATAGGTGCACCTCCTGATTTCTACTGAGGGCCCTTACATAGACCACACAGTGGTAGCCCAACTGCTGCCCTGCTAGAACCCCTTCTGAGAAAGAAGCATCTAAAAATTTCAGTGTCCCTGTACCTATCACAGCAGTTATAGTAACCACTGTTGGAGGTGGTTACTATCTTACTGATATCAGCAAGACATTATCTTAAACAAAAGACAGATGCTATATCCATACTCATTGTGGAAATCTTCAAAGCACTTCTCTCAAAGATGCTCACAGGCAGATCAGGAAAAGTAAGGATAAAGGGGATTTGAATAACACAATTAGCAAGCTTAACCTACTATGTATAAATGACATAATTAATACAAATTCCTTTAGGGAATATTTATTATCTACCAGCAAGCACATAGACATTTTAGATTAATTGATAAATTAAGTTGTCTGTGGGTTCAGTGCCCACCACACAGCAGTACCACAACTACCACCACTAACAACAGCAACAAAACCAACAATAGAAAAAGACAAAGGTGAAAAGAAAAAAATTGTGTGGGAAGATCCTAGGCCCTGATGGGGCACCAGCTCTTCTGCTTCTGGGTCACGGTACTCAGGCTTCTCAGATGTGGCTTGAGGAGCAGGGCATCTTGATCCTGGAGCATTGGAGGATTTAGGCCTGGACATAGGTGGGAGGGTTAGAGGCAGCCTGCAGGAGCGAGGTCTGGGTGGGTAGGACATAACCCCACTCTGTAGGCTCACCTCGCCCCCTAGGAGGCTGATCTCATTGTGGTTTTTGCGTGTCACTTAAAACACTTGGCCAGAGCTGGATCTGTAGTCTTTGCCTTCCTAGGAGAAGATATGCAGACTAAAGTTGCACCTCGCGTTCTAAAAATGCAGATCTGGAAGAAATCATGTTGAGCAGCCATCTTGGGAAGCTTTGAAGATAGGATGGAGATCACACCTGTGTATTGAGGATTTCTGCCTCAGTCAGAAAACTAACGAAACCTTTCTAGCTTCCAGCACAGAAAGGTGAGAACTTGTGGCAACAAATGTGTTTTCCACAAGAAATAAGTGAATGAGTGGTATGGGGAAGAGGTTGGAGCTCTCTTTCCTCATTAACCTAGAGAAGTTTTTTGTATATTTCATGTCTTCAAGTCCCACAAAACCAACTTCCTTCTGGAAGTTTTCTCTCTCTTGGCTCCTGTCCTGAAGGAGATGGAAGACTGAAGTCAACAGTACAGTAGTGTGGCGGGGAACCCGGTCTAGTTAATTAGAAGGAATAAAGAAACACCCTCAGTAGTGAGGGGACTCCAAAGGGAAGGTGGCAAGGAAGCACCTGAATCTAGCAGTTTATGTGCAACTTCTGGTGCTTGAAAAGGGCAGATGAATGTGTGAAAATGCAGGTTTGCAGGTACTACTGCTTGCTAGGCTTCTTGTAGTTGGAAGGTTTTATTAGTCCTTTGTCCCTTGTGCTGCAATTTCCCAAGGCTTATTTCATTTTATTCCAGTTCTGACCTGCATTTTATTCAGAGCCTTACCCTTTGTTCCTGTATCTCCTTCCTCTACCCCCTTCCTCCAACATTGGTTACTATAACTGATGTCATGAGTACAGGGACACTGGAGGTTCTAGATGCTCCTTTGTTGAGAGCGGATTCTAGCAGGGCAGCAGTTGGGCCACCACTGTTTACAGGGCTCTGAGTAGAAATCAGGAGGTACACCTTTTGTTGAATCTGCCTACACCATCACCTGTAACTTTAAAACTGTTAAGTGAGAGGAATCAAATTTGACCAGGAGACTGAATATGCTTGGTCTGAGTAATAGGGTTATGAGTAGCATTAGCAATTGACCCTGCTAAAGGAAGTAACCAGGATGCCCGGTTTCAGATCCCTGACCAAGATCCTTATGACTCAGATCATTTTCTTACAGGCAAATCAGTTGGTTTTCATGTTGCATCTCTCACTATATTACTCTGGTTGGCATATAAGAATCATTCCTCTTAGGAACATAGCCTGTCCTATTTTGGCAGTCAGGAGATTATCTAAATGTTTTGTTCTGTTTTAAAATCCTTTTTTCTTTATTGAATGTGAATTATTTATCATGGAGAACAACATAAATTATTTATGACCACACAGGTTTTTCTAGTATAGCCAGAAAGAGATTGAAAGCTGAGTGCTTTTGAAAGACAGGTTCAGTTAAGCAATTAAAAAAATTTTGCTGAGCATTTATAAGTCTGTTTGGCTTTTTGGCCTTAGTGAACCATAATAGTAGTAAACTGTAAGTGTAGCTATGGACTGTAAGCAGGGGCAAGTGTAGTAATTGGAACCCCTTTTGTATACCTAGCCAAAATTATTATTAATTTTTACCTTTTTTTTTTTTTTTGTATTTTTGGGGAAGTATCTACAGGGTATTCAGGGTCTCACTATTGTATCAGACTCAGTGATCTGCATGTTTACAGCCTCCCAAGAGCTGGGATTACAGGCGTACACCACCATGCCCAGTCTCAATCACTGTCTCAGTATTCAGGGGTGGAGGTGGCACAAACCTGGCCCCTGTGCCTGCTTGCAGGCGCCTTAACCCACTGAGCTATTTGGCTCACCCTTGTTGATTATACTTTTGTGTAAGATGTTTAAGATCAAGTTAAAATGAGATGTGTTAATTCAAAGTAATGTCTTGTTATATACATCAAGGTCAATTAAGTCTCTCAGGGATTACTTTTCAGGCTATGTACAGAGCCTCATAATGGTCAGTGTCATCTTTCAGGACAGTTTCTTTGTATGGCTTCCCTTGGAAATATGTGAGATGTTTCATAGTTTGGTGACCCTCCTTTTATTCCAATGGACAGTGGTTGATGCCAGTCCTCTGGGCGCTAACAGTCTCCCTGCTCAGGAGGCTGGATAAGTCACCAGAGCTGTAGAATCTCATAGTGAGGTCACCTCATGTCCTGAGTTAATGTAGAAGTTGGATTGCCAGTGATTTTCTCTTAGCCCACTTATCTTTTTATTGTTATTTATTTATTTATTTATTTATTTATTTTTTGCGGAACCAGGGATTGAACTCAGGCCCTTGCACTTACTAGGAAGGCTTATTCCACTGAGCCATCTCCCCAGCCCCCCACTTACCTTTTTTTAAAAAATATTTATTTATTTATTTTGTTTTAAAAAGGAAAACCTAACACAAAAATGAAAACAAATAACTCAAACAGAGGCAGGAGCAAAGCAATACAAATGACACAGAATTTCAAAACAAGAATAGAAAATTAACTGGTTATATTACATTATGTTATCATCAAATCTGTTGCTCAGTTTATATAGGTATGCAAGATTGGTCAAATAATTAAACATTAACTCTTCATTTCAATAAACCTTAATTTTTTTCTTGTTTTTACTTCTTATTTTGATATGACATTTAAAGCGATACACATTTAGAAGAACAAGATGAGAAGCATTCAACTGTGGTTTTTGCAAATCACATTGCACATTGTGATCTTTGATGAAGTAGCTCAGATTACAGATAGTCAAAGTGAAAATTTCAAACATTAACTGCTACTTTCAAAAAACTGATGGAAATTAGTACTACAATCATCTCAGCTGTCTTGTATATATACTTGCATTTTCCCCTCCCTTTTTTTCCTGTTTTCTCCTTTCCTTCATCTTCATTGTTTATTCCTTAAGTTCAGTTTGTCTCCATTTTGCTATATCTATTATATCTTTTAGATTTTATTTCTTCTTTCAGGTTCTTACACCAGGCAGACAATATGATGTTTACATATATGGGTCTGGTTTATTTCACTTATTAGTATAGCCACTAGTTGGAACCATTTACCTTTGAAGGCCTCAAGTTTTTCTTTATAGCTGAATAATACTCCATTGTATAAAAATACCACATCTTTTTCATCCAATCCTCAGGTGATTGGCATGTTGGTTATTTCCAAAATTTGGCTGTAACATACTGTGCTCCTATAAATATGGGTACACATAAATCACTGTGGCATGATGTTTTCAGTTCTTTTGGAAAAGTACTCAGAAGAGGAATAGCTGGGTTGAATGGGACTTTCAATTCTAATTTTCTGAGGAGTCCCCACACCGATTCCCCCAGTGGTTGTGCCAGTCTACATTCACATCAATAGTGGAGAAGGGCTCCTTTTCTCCCACAGCCTCTCTGGCATTTGTTATTAGTTGATTTCTTTATTACATTCTTTCTGGGGTGAGATAGTATCTCAATATTGTTTTAATTTACACTTCTCAAATGACCAGTGCTGTGTAACATTTTTTTCATGTATGTATTTGCCATTTGTATTTCTTCCTCTGAGAAGTGTGTATTTATCTCAGATGCCCAATTTTTGATTGGACCTTTGAATTTTAGGGGCCTGATTTTTTTTTTAGTTATTTATGTATTCTAGTTATTTATGTATTCTTTTGTCTGAATGATTATTGGTTAAGATTTTTTTTCTCAATTTTTAGGTTGTCTTTTCACTCTGTTGGTAATTTCCTTTTTTTGTTGTTGTTGGTGATTTCTTTGATGTACAGAAATTTCTGAATAAGATCTCAGTTGTTGATATTTTGAGGTATTTCCTGTGCAGTTTGGTCTTTGTTCATGAACTCTGTCTCTCCCTAGGTCCTCACCTACATTCTCTTCAAGTAGATTTAGTGTTTTTGTTTTAGTATTTAGATCTTTGATCCATTTTGACTTTAGTTTAGTGTATGGTAATAGACCTGGATCTTGTTTTAGTTTTCAGCATGTGGAGAGCCAGCTTTACCACACCATTTTGTTAAAGTGGCTATGTTTCTTCCAGTGTACATGTTTGGCCCCTTTATTAAAGATAAGGTGATTGAGAGTGTTTGTAGTTGTATCTGCATCTTCTAATCTGCTCCTTGATACGCAAGACTTTTTTTTTTTTTTTT
>NW_004524881.1:1650835-1653846 GCF_000260255.1 Octodon degus
TTATAGTAATCTGCCTGTTTACAGTCTCCCAAGATTACAGGGGTGCCACCACACCCAGTCTTAATTGCTGTTTTAGCATGCCCTGGGGGCAGGGCCAGCACAGCAGGCCTGTAGATCGAACTCTTGGCCTCTGTGCCTGCTTGCAGGTGCTTTAATCTGCTGAGCTATTTGGCTGGCCCTTAATCCTTGTAATTTCCTGCTATCTTTGGGCTTTGGGCTTGACTTGCTTTTCTTTTTCTAGGAGTTTGAAGTATAGCATAAGATTGTTTTCTTGGGCTTGTTCTGTTTTTTTGTGTGTGTGCATATTTACCACTATAAATTTCCATCTTAAGACAGCTTTATTGCATCCCACAGGTTTTAGTAAGTTTTATCTGCATTTTCATTTGATTGTAAATATTTTTAAATCTCTTCTTTAATTTCATCTGTGACCTACTAGATGTTTAGAAGGTTGTAATTTAATTTCCACGAGTTTATGGTTTTTCTGTGGTTTCTTGTGCCAATAATTTCCAGTTTCATTGCATCATGGTCAAATAATATGCATAGAATAATTTCAATTCCTGTGTATTTACTTACATGCTCTATGTGCTAGTATAGGGTCTAATTTGGAGACCATCCTGAGTACAGCTGAGAAGAGTTTGTATTCTGTTGTTGTTGGGTGAAATACTCTGTAAAGTCCTGCTAAGTCCATTTCTTTACAAGTTTGATTTAATTCTTTTATTTCTTTGTTGATATTTTGCCTAGTTGATCTGTCTCTTTGTGATGGTGGTGTGTAAAGCTCCATTGCAATTGTATTATTGTGCATTTATTTTTTCATGTCTGTTAAAATTTGTGTTCTGTAAGTGGCTGCTCCTATATTGAGTACATATATATTTATAGTTGTTATCTCTTCCTCTTAACAGTTTGTCCTTAACACGTACATACTGACCTTCTTTATCTCTTTGAATGATTTTGATTTGAACTTGTGTTAGCAACCAGAATAACCACCTTTGTTTTTTTCTGGTATCCTTTGGCATGGAGAATCATTTCCCATCCTTTGACTTTCAGTCTATGAAATTCATTTTGAGTTAAATGTGTTTCTTCACATTACAGCGTATTGTTGGATTTTGTTTCTTAACCCACTCTGCCAGCCCGTTTTTCATTTTATTGGTGAATTGAGGCTATATACAATGATGACTATAACTGATATGTATTGGCTTATCTTTGTCATGTTATTTTCCAGACATAGGTTCATACTTTTTCCTAATTTTTAATTACTTGCTCTGTTTGGTGGTTTTGTTCTGTTGTTGCTCCTCAAATTGTGGTTGTTTCTGTCTCTTTCTAGGATATCTGTCAGCACTGTTCATAGGGTTGGTTTGGGGGTCATGAATTTCCGCAGTTGTTCTTTGTCTTGGAAATATTTTATCTCACCATCGAATTCCCAAATACAGCTGATGCTTTCTGCCACATGATTTGTGTTTCTAAGAGTGAGTTCTTCATGGAGGAATGATAGCAAGGCTCCCAATACTGTGGGAATAAGAGTGTTAACTGCACTGTCACTGCACAAGAAGAACAAAGGTTACAGGCTAATAATTCACAGGAGAAACTGCAGTTATATACATATCCACACTCTGCCTACTGGTGCATATTGTTCGCTATCTCATCAGGAACAATCTCTGACTTTGATTCAATGGTAGCTCCTTGCATAGAGAAAACAGACACTTATTCTCTCTCTTCCATTGATTCTTATGGTCACTAAGATGTCAGTACATAGTATTGGCTACGGTTCAATAAATACAACTGATTCTTTCTCCTATATGATTTCTATTTCTAAGAGTGAGTTCTTAATGTAGAAGTGCTAACTAAGGTACATGAACTTTGGGAAATAGTTCCTTAACTGCACTGTCCCCACACAAGAAGAACAAAGGGTATAGACCATTAGTTCACTCTGGAAACTGCAGTTATTCAGAGAGCCATACTCTGCCTATGATGGCATGTTGTCCACTCTCTTATAGCAAATTATCACCCAGGTTGATGCCACTGTAGCTGCTTGCACAGAGAAACTGGACACTTATTCTCTCCCTTCCATTGATTTCTGCGGGCACCAGGACTTCAGGACATATGAATGGCTAGAAGAGAGATGATCCTTTCTGCCCTATGATATGTGTTTCTAAGAATGAGTTCTTAGTGGAGAGATGCTAGCTAAGCTCCAGGCCCTTTGGTAAGCAGAGCCTTCCTTGCCCTGTCAAGGCAAACAGCATAACATAGAATACAAGCCAATAAATCACACTGGAAACTGAAGTTATTCACAGAGCCAATGTTCCTAGTGCTCTATCTTGTCCACTGTCTTATGGAGAATTATCCCTGAGGTTGATTGGACTATAGCTTCTTGCACAGAGGAAGTGAACACTTATTCTCTCTCTTCCATGGCTTCCTATGGGCACAAGGACCTCAGTACATATTAATGGGTACCATTCTCTAAATATAGCTAATCCTTTCTGCCATATGATTTGTGTTACTAAGCCTGAGCTGTAAATGGAGAAATGCCAGTTAAGCTCTGGACCTTTGGGAAGCAGAGTCTTCACTGCTTTGTCAATGCACAGAGCATAATACAGGATACAGGCCAGTAATTCACACTGGAAATCATAGTTATTCTATGATTCTATGGTTCACAGAACCACACTCAACCTAGTACTGCATCTTGTCCATGCTCCTTTGGAGAATTATTCCTGAGGATAATTTGATTGTAGCTGCTTGAACAGAGGAAGTGGGCACTGATTGTTTCTCTTCCAAGGATTCCTATGTACACCAGGACATCAGTACATATTAATGGCTACAATACTATAAATACAGCTGATCCTTTCTGCCATATGACTTGTGTTACTTTTTCATTGTATTGATCCAAGTGATTCCAAACATAAAAGAACAGACAGATCAATTTTATGTTGTTTACGAAAAGGAGAATCTGGCCAGTCATGGCCTAGGTTAACAAAAGAATGGGCAAAGCTTAATTGGCTTAGTGTGGACTTCAATAA
>NW_004524881.1:1654368-1660415 GCF_000260255.1 Octodon degus
AAGTTCTCAGCATAGGGAACATAACTAAATTTTATATTTTAGATATGGACTCAAAATTGGCTGATATGTTAAACTTATAACCAGCCATTCCTTTGGTGTACCTTTCAGAATTGTTCCACTAAAGTTTATTTTTCAAAAAACTTATTTCTCATTATTGTATGTAAGTGATTACTTGTCAGTGTTCCAGATGTATCTTAGCTAAAACTAGTGAATGCCCTTAACTTAGATGGTTTTTGAAGCCTATACATTTGGTATTATTTGGCCCTTAAGCTTTTACATCTCTCAGCATGGAGGACGAAGAAAGCTGTACATTGTTGGCTTGGGAGTCTATACACTTAAACCAGATTTGTATTTGCACTGTCAGTATGGCAAATGAATGGAAAGGTTAATACACTATTGGATTTTTTATTTGTTTTTGATTCAGCTTGTACCCTAGCTGAAAAACCTCAATTTATGTTCATGACAGTGGGATTGTTTTAAATGTCTACATTCTTTCCAATAAACTGTTGGAAGACTAAAAAAAAAGAAAAGTAATGAATGTTCTTCCCTTAAATTAGATTTCTTTCTCCCTTTCTTTTCTTTTATCTTATATCTATAATCTTCCTAACCCCAGCATTTTGACAAGTGGGTTCCAAGGTCTTATTTGGCTTCCCAATTCCAAAAGACAAATAGGAGCCATTCAGCTCAGACATTTTAACAGTGAGTTATCTATGTCCTACCCTAGTCCTGCCTGAGGTCAGTGCTACAGCAGGTACCGGGGAGGCCTGCACAGCACATAAGGCCATCTCCACTTGGAAGCATCCCTTTTCCCAATTCAGCAGAGTGCTCCTCAGAGCCACACTTACAACACACAATAGGGACTCCCAGATATTACCTGGATTGAGCAGACTCCACCTGACCTGAAAGGATCAATCAGACCCTCTTGAAGGACTTGGAGTTGTCATGACATGAATGGATGGCAGGCAATACAACATGGAAAGTTAAGTTGGATGGCTGTGTTCTATCAATAGCCTGGGTAGATGACCAGGGAGATGACCTACATGCCTAGAAACAGAGGGAGATTCCTGGCAATTCACCACATTCTAATTCTTGTCATTTTCTTCACCTTAGTCTCTTCAATCTTCCATTTTCTTGAAAAAAAAGAGGGGAGGCTGATTTGCTTGACACTAGAGCAATACCTCACCGAGCCAGCTAACTTTAAGCATAGTCTTTCTCTTGATCTCTGATTTCCCATCCTCATTAATTCCTGTCATCTTGCTAGTGTGGGGAATGGAAACCTTACAGGAAGTTGATTTTTATTCCTTTATCCATCCCAGCTTCATGCTGCCTCCATCTGTCCCCACACTTCAAGCCATATCTTTTAAAAGATATTGCTCTCTTCAATACTTTGGTTGTGAACCACAACTCATATGTTTTCTACAAAAATGTTCCTACATGTTTCATTATATCCAAACTTCCTTGCTTTGAAGTATAAGATGCTAATTTCTTAGCCTCTTAAAAAGAATTCACTTATTCTCCCAGAAGATCTCCACATTTGGGCTGGTACTCAGTGCCAGCATTATGAATCTTCTCTGTCCACTGGCAGGTCGTGGGTCTTCAGCCACTCTAATAACTATCCTTTTGTCCCTAGTATACCTGTCACTGTCACTATTATCTTATGAAACACTTCCCAGGATGTACACAAGTTCACTGAGTATTTGGTGACCTGGACATGATCATAGACTTTGAGCTCGTTGATCCTGGGTATATGGCTCATCCTATCATTGTCCCATTTTCTATTCCCGTTGCTTTCCCCATCAGTTCCCATGGCTTTTGCTTATCCTACATGAGTATCTGTTTGTGGCAAACACTGAGAGTTTCCTGCCCCTCGGGCACTCACCTCCCTCATTTTTGTGCCAATAGAAGCTGAACATATCTGGGACTCTCTTCCCAGCCTCCCTGGCAACTAGATTTAGGTGATCAAGGAGACATAAAAATGTGGAAGACAGTTGCTTAGTGGGGGAAATAGCTGTGGAAGACAGCTGCTGACATGCTCTGATAAAGAGCGTGTCAGGTGAAGAACGCTTATGCCTATCTGTGCCTGCTTTTGGATTCCCGCACTCAGAGTGAACATGATCATATCACTCCTCTGAGCAGTAGAGAACACCTGCAGAGGGCAGCAAGAGTAGACATAGCTGAGCTGCTCAACCAGCCATGCAGGTAGCTACCTCTGGGCTTTCTTTATTTCGTGGAGAATGTAAACTCAAGTCTTTGTCACCTTTAGGTCAGAATTTGTGTTTTGTTGTATCCCTAAATCTTATAGCCATGTGAAGAATGTGGTGTGTATTCACCAAAATGGAGGAAAAGGTAGGAAGAAATCAGGTTTGTTAGGTCTAAATGTACCTAGTCTCTCTCATCCCTCCTTATGACTAAGGATGCCAAGAGAAGACTGTCAAATTTTCAGTTTGTAGGGTCCATTGATTTCCAGCTTTCACAACATCCAGGTCCAGAGCCCCTGCAGTGATGCCTAGAAGTCTGCAAACACAGTTGCCTGGGTTCCAGGAAAAGTAGAGCCTTGAACTCCTTCTCCTGGTGAGGTTTCTACCCTGCGACAGGAGCGAGTTTCCCTCTTGGAAACCAAGGGACCCCTTCCTTCCCAAGAAAGAACAGTTCTCTGTCTCATGGGAAGTGAAGGCTCCTCCAGCTCTATGGATTCCATCAGAGCTGTAGAAAATAGAACTGCGATAATGGCTCACTTCAGCGGGTGCTACATGTGATCAGCCCAGTCAGCACATGCTGGTTAAGCTTAGCTCTGTTAACCCGAGGGGCTTTGGAGCTGCAGAGTGGATGAGCGAAGACACCTGCAGCTGTGTCTAGATGGGTTGCAGAGGACACTCTCTGCCCCTCTGCCTCTGCTCTCTGCTGCTGTTCCTCAGCTTTGACTCCCAGAAAACAAACATCTCTTCATTGTACTTGTGGTGCTGGGTGTTGTGTGTCCATGGTGGGAAAGCTGACTGATGCAGAAACCTGCTGCAGAAGGACCCACCAGGAACTGCAGCTGCAGTCTTCTCCTGCTCTCCTGTTCCCCAGCTCTGCCTGATAAACTCTTCTGTGCTTCTTGAGGCCTGAAATTCTTTTTCCCTGCTGGGTCAAGAACCTACTCAGTGGGCCAAGCTGTGGTCCTTATCTCCATTCTGAGGAAGCTCCTCCAAATATGGATACAATCTTCTGTGGTAATATGGGGAGGGGGCTTTTTTTTTTGGCTGGCTCAGGCTGCCTTAAAGGCAGGTCTGGTGAGGCATGTGGAGCTGGGGATCCAACCAAGGTATCCTGTGCCTGACTGCATTTGCATAAGCAGGCACTTAAACAACTGAGCTAACCGGCAGACCCCCTCCAGTGGTAATATGGAACCACAGATTGATGGTGACTCACAAAACCATAAGCCAGTATGGATTCTTAGAGGTCCATATTCATGACTTCGCTAGTTCAGTCAATCTCCACAGACCATCCTAGGTTTTTCATTCATAGCTCTTTCTCCAACAAAGGATCTGTGTCATCATCTATAAGGTATTTACTTCCCTGCTTTCCTAGAATTCATACAAACTGATACGGTTTTACCACCTCCCCTACTGCTTGTTGAATATAATTATTTTGGAGCACATGAAATAGTAGCATTTCTTGATGTAGGAATAATTAAAGGCACAAAGCGGTGTTCTTGTTGCTCTTCCTCCAGTACAACTTGCAATCACCAGCCTGCCTTCCCTCTTCCTGCCTCCAGAGTCTCATGAAGCCTAGCTATATATTTATCTTATTTATTTATTTATATATTTAGGGAAGGATCTGTAGGGTGTTCAGGGTCTCACTACTAGATCAGACTCATGGTGATACGCCTGTTTACAGCCTCCCAAGAGCTGGGATTACAGGTTCCTACCACCATGCCCAGTCTCAATTGCCATCTCAGTGGGTCCCAGGGGTGGAGCCAGATGGCAGGCCCAGGGATTGAACCCCTGGCCCCTGTGCCTGCTTGCAGGTGCATTCATCTGCTGAGCTATTTAGCTGGCCCTTGTATATTTATTGTTTTTTTCAAATCAAGAAATAAACATGTTTTTGTGTTCTTTATTATATAAAATTTAGATAATTCATAAAATGTCATTTTCTTTCTTCTTTTTTTTTGTGTGCAGGGTCTCATTACACAGCCCACATGAGTAGTGATCCTCCTGCTTCCTGCCTCCCAAGTACTAGGATTACAGGCGCGAGCCACCGCCCTGGGACTCCATTACAGGCTCAGCGCACCCAGGGGGCAGGGGTGGGGCCGGTGCGGGCGCTGTGCATTTTAAGCTGTTTTGCCCCCACTGCTGTGGGTGGAAGACTCAGCCATACTTGGTCCCACACAGCCAACGTCCACCACGGGCGGACCCAGGCTCTGTCAGTCTGGTTGCTCCAGACAAGGCTCCAGGCAATGTGATGGCTCAAGGCCAGCTGCTGCCTTTCCCCCTTTCTCAGGGAGGGTTAGATATTCCTGTCCTTTCCCCAAAGTCTCATTCTTTGCTGCTTTCAAGGGAATGAAGGTCACATTCGCTAGCTCACTCTCACCTCCACACTGTCCTTACCACATGACCAGGAGAGCATCAGACACCTGCTTCCCCCACCCCCACCCTCACCCTCATACCCACCTGTGCTGCCTGAGCCCCTGTAGGAACACAGAAAGACAGAGTGTGGAGAGGAAAGGAAGGAAAGCAAAAAAGAAAAAGGGAAGAAGAAAGAAGTGCCTCCTCCCTTGGCCATTGTCCCATTCATTCCTTTACCCCACTTTCCTCTTCCACCCTCAGGACACTGCCTATATAACTCAGCCACTTCCCTTCCTCCTCCTTAGGTGATGGCCACAGTTCCAGGAATGACAATGCCAAATAGAAACAGGAATGTTTCTTTTGTGTAACTATTTCAGCAAGGACAACTTTCCCAGAGATGCCCAACAACCTTTTCTTTCCTCCCCTCCCCTTTCCCTTCCCCTTCTTTCCCCTCTCCCTTTTCATTCCCCCTGCCCCTCTCTCTCTTTCCTTTCTTCTCGGTGCTAGCAATGGATCCCAGGGCAGTGTACACACTAAGCATATGCTGTACCATTGAGCTATAGTCCAAGCTCTGCCTATTTTCTTGTCCTGAACCAGTGGGTCAGTCAATGAAGGTCACCTGGGGGAGGAGCAGGGAATTGAAGAGGGGACAACGGACAGGAGACATGAGAAACGAGGACAAGACAGGATTCTGATCAAGTCCCATTTATTCAGGGGAGGTGTTGGGTATATATAGGGGGTGATGGAATGAGGAAGTCTCAGCTCTAGGGGTCAGCAGGTATCTAGGCACTGGGGAAGGTGCAACCCCTGGGGAATAGCACGTGATTCATGGGGAATGGGCAAGGTGAGAAGGACCATAAACAACTCAGCAGGGGAATAGAAAGTTAAGAAGACGGCTGACACTACTATAAAATGGACACCAGTTAATGGCCTCCCACAGATCCCCCTTTACTTTTATATATGTATATAAAATATGGCTTCTTTGATGGCTGATTCCCTTGAGGGGGCAGTGCCTGTCTTAGGTCAAGGCGTCCTCTACATGGACCCGACTCAAACCTTACCCGTCATAGGAGACTAGGATGGCAGAAGGTCCTGTTCCTGTCTTAGGTGGTGAGTGGTGTCTTGTGTATGCCCCTCATTACCCGTCTCTGGCTAGCCTGACCATCTCACCAAGGGTGGGAGAACTAAGAGGTCTCTGGACCTTCATTATCATAAGCTGGTTGAATTCCAGCGCAGTTTTCCCTTTCAGCCATCTCAAGCCTGTGATAATGAACCTGAATAGGTTACATTTTAATGGCATCCAATTGTTGTTTAACGAAAGTCATCAGCCTATTGAAAAGAAAAAGTCCTATTGATAAAAATATTAACAATAGATCATCAAACAAGGGAAAAAAAGGAACAGCTGTTCATTGAAAGACACACAAACTCATAGACACACAGACACATAAACCCCTTTAAAAAAAATCAAGAGTGCACTCAAATATTTGGCCAAATTAAATT
>NW_004524881.1:1661460-1662026 GCF_000260255.1 Octodon degus
GCCCATCTGCTAGGAGCAGCTTAATGGTCTTAGTACCTACAAAGGATTTTCTTGAGCCCACATTACCTTCTAAAGTATTATCTTGAGCCTTAAGAACTTGTGAAGCCAGCCACACACAAAGCCAATTCTAGTGCCACGGCATGTCATGGTTAAGACCCACCTAGTTAGCACCAGGAACACAGGGCTCTGCAGCTGAACCTATCTTGCAGATGTTGACCTGGGTCAGCCTAGGATGAGAGTGGATGGGAGCATGGGACCTTCCGCCAGGCATGTGCCTCCACACTTGGAACCAACCATTTGCAATTTACAAGAACCCCCTTTTTACAAAACTTTTGTTTACTGCTGACAATAGGGCCAGGCAATACAGTAAGTATTCTAATATACATAATAAAGAGAAGCTGACTTCTATTTTTAATAAGCAGTTAAGTTTTAATTTGAAGAGGTTTAGTAGATATAAGTCTGAAAATTCCAGTTTTAATTTTTTAATCTAAACTGGGAAGGGGTACGGGATCATTACCAGAGATGACATCTATATCAGGCAATACAATTGCCATGACACACAGTCC
>NW_004524881.1:1662936-1669538 GCF_000260255.1 Octodon degus
GCAAGGCCTTTGAAGGAGACAGCACAAAAGACAAGTTATCTTGCAACTGTGGGAGGGATGGATGCTCCTGCTGTGAGCCAGACCTAAAAGACCTAAAGGCCAAACAAATGCTAAAAGAGTAGCACCTGGGATTGATATTCTAAATAGGTATCCATCTCCTAAAAAGACCTAAGTGAGTCACCAGCCAGCCCCTATTTGGCCCTGGGCATAATCAACTTTACCTGAGCAATGCTGCTTGCAATCCCATTGGTTGACCATAGTTTTGTCCCACCCCCACATCCACCTAAGTGAGACCTCTTCCTCTCACGCATCCGGCGTGACCCCTCCTCCTGCCTGAAAGCCATTGCCTTGGGTTGTCTGGGATGGTGCCGCTGCCTATTCCGCTCTACCTTAACCCCGCATGGTTTTGCTCTATAAAAATAAACTGAAAGACACAGCTTCCTGGGCAACCCACTTGGGTCCCCCTTCAGTCCTCTCAGAGACAGAAGCTTTCCTTCCCAATCAAACATTTTACTTTCAACCTCCATTTGTTCCCAAAATCCATTCCTTGGTTCTAGAGAACATGAACTCCTATTTAGATAGATCAGGTCAGGAGTTTTACTTCCCTGTATCACTGGGACCTTTTTAGGTCCAAAAGTCTCATAATAATCCTTAATTTTAACCTTTACTCCTTGCGCCTTTAATGCTTTGCTCAAGCTTTCTACAAATATCTCATGTTCACTTAATGCCTGTCCCATTGTCAAAGGGAAGGGGTGCCGTCTGCTTACTGAGGTCAGACTTCGCAGCAGGCAACTGCGGCGCAGGCCTCTTTTATGCTCTCTTTTGCCTTTTACTCTCTCTTTTATGGGCTTTCTCTTGCCGGCTCTCTTGGATGGTTCTGTCGCTGAATCCTCCATACCAAGTGCCACATTCACTGGGCGCCACTTGTCCTGAACCAGTGGGTCAGTCAACAAAGGTCACCTGGGGGAGGAGTGGGGAATTGAAGAGGGGACAAAGGACAAGAGATGCGAAAAATGAGGACAAGACAGGATTCTGATCAAGTCCCATTTATTCAGGGGAGGTGCTGTGTATATCTAGGGGGTGTAGGAATGAGGAAGTCTCCACTCTAGGGGTCAGCAGGTATCTAGACAATGGGGAAGGTGCAACCCCTGGGGCATAGCATGTGATTAACGGGAAATGGGCAAGGTGAGAAGAACCATAAACTTAACTCAGCAGGGGAATAGAAACTTAAGAAGATGGCTGACACTAGTATAAAATGGATACCAGTTAATGGCCTCCCACATTTTCTTAGTCTAGGTTGTGACTCTGATACAGGGAGAAAAACTGGGTCTCGGGTGGGTGACCTCCAAACAACATAGGGAACCTCCAAATGACAGGGAAAAACAATCTCTGGACCTGACCTACACGAGTTTGTGTTCTCTAAAACTGAAGAATGAATTTTAGGAAAAAACAGAGGTTATGAGCAGAATATATTTATTGAGAGAAAGAAAGCTCCTGTCCCAAGAGAGGGACGGGGGGAGGGGGGGGGAAGTTCCCCCCTGTTATTTTCTAAGTCTAAATTTAAATCTAAACACAGACCTAGGCTCATGCAACTTCAGGTCAACACACAAAAAGAGCTGATGAAACTGAAATAATTATTAGATCAACTTTTCCTTTTCTTCTCAATAAGTGTTCAGCTATTCATTGGGAGTGGCTACAAGCCCCGACTGTTATAACCTATGTAACTGTCTCCATTTTTGTAACTAGAACAGCTATCTTGTTAAACAACTCTGTATGTTTCTGTTATGACCTATGTGATTAACTCCATTTTGTAACCAGAATAGCCATTGTATTATACACCTCTGTATGTTTCCACTGTAACTTTATTAATGAGGATTGTTTGTTATAAGCTGACAACTTAAACTCCATCTTGGTGGCTCTAGCCATCCATCGGACCTCTGAACACAGTTTCTTAATGTTCAAACTATTCCTTTGTTCTAAATCACAGTGTGTTAAAAGTTAAGATCTGAACTATTTCTTACCCCAGAGCACTCCACACAATATGTCCCGTGATTAACACTGAACCATAAATTGTAATTATTTGTTCCTGAAAATTGTAACCGCATGTTAAAAAAATGTAACCTGTTTTCTCAAAAGTGGACGCTGACCCCTGTGCTGCATTCCCTTGTGCTTAAGTCACAAGACCTCCCCTTTGCAGTTTTCAGCCTTAAAACCCTTGTCTCTCCCCTCCTGGGTGTGCACTTTGGCACTTTGTGCTGGGTGTTGCTGCTGGGTACCAGCTAAAATAAAGCGCTCTTTTCTTTTTGGACTTGTCTCCCAGTTGTCTCATTTTTGGGTTACAACACTGACCATTGGAAAAGTACATGCATAGAAGAGCAGTAGGCATGTGTGAGGCAACTTGTTTTGTGCATGTACTCAGTTACATTCCTAAATGAATAGTGATTTATCTTTAGGTTAACTTCCTTTTCTGATCAGTAAATATAATGCTTTGGGATAGGAGCATGTGTGATGTCACTGGCTCCCACATTCCGCTGTCCCCATGGTGCTGTGTGCCTAGTATTCTTCACCACTGAAAAATCACTGTGAGGAGACACAGGCAGCTCACACATCTGTCTTGAACCCACTCAGACCCAGTGGAAAGATGCCCTGCAAGGAGTGCAAAAAGAAGCTGAACCCTCTGAAAGTTGGAACCTGCAAGAAAAGTGACATTTTGAAGCTGTGCTGCCTTCCCAAGGATGAAAAGTTGCAAGTCTCTGACCCTCTTGGCAGAAGTTCAAAGATGGGTGAAACAGGCTTCACCCTGTTGGGGGTACCTTTGAAAGCTGGACACCCCATGAACATGCGAAGAGCTGTCATGGCCAACTTGGTGGAGGAGAGGAGGAACCAGCTTTACATTGACAAGCTCCATAAAGATTTAGAAAGACAGCTGAGGGAGATTGAGAGATGGAAGGCAGTCGCGGAGCTGTTTCTGCACAGGCTTTACAGGATGACTGGTTATTTCACCAGACTGTGGTTTGACTGATGTCCCTGCAGGTAAGTGGTTCATCTCAAAGTTCAAGGCAGAAAACACCTGCTGCTCTCCTAGGATTCCAGCTTGTTACAGGTTTAGCAGCCTCTAGGATAGGACTTGCAATGCAAATGCAGCCCCTCTCTTGAAATCTTATTGAATTAAAATAATGTTTTTTATGACAAGAGTTTCCTAGGAGGGCTTCTAGTTACAATCTCCATTTCTGTACTAGATACAGGACCACTGAGGGCACAGTTCTAGGTAGGTGAGCTTTTAGAGAGTTGGCTCATTTTATCTACATGGTTCACCTTAAAAACCTCTGTAATTAGAAATGGTAACATGTCTGCCATTCTCCAAAAGGATAATCTGAGTCTTTTCCCCCTTGATCAGTATATCTGGGTCTCTGGCAGTTTTATAGCTCTGAGTGGAACTGCTTTAGATTTTAATCTGATCTCCATCACCTTGCTTTTGTCTGTAGATCATGTCCTCATTTTTCTCTTTTACAATCTTGCTAAATTCTTTTTTTATATAGGCTCTTGCTCTTCTGCTCAATGGGCCTTGAAATGGACTCAAGCATCTTCCTGCCTCAGCTTCCCAAGATTCCTAGAGGACAGAGGTCCATCACCAGGCCAAGTGTGGGCCTTTCTGATGTCATCACACATCTGCCTGAAAGACTGGAAACCAAGCTCTCCACCCTGCTGTAGCTGCAGTACAAGCACTGCTGTGTATTCATTTTAGCTCTTGTTCTGTTTTCCCTTGCTGTTTATTTTGGAAGTGTACTGCTTAGTTTTCAAATATACAGGAGTTAGTTATGTTCTTGTTTGTAGCTTTACTACATTATAATAAAAATGTACTTCGTATCATTTTGATCCTTTGAAATGTGTTGAGTCCTATTATGGGCAGCACATGGTCCTGCACTTTGGCCTATGCTTAAGTTTAGACAAGGGCTAGGATCCAGGCCTCCTCCCTCAGGTCCTCATTCTAAGAATCTAGAGACCAAAGAAACCCTCCTGTAAGTGCATGGAGATTCTGCCACATGATCTCGGGGCACAGCTGGCCACTCTGTGCTGGAGACATTCTGCTGGGCCTGCTCACCCCTCCCTCCAGCTCTTCCCCCCCATTTCAATTTGAGATGCTCACAGGCCCTGAGGGTGGCGTGCTCTCTGTACTGCCATAGACTTTGCTAACAGTCTGTCAATCCTAGATGTATTTTTGGCAGTGACCATTAGGTCAATCTGTTCACCTTCTGGGTAAAACTGCCTGTCTTCTAAATTATTTTACCTTCTTTCCCCTGGTTCTTGGAGAGCTCTTTCAGTCCAACCCCTTTGGAAGTGGGTTTATCTTATTTTTAGTTATGTTGCTGTTTACCTCAAAATATAAGAAGTTATGAAATTACAAATCTTAAACTTTTGCATTATGTTGAATATCTTATTTTTACAATTTAATCTGTATGCCTGCATTGGTTACCTTTCTTTTTGCTGAAACCAAATGCCTGACAGCCCAAGTTGAAGGAGAACAGGTTCATTTGCCTCACAGTTTGTAGAGGGTTCTGTGCATGACCAGCTGGCTCCTAGTAGGAGGCTTGCAGAGAGGCATGGGAAAGGAGGCAATAGTCCACAGCAGGCAGCAGACAGCAGGCAGAAAGCAGCAACCACCGAGCAGCCAACAGCAAACAAGCACCACAGGGAAGGGAATCAGCATCCCATTTCTGCCTCTTCTCTTTTGTCCAGCCCCTGCTTTAGAGCACTCACTCCATGAATCCTAGCATGGAGCTGTCAATGAATCCTCAGGATACATCCTTGATCCCAGCATCACACACCCTACATCCAGCCACCTCAGATCAGCCCCACCCACAAGCACTTGAGACTTTGGGGGACATTCGTCATATCTTTAACATGCCATTAATAATCCTCTGCTTTAGAATATTTAATATCAAATAACTAAAATGCACTGATATTTTTCTTCACAGATTTCTGACCTTTTTGTTTTTTTAATCTTCCCTCCCACTTTTCCTTTTGGCAATAATGGACATTCATCCTAGGGCCTTCACCATTGAGGTCCATCCTCCCCCTGCTTTATTTTACTTTTGATCCAGGGTCTTGCTAAGTTGCCCAGCCTGGGTGCTAACTTGATATCCACCTGCCTCAGCCTCCCATGGTGGTGTGATTACAGACATGTGCCACTGTGCTTGGCTCTTGATCCCTCTCTTGAAAATATCAGTTTTCTTTTCAATCACAGTCTTTGCCTTAAGTAGAAAATTTACTGTTTAAATTCAAATTACCAATTGTTATGGTTTTTTCTAGCTGTCCCCCAAAGCCTCAAGCAGTTTATGGGGCAGCTCCTGTACTGTTGATTTATTACTGTGGGTGTGGATACTGAAACTGCGCTGGGGCAGGTAATTTGCATTACAATGTGAGGAGAGGAGACAGCTTAGCTAGCTGCCAGAGCTGCCTCCACTCTCCTTCGGTCTCTGCTTTGCCACCACCATGAAAGGTTGCTCACTGCCTTGAGCCATTCTACCTTGTGGCCAGCTGAGTATGGCTGAAACCTCTACTGACTGTGGGCTAAATAAACCTTTCTTTCCTTCATTTTGGGTGTTGACACTTGTCCCAGTAATGAGAGAAGAGTAACTGAAACACTAGTATTTTAGCTGGGCCTGGTAAATTGCCTTTATTCCCAGTTCCTCAAATGGCTGAAGGAATGCAACTTTGAGGCCAGCTTGGACACTTTAGCAATATCTTCCTCAAAGTAAAAATCAAAAAGGGACCCTTCCCCAAAATTCAATCAGTTACTACTGTTTTTTAGTTTGAAATTACCACCTTATTGCACACTATATATTTATTCTTGCTGTTATTTGTACCTTTTTATTACTGATTTTTTTCTTGAAATGTGGAGTGCTTTGTTTCCTCAGTACTGACACTTCAAACCTGAGAGCCTCCTGCCTCAGCTTCTTGAGTTCTAGGATTACAGGCATCTGCTAAGTTATAAACTGCATTCTCTGTATTGTATACACATAAGAAATGTAAACATTACATTCTGTAAACATGTACTCATAAAAATTATAATAAAATGGATGCAACTATAGTACCTCCTGGTCATTTTGAGGTTTAAATGAGGAGGTAAATGTCAGGGTCACAAGGCAGAAGTACCTTGTGAGGAAATACTGAACAGAAGATATCAAAACTGACAGATAGTCTTTGGCCATCCAAGAACAATGCTCCAACTTGAAGGCCAGGCACATATTTATACCTACAACCCTTTGGTCAATTCATTTGTCCCTCACAATTTGACAAATACTTTAAGTAGAGCTCAGTAACTTTCCTCTAAAATTTTATATTTGACTCTTTAAAAAATTGTGTTGAGCAAAAGGAGTGATAGGAGAATTAGCTTCCTAAAAGTCTATAAAATAGTTCTGTGATTTTCAGTGTCATGAACATTTCATCTCTAGCAGTGCTTTCTATTTATATTTCTGAATGGCTTAATAACCTGGTTTCCAAGATCCTAATGTCATTGCCTAACTGCCTTCGGATAGTCCTCATCCTTTGGGAGAAAATATTAATTTTGGGTTTTTTTTACTATTTAGAAAACAGTACAT
>NW_004524881.1:1669638-1670484 GCF_000260255.1 Octodon degus
CTTTTTAAAGTTTCTAATACTAGAAGATATCATACAATGTCTTTTAAATAAATTAAAAGTCAAAGATATAGTATAAATCTTAGAACAAAAATTAAGATTAAGCAATATTCAGAAAATTAAATACTAATTAATTAAAAATTAAATGTTTCAAAATGATTGAACTAAAAAAAAGTTTTCATGATAGCAAAGAAGTACTAAGAGTAAAACATAAGATAAATACTGGAATGGCAAATAAATGACCAGCACTTCTAACAGTGTGAGGATACAATATCACACAAAGTTCTTGTGTGTTGTGGACATGCATAATGACCATGACAGTTACTGGTGGCCAGGCGTCACTTGTAGAATTGAGCTACAGCTATTTCTTTGAAAGCCACCCTGTAGATCCAGATGGAATCATGATCCATAGGGAGGAAGAGAAGTCCTTTTGTAAAGTGTGCTGATGGAAATGTTTTGCTGCTGAACACAAAATAATAACTGAAAGACTATTATATATCTCTTATTCTCCTGTGTTTGTTTGCCCTATTTGGTGGATTCTTTCCATTCTCATTCATGGAGCTGTGATCAATTCGCTCCCTCTCTAGAACATCTTTTAGTAGTCTGCGTAGGCTTGGCTTTGTCATCATGAACTTCCTTAGTTGTTCTTTGTCATGGAAGTATTTCACTTCTCCATTATACTTGAAAGAGAGTTTTGTAGGGTATATCAGTCTGGGTTGGAATTTGTTTTCTTGCAAGATTTGATGTACTTTGTTCCATGCTCTTCTTGCTTTTGTGGTTTGTGAAGAGAAGTCTCCTGTTATTCTGATGGGTTTTCCTTTAAATGTGATCTGTTTCTTTTCTTTAGCG
>NW_004524881.1:1682985-1685341 GCF_000260255.1 Octodon degus
CAGGGAGTTCTGCTGAAGGGTTCTGCACCGGGCCTGTGCTCTGGGTCTATTTAGGATCCAGTGGGTCCCAGGTGGTCTCATTCACACACCGGGTCTGCACTCTGGATCAATTCATGATCTGTGTGGCCCCAGGTCCTCTCACTTTCACGGGCCTGCGCTCTGGATCTACTCGGGATCCGGAGGCCCCGGGTTGTCTCGCTCACTCACCGGGCCTGTGCTCTGGGTCTATTCGGGATCCAGTGGCCCTGGGCAGTCTCCCTCACTCCTTAATTTTGTAATATGTATGGTGTGATTGTAAGGAGTGATAGTGGACAGTTGCCACAACTAGAAACACAAAGTCATTAGAGTGTATTTTATATTAAAGTCAATTTTTTGAAAACAAAAACAATTAACTCTTCCATGTTAATACTACCTATTATGCATTTCCGTCTGCATATAAATCCAGCCCACTACCTGGTAGTTATACAGATTACAACCTGTAGCACTTACTGAATCATTCTGAGTCTGTCTCTGATTTTCCAAAATAGGGGCCCCACACCTAAGTTACAGCTAGACATCAGCCCGTGAATAAGTCATGGCCCACTGTGTGGACAACTAAGTTCTCAGAATAATAACAGAAGTGAGAGAACCTATATTGTGATTAAGAAACTTAAAGCACACTAGGAATTCTTTGAAATGATCATGTCCATGACCGGTTCAGCTGTAACGCCTCTTCTCTACTTGTTCCCATTTTCTTTGTGTTTCTCTTCTCCTAAAGTCTTCAATATTACAGGCTCTTTCCACAGAATTTAGCCAGTAAATGAAATTAGGGAACTGTACATTTTATAAAAGACTCTGTTATTTTTATGACAACCTAGGATACTATCTTTTATTATGAAAAACATTTAAAAATTATGCTATCAAAAATATAGGAATTTCATTGCCTATGAGATTTCTAGCTTATTGTATATTGGTAAGGAGTAACTTTAATGAACAAGGACCTGATTAATTGGATCCATAACAATAGGAATTTGAGAATAATATATTTTTGTTGCTCTGCATATAAGATGGCAACCTCAGGAATACACAGCTTCTGTGTGGCAGAGCTTGGGCCTAAATCAGTTTCATGATTCCTAACCCAGATCATTTTCTCCTTCACCAGTGTGAATTATGATAGCATTTACTGAAATAAAGAAGCCATGGTGGATCTCAAGTGACCAGTGTGTATCCACCTGCTACACTGGGCTTCAGATGAATAGTACTAAGTTAGATATATGCAGGTCATAGGAATTATCATGAATGGTTTTGCTCTACCAATTGAATGTGTCTCTTAGTTTGGATGTTTCCATCTGCACCATAGGAGACTTTCTTTCTTTGGCTGATTTCTGGGCAATGTTTAGTGGAAGGCACAGAGATTCCTGTTATCTCATGCAGAGGTTCAACTCCTCCCATCCATGAATGTTTTACCAGACTGGTGTGCTTTTTACAATGGACGAACCTGCTCCATTAAGACATTGTCATCCAGCAGTCATAGTTTCCTTTCAGGTTCATTGCAGGTGGTGTACATTCTACTGCTTTGACAGATTTATATGACATGGATGGACCCTGAAAAGCATCACACAAAGTAATTTCATTGCTTTACAAATCACCTATGCACCACCAGCCTTAGAACACCTGAGTTTTTTACTATCTTCATACTTGTCCTTTTCCATAAACTTCGCATCACACAGTGTGCAGCCTTTCTTTAGAATGATGCCTTTCTCTCAGTAATCTACATTTGGAATCCCCTGGATCTATTCATGTCTTGACTGCTCCTTTAATTTTAGCTCTGAACAGTGTTCCATTGTGCGAATGCACCACAGCTTCCCTGTACCTACTGAAGGGTGTCTTGCTGCTTCCATGTTTAGACAGGGTTTTTTTTCTGATTTAGAAATAATTTATTTGATAAATTAATGGATACATAAATTCATGCAGATGGGCATGCATATATATTTTTTTTGAGAGAGAGTTTGTAGCAAAATAGTGTTACATTTTGTAAGCCTAATTTTCCTTCTATTATTTTATTTGAAAAAGTCTGACTCAAGGTGTTAGCATAAATTTATTATTTATTTATTTTTTAATGTATTTTAATACAGGGTATACAGAGTCTCAGTAAATAAATTGGACTCTTCAGTTTTTCCTTTCCATCGATTGATTTCTTTCCCTTTTGCAGTACCTATTTTGCCTTTTAGATATTCATTACTCTTTTGGGTTTTTGAACTGGCGAGATAGCATGATGTTTGCACAGGTAGATTTCATTTATTTCACTTACCAATGATCTCTAGCTGCATCCATTTATCTATGGGGGACTTGAATTTGTATTTTTTTTTTTTTTTTT
>NW_004524881.1:1685901-1713877 GCF_000260255.1 Octodon degus
ATTAACAGAATGTAACTATATATCTATCCCAACCACTTTGAATACACAGATACAAAATGGACATTCATCTGTATACCCCATTTTTTCTAAGTTCCATTATTGAATATTATTGTTTGGTTATTTTTATATCAGGTTGTTTGTGTTCTTACTGTCAATTTTTGAGAGTTCTTTGTATATATATATTTTTGATAATGATCTGATATGAACTTGGTAAATATTTATTCCCAACCTGGGACTTGTCTTTTTATTTCCTTGTCAGTCTTTCACAGAGCAAACTTGTTCAAGCTTAGTGATTATTATTCATTCCACTGCAGATTATGTCTTTGGTATCTGATCTATTTTTTTAAATGTATTTGGTTGTTATGGGGTCTCATTACACAGCTCAGACTCATACTGATCCTCCTATTCCAACTTTTTGTAAGACTTTGAACATGAATGAGTTTTGGACTTTGTCAAAAACCCTTTCTGCATCAATGGAGATGATCATGTGATTTTTAGATTTTGTGCTATTAATATAGTGTATTACATTCATAGATTTTCGAATATTGAACCATCCCTGCATCCCTGGGATGAATCCTACCTGGTCATGGTGTATGATATTCTTGATGACTTGCTGTATTCTATTTGCTAGGATTTTATTGAGGATTTTTGCATCTATGTTCATGAGGGAGATTGGTCTGTAGTTTTCTTTTTCAGTTGTGCCTTTCCCTGGTTTTGTAATCAGTATAATACTTGCCTTGAGGAATGATTTTAGGAAGGCGGCTTCCTTTTCAATTTCATTGAAGAGTTGGAGGAGTGTAGGAATTATCTCTTCTATAAATTTCTTGTAGAATTCTGCTGTGAATCCATCAGGACCTGGACTTTTCTTTGTCGGCAGGCTTTTTATTACATTTCATATTTCATTGGCTGTTATTGGGTTATTGAGGGTTGTTGTAGCTTCTTGATTCAGTTGTGGTAATTTGTACCTTTCTAGGAATCTGTCCATTTCATCTGTGTCTTCTATTCTGTGAGAGTAAAGATTCTCAAAGTAGCTATTGATAATCTTGTGAATTTCCACTAGGTCTGTGGTGATTATACCCTTTTCATTTCTTATTGCTTGTATTTGAATTTTTTTTCCTCTTTTTGATGCGGTTAGCTAGGGGCTTATTGATTTTATTGAGTCTTTCAAAGAACCAGCTTTTTAATTCATTAATTCTTTGAACTGTTTTCTTCGTCTCAATTGAATTAATTTCTGCTCTAATCTTTATGACTTCTTCACCTCTTTGGGCTCTGGGTTTGGTTTGCTCTTCCTTTTCTAGATGTTGGAGGTGCAGCATTAGGATATTTATTTGTTTCCATTCTGTTTTCCTAATGTATGAGTTCACAGCTATGAATTCCCTCTGAGAACTGCTTTCATCACATCCATAAATTCTGATAAGTTGTGGTTGAATTTTCATTGAATTTTATTTGTTTTGGTGGAACTGGGGATTGAACTCAGGCCCTTGGGCTTGCCAGAGAAGTGCTTATTCTACTGAGCCATCTCCCCATTCATTGAATTTTAGATATTGTTGAATTTCTTGTTTAATTTCATCTGTGACCCATTGATTGCTGAGTATGGTGTTGTTTAATTTCCATGTATTTAGGGGGAGTTTGGTTTATTTTGCCATTTATTTCCAATTTCTTTGCACTGTTGTCAGATAATATGCATGGGATAATTTCTGTTTTCTTGCATATACTTAAGCATGACATATGGAATAGTATGTAGTCTATTTTAGAAAATGACCCATGTGCCGCTGAAAAGAATGTACATTCAGCTGTCATTGAGTGGAACATTCTGTATATGTCCTCCAAGTCCATTTGTTCCAAGCTCTGGTTCAATTCTGATACTTCTTTGCTATTTTTTTTTGGTCTGGTTGACCTATCTTTTTGGGATAAGGGGGTATTAAGGTCTCCTGTTAAGACTGTGGTCTTGAATATTAGATTTTTCATGTCCATTAAGATTTGTCTTATATAGTTGGGTGCTCTTGTGTTTGGTGCATAGATATTTATGATTGTTACGTCTTCCTCTTGATTTTTTCCCCTAACCAGTATATAGTGGCCTTCTTTATTTCATTTAATCATTCATGGTTTGAAGTTGAGACTGCCTGAAAACAGGATTGCTACCCATGTTTTTTTCTGAGGTGCTGGGGCACGTAGTATTATTTTCCATCTTTTGACTTTCAGCCTATGAATTTCTTTATGAGTTAAGTGTGTTTCTTTTATACAGCAAATGGTTGGATTTTGTTTCCTAATCCACTGTGCCAGTTTATTTCTTTTAATTGATGAATTGAGTCCATTTACATTGACAGTTATAATTCAGATGTGTTGACTTACGATTGACATGATATTTACCTGCTGTTGTTTATTGCTTTTTTCCTGTGTTTAATTGTTTGCCCTATTTAGTTGGTTCCTTCTGTTCTTGTTGCTGGAGTTCTGATTATTTTGGTCCCTCTCTAGAACATTTTTCAATTATCTGTGTAGAGTTAGCTTTGTCATCCTGCAATTCTTTAGTTGTTCTTTGTCATGGAAGTGTTTTACTTCTCCATCAAATTTGAGAGTTTTGCAGGGTATAGTAGTCTGGGATGAAATTTTTTTTTAATAAATTTTAATTTTTTTTATTTTTACATTTATTTTGTGTGTGTGTGTGTGTGTGTGTGTGTGTGTGTGTGTGTGTTTGGCCAGCTCAGCCCACCAGGGGGCGGGGCTGGATGGCATGTGGGGCTGGGGGATCGAACTGTGGTCCCTGTGCTTTGCCAAGCTTGTTCCAAGTAGGTGCTTTAGACCACTGAGCCATCTCTCCAGTCCTGGAATTTGTTTTTATAGAGGAACTGAAGTACTCTGTTCCATGCTCTTCTTGCCTTCATGGTTTGTGAAGAGAAGTTGGCCATAATTTTGGTGGGTTTTCCTTTGAATGTGATCTGCTTCTTTTCTCTAGCGGCTTTCAGTATACTATTCGTGTGCTGAATTTCTGGGATCTTGACTATTATATGTCTCGGTGTGTTTTTCATTGGTTTGAAGTTATTTGGCATTCTGTATGTTTCCGTTACCTGGATGTCAGATTGTTTCCTCCTATTTGGGAAGATTTCTGCTATTACTTCTGCCCATATTCTTTTTATATCATTTGTGTTGACTCCTTCTTTCTCATTGATGCCTATTAGTCTCATATTGTTCATCTTTGTATCATCCTGCAGGTGATGGATAATTTTTTTCCTGCATCCTAGTTGTTTTTAAGAGATCCTTTCTTACCTTTTCACTAGCTGCACCAGCGTCTTCAAGATCTGAAACTCTGTTTTCACTTTTACTCAAACAGTTTTGAAGGCTTGTGATTGAGATTTTAATTTCCTCTATATCTCTTTCACTCTGCTTCATGCAATCTATTTCGTTCCTGTATTTCTCATTCAAGGAATCCATCATTTTTCTAATCTCCTCTTTTTTTTTATCAATGTCTTCTTTATTAGCAATTATTAATTCTCTTACTGCAGAGTTTTTTTCAGATTGGGTTTCCTCCATATGTTTCTGTAGTTAATTCTTTACTATAGATGGTATGAATTCAGAGATTTCTTTTTTTTATATTTCAGAAATTGATTCTGCTCTGAGTTCCTCTCTTCCTTTCTGCTGTTGTTTCTTTACTTGTGATGCTCTTAATTCATACATTTCAGCTGAGCCAGTGTCCTCTGCACTTGTTCTGGGTGAGCATTGGGTTTCCCCCATATGTTTCTGTATTAGATTCTTTACTTCAGATTCTATGAATTCAGAGATTTCTTTTTTCATTTCAGGAATTAATTCTGCTCTGAGTTCCTCTACAACTTTCTGCTGTTGTTTCATTCATTTCAGCTGAGCTAGTGTCTTTTGCACTTTTTATGGGTGGGCTTGAAGCCTGAGATTGCATTTTGCTCCTTGTCTTTGTCATTTCATATAGTACTGACCTCTGACCTTTGGTGTAGATATTTGGTACAGTTATTAACTTAGCACCTACTGAAATTTAGGTGCAGATCTATTAAGTTTGAGTTTATCCAGTTATGCCTGGCCTGGGTCTAGCTGTTGTATTCAGCTCCTTCCTGCTGCAGCCCTTTGAAGTGAATCTATTCTGCCCCTCTGGCACAACATTGTACCTGTGGTGCTTCTCTGTTGTGCCTCTGGCCCAGGGATCACAGGGGAGTGCAGAAGCTCTCCCACACACTAGCTGGGTCTGGGCTTGGGATGAATCTGGAGTCCTGAAAGAGTTGCAGAAGTTCTCATTCACTCTGTGGGCTTGGGGGCAGGGACTCCAGAGGGTTCCAGGGGTTCCAGTGGTGCAGTAGAGGGTCTCACTCATGCAGGTACCTGAGTTTTGGTCTGGAGGGGTCCCGCAGGTGCAGGGAAACTGGAAGCTCTCCTACATGTTCAATGGGCCTGGGCTGTGTTGGATCTGTGGACCATTGTTCTTGTATGGTCAATGTTTACTTCATCTGTCTGTTTTGATATCTCTGTTCAGTATTTCTTCCCAAGTTACTTCTCCCATGTGCCCCTAACATTTACCTCATCATTTAAATGTCAAAATCTCCAGGAGGTACTGGTGTTACATTGATTCTATTATAATTTTTTATTAATACAAGCTTGCAGGATATGGTGGCACATTCCTATAATCCTAGGCTCTCAAAGGCTGAGGCAGGATGCTCTCAGGTTTGAGGTGAATATAGACAACAAATTAAAATTCTTTTTCAAAATAAAAAAACTAAAATACAAATGAGGATGTAGTTTTGTGGTAGAGAGCTTGCCTACCATGCATTGGGCCCTGGGCCCAATAGTCAATACTGCAAAAACAAAACACCTCACATTTCAAGAAAAAAAAATTGGTAATAAAAGGTACAAATAACAACAAGTATAAATACATAGCATGCAATAAGGGGTAATTTCAAACTAAAAAATAGTAGTAATTTATTGGATTGTTTTTGGTTCTGTTTTATTTTTTAATTTGGTGGAGGTATTGCAAAATTGTCCAAACTGGCCTCAAACTTGCATTCCTCCTTCTTCAGCCTCATGAGTAGCTCAAATTAAATGCACATGCATGGCCAGCTGAAATATTAATGTCTCAGGTATTCTGTCATCACTAGGACAAATACTCAACACCCAAAATGAAGGAAGGAAAAGTTTATTTAGCTCACAGTCAGTGGAGGTTTCAGCCACACTAAGCTCGCTCCAAGGCATCAATAAAAACTCCTGGAGCTATCCCATGAGCTGCATGAACCTTTGGGGGACACCTAGACACAAACCATAACAATTAGTAATTTAAATTTATGAAAAAATTTTCTATTTGAGGCAAACATTGTGATTGAAAAGAAAACTAATATTTTCAAGAGAGGGATCAAGAGCCAAACACAGTGGCACATGTCTGTAATAACATCACCCTGGGAGGCTGAGGCAGGTGGATATCAAGGTAGTGGCCAGGCTGGGAAACTTAGCAAGACCCTAGATGAAAAGTAAAATAAAGCAAGCGGGGGGATGGACCTCAATGGTGAAGGCCCTATAATCAATGTCCATTACTGCCAAAAGGAAAAGTGGGAGAGAAGGTTAAAAAATGCCAGAAATCTGTGAAGAATAAAAAATATCAGTGTGTTTTAGTTATTTGATATGAAACATTTTAAAGTAGAGCTTTATTAAGGGTATGTTAAGTTTATGTAGGGTGTCCCTCAAAGCTCATGTGGTCTGATTCAAGGTGGCTGGATGTAGGGTGTGTGATGCTGGGATCAAGGATGTATCCTGAGGACTGATTCACAGCTCCCTGCTAGGATCCAGGGAGTGAGTGCTCCCAAGCAGAGCCTGGACCAAAGAGCAGAGGCAGAAGTGGGACACTGATTCCCTTCCCTGTGGTGCTTGTTTGCTGCTGGCTGCTCGGTGGTTGCTGCTTTCTGCCTGCTGCCTGCTGTGGACTATTGCCTCCTTTCCCATACCTCTCTGCAGGCCTCCTACTAGGAGCCAGCCGGTCATGCACTGAACCCTCTACAAACTGTGAGGCAAATGAACCTGTTCTCCTTCAACTTGGGCTGTCAGGCATTTGGTTTCAGCAAAAAGAAAGGTAACTAATACAGGCATACAGATTAAATTGTAAGAATAAGATATTCAACATAATGCAAAAATTTAAGATTTGTAATTTCATAACTTCTTAAATTTTGAGGTAAACAGCAACATAACTAAAAATAAGATAAACCCACTTCCAAAGGGGTTGGACTGAAAGAGCTCTCCAAGAACCAGTGAAAAGAAACAAAACAGTTTAGAAGGCAGGCAATTTCACCCAGAAGGTGAACAGATTGACCTAATGCTTGGTCACTGCCAAAAATACATCTAGAGTTGAAAGACTATTAAAAAAGACTATTTCAGGGGACCTGCCCCTTAGCTCAGTTCTTTAAGTGGCTGCTTCAACCAAGCAGTCAGGTTCAGGTTGCTGTGGTTTGATCCCCACAACTCAAGCCAGTCAAACCTACCCTGAAGGCAGTTGGAGCAAAAAAAAAAAAAAAAAAAAAAGAAAAGACTATTGAAGTTTGGAAAGCATGCCACCCTGAGGGCCTGGGAGCATCACAAATTGTAATGGGGGGGGGGAATGGGGAGCCCATCCCGGATTGAGCTGTGAGCAGGCCCAGCAGAATATCTCTGGCAGAGAGTGGCCAGCTGTGCCCTGGGAGCATTTGGCAGAATCTCCATGTACTCGCAGCAGGTTTTTTCTTTTGGTCTCCAGATCCTTGCAATAAGGATCTGAGGGAGCAGGACTGCCTGCTAGCCCTTGTCTAAACTTAAGCATAGGCCAAAATGCAGGACCTAAGGCAGGAGAGCAGCTTGAGCTGGGTCAAGTCAGTGAGTAATTCCAAGGGATTAAGGACCTGGGAACCCCTGCACAGTGTGGCACACAGAACAGATAATGCAGAGTACAGACTCTAATTGGATATATGGGACAATACACTGACCATGTGCTGCCCATAATAGGACTCAACACATTTCAAAGGATCAAAGTGATACGAGGTATATTTTTATTATAATGTAGTTAAGTTACAAAGAAGAACATAACTAGCTCATATATATTTGGAAACTAAGCAGTACACTTCTAAAACAAGCAGCAATGAAAAACAGAACAAGCACTACAACAAATACATGAGCAGTACTTGTGCTACAAGTATAGCAGGGTGGAAAGCTTGGTTTTGAATCTTTCAGGCAGATGTGTCATAATGTCTGAAACTCCCGCACTCAGCCTGGTGGTGGGCATCTGTCCTCTGGGGACCTTCGGAAGCTGAGGCAGGAAGATGCTTGAGTCCATTTCAAGTCCTGTTGAGCAGAAAAGCAAGACCCTATATAAAAAAATTAAATAAAGCAAGGTTTTAAAAGAAAAAATAGAGTACATGATATACCAACAAAAACAAGGTAATAGAGACCAGATTAAAATCTGAAGCAGTTCCTCTCAGAGCTATAAAACTGCCAGAGACCCAGATATACTGATCAAGGGGGAAAAGAAAAGACTCATCTACAGTGATTTTTCAATGGTGAGGAGTACTGGGTGCACAGAAACATGGGGACAGTGGAATGTGGGAGCCAGTGACGTCTCAGATCCTCCTATCCCAAAATGTTACATTTACTGATTAGAAAAGAATGTTAACTTAAAGATAAACCACGTTTCATTTAGGAATGTATCTAAGTGAAATATGTTGCCTTACTCTTGCCTACTGCTCTTCTATGCATGTACTTTTCCAATGGTCAGGCCTTATAGCCACTCCCAACGAGGAGCTGAATGCTTTTGGAGAAGTAATGCAAAGGTTCATCCAATAATTATTTCCGTTTCACAGCTCCTTTATGCAATTACCTTAAGTTGCATGGCAGTATGTCTGTGTTTAATTTAAAGTTAGACATAGAAAATAATATTTTAAAATTATCTAGGATTTAAGAACAGGAAAACATTTATATTTCTTGGTTTGCATAAAAAATATACAGTTAGGCACATTAGACTATTGAGGTAGGAAGAGGTAAGGCAGAGAGGATGGTGATTGCAAGTTGGGAAGGAGGAAGAGCAACAAGAACACTGTTTTGTGTGTGCCTTTTTAGTTATTCCTACTTTAAGAAATGCTACTATTTCATGTGCTACAAAATAATTAAACTCAACAGGGAGGTGGTAAAAGTATACCAGTTTGTATGAATCCTAGGAGAGCAGAGAAGTAAATACCTTATAGATGATCACACAGATCCTTTGTTGGAGAAAGAGCTATGAATGAAAAACCTAGGACGGTCTGTGGAGATCAACTGAACTAGAGATGTCATGAATATGGACCTCTAAGAATCCATATGGGCTTATGGTTTTGTGCGTCACCATCAATCTGTGGCTCCATATTACCACTGGAGGTCATATCCATATTTGGAGGAGCTTCTCCAGAATGGAGCTAAGGACCACAGCTTGGCCCATTGAATAGGTTTTTGACCCATCAGGGAAAGAGAATTTCAGGCCATAAGAAGCACAGAAGAGTTTATCAGGCAGAGTTGGAGAGCAGGAGAGCAGGAGAAGACTGCAGCTGCAGTTCCTGGCGGGTCCTTCTGCAGCAGGTTTCTGCATCAGTCAGCTTTCGCACCGTGGACACACAACACCCAGCACCACAAGTAAAAGGAGGAGAGGTTTGCTTTCTGGGAGGCAAAACTGAGGAATAGCAGCAGAGATCAGGATCAGGGGGCAGGCAGTGTCCTCCTCAACCCACCAAGAAACAGCTGGAAGTGTGTTTCTCATCCACCAGCAGAGTCAAAGCCCCTCAGGTGATAGAACTAAGCTTAACCAGAATAGGCTCTGAATGGGCTCTTATATTCACAGGAGGTCAGCTTGGGGCACCCACTGATGTGAGCCATTATTGCATTTCTATTTTCCACATTTCTGATAGAATCCATAGAGCTAGAGGAGCTTTCACCTTCCATGAGATAGAAGACTGTTCTTTCTTGGGAGGGGAGGGGTCCCTTGCATTCACTCCTGCCTTGGGGTAGAAATCTGCAGTAGATGGTGCTCAAGGCTCTCCTTTTCCTGGAATCCAGACAACTGTATGTTTATAGCCTTCTAGGCATCACTGTCTGGGATCAATTAACCCTGAAAACCTTGAAAATTTCATAGTATCCTCCTGGCAGCCTTAGTCATAAAGAGGGATGAGAGAGACTAGGTACATTTAGACCAACAAACTTATTTCTTCCTACCCTTTCCGCCATTTTGGTGAATACACACCACATTCTTCACATGGCTATAAGATTTAGGGATACAACAAAACACAAATTCTGATCTAAAGGTGACAAAGACTTGAGTTTACATTCTCCATGAAATAAAGAAAGCCCAGAGGTAGCTAGCTGCATGGCTGGTTGAGCAGCTCAGTTATGTCTACTCTTTCTGCCCTCTGCAGGTGTTCTCTACTGCTCAGAGGAGTGATATGATCATGTTCACTCTGAGTGCGGGAATCCAAAAGCAGGCACAGATAGGCATAAGCGTTCTTCACCTGACACGCTCTTTATCAGAGCATGTCAGCAGCTGTCTTCCACAGCTATTTCCCCCACTAAGCAACTGTCTTCCTCATTTTTATGTCTCCTTGATCACCTAAAGCTAGTTGCCAGGGAGGCTGGGAAGAGAGTCCCAGATATGTTCAGCTTCTATTGGCACAAAAATGAGGGAGGTGAGTGCCCGAGGGGCAGGAAACTCTCAGTGTTTGCCACAAACAGATACTCATGTAGAATAAGCAAAAGCCATGGGAACTGATGGGGAAAGCAACGGGAATAGAAAATGGGACAATGACAGGATGAGCCATATACCCAGGATCAACGAGCTCAAAGTCTATGATCATGTCCAGGTCACCAAATACTCAGTGAACTTGTGTACATCCTGGGAAGTGTTTCATAAGATAATAGTGACAGTGACAGGTATACTAGGGACAAAAGGATAGTTATTAGAGTGGCTGAAGACCCACGACCTGCCAGTGGACAGAGAAGATTCATAATGCTGGCACTGAGTACCAGCCCAAATGTGGAGATCTTCTGGGAGAATAAGTGAATTCTTTTTAAGAGGCTAAGAAATTAGCATCTTATACTTCAAAGCAAGGAAGTTTGGATATAATGAAACATGTAGGAACATTTTTGTAGAAAACATATGAGTTGTGGTTCACAACCAAAGTATTGAAGAGAGCAATATCTTTTAAAAGATATGGCTTGAAGTGTGGGGACAGATGGAGGCAGCTTGAAGCTGGGATGGATAAAGGAACAAAAATCAACTTCCGGTAAGGTTTCCATTCCCCACACTAGCAAGATGACAGGAATTAATGAGGATGGGAAATCAGAGATCAAGAGAAAGACTATGCTTAAAGTTAGCTGGCTCTGTGAGGTATTGCTCTAGTGTCAAGCAAATCAGCCTCCCCTCTTTTTTTCAAGAAAATGGAAGATTGAAGAGACTAAGGTGAAGAAAATGACAAGAATTAGAATGTGGTGAATTGCCAGGAATCTCCCTCTGTTTCTAGGCATGTAGGTCATTTCCCTTTGCTTACCCAGGCTATTGATAGAACACAGCCATCCAGCTTAACTTTCCATGTTGTATTGCCTGCCATCCACTCATGTCATGACAACTCCAAGTCCTTCAAGAGGGTCTGATTGATCCTTTCAGGTCAGGTGGAGTCTGCTCAATCCAGGTAATATCTGGGAGTCCCTATTATGTGTTGTAAGTGTGGCTCTGAGGAGCACTCTGTTGAAATGGGAAAAGGGATGTTTCCAAGTGGAGATGGCCTTATGTGCTGTGCAGGCCTCCCCAGTACCTGCTGTAGCACTGACCTCAGGCAGGACTAGGGTAGGACATAGATAACTCACTGTTAAAATGTCTGAGCTGAATGGTTCCTTTTTATCTTTTGGAATTTGGAAGACATCAACAAGCCTTAGAACCAACTGATCAGAAAAGGAGTCTTGAATTATGCTTGGCTAGGAATAGGAAGAAAAGGAGATAAGATCCTTGAACTCACTTTTCAACATGCTGGGGTTAGGAAGATTATAGATACAAGATAAAAGAAATGAGGGGGAGAAAAAAGTCTCATTTAAGGGAGGAACATTCACGAATTTTCTGGAAGAGGGCAGACATTTTCTGGAATCTGGGTTGCTAGTTCATTCTTTTATTTATTTATTTTTTGTTATTGTCATGCTATTCACCAGCTACCATGGCACTGAAGGGAGGTTAGTGAGCATGTCGATGGGATTATAATGAAGTTAGATATTTCTGACAGTCCTCTTAAATTCAACCAGTTTGTGAGTCCACCATCCTCTGGCCCCAGGCACCCTCAGAGTCAAGACTAGGGCAAGAAATTCAGGTAGGTCAAGTAGGGACAACAAAATTCAGGCAGGGAAGGCAGGCACAGCTGTGCTCTGCAGGAGTCTCTGGAGACCCCAAGGTCAGGAGTGAGATTTCAGGCTACCCCAGTCTAATGTGGAATTTCATATTGCCTCCAGTTGTACCAGGGGCCTGCAAATAGAATGCTGTATGGTAAGTTCAGCTCCCAGAAATTGTCACAAATGTCACCTAGAAAAAGATGTTAGGTTGAGAGAGGTTTGGGGGGGGGTAGAAAGGAAGAAAAAAGGGAAGAATATCAAGGGCAGACCTGATGCCAATTTCTCACCAGGAAGGACTCTCATGGAGTGGTCCTGCTGCCATCAGGAGAGCACATGTGGACCTCAACACAACTGACACAAGGTATGTACAAGGCAGGATATGGCTTTTGGAGGGGGCCAATAGTAAAATTCATAGCTTTCCAGGTATTTTTACTAGACATTATATGAGAAAATATCATCTGACTTTTTTTTGTGTGACCAGCTCAGCCCAATCTTGGTGTGGTGCTGGTGCAGCATGTGTTGCTAGGGATTAAACCACAGTCCCTGTGCTTCCCTAAGCTTGCCTAAGCAGGTGCTCTATACACTGACTTATCTCGCTGGCCCCTCATCTGACTCTTAAATCATTAAATAAGTTTTAAGGCTCAGTCATCTAGATCTGGTAAGGGAGCATGAATCCGTGGGAGGAAACTTGGATTTGAAATGAAGAAGCTAAATGTAGATTTCTATCTGAGTTAATTTAGGCAAACTCTTACTCATTTTTTCATGAAGAAAGTTAGTAGCAAAGAGATTAAGATGCCTTTGACTTATGACTTTAAGATGATGGTTAGTTGAATTGGCATGCTAGCACATGGGAAATAGCAGAACTTCACATCAATGGTAATAAACCCAGAAATGGGAGAACACATGTTCATATAATGGCCTAATGGGGACTTTATATTTACAGGCAGTGAATATCCTCTGGTCTGGGTCAATAAAGCTAGATGTCATATTGAAAGTACAGGGCTAGATAACAGCTTAGAAGCCATCTCCTATAAGAATATTTTTAATATACAGCAGAACTCTTTATAGAACTTTTTGTTACACCAAACCAGGTAGCACCATTTGCAAACTTATATGGTAAAACAAAAGGACAACTTGGTCAAAAGTCTAAGGACCCTGCAGAGAAGGCTGCTGATGTGGATATAGATAATACTGCTTTAAAGATTTGATTTATAGGGGATGGGGAGGTGGGGGGATATCCAAATCCTTACTTAGTATCGTATCCTTGGGCAAGTTGTGCTCAGAGGACTGTGATGATATACTAGAAATGAGTATTTGGGATGGTTTTTGTTTGAGCATACACCTGTTTGATCTAGGCTCAGCAGGGTGACAGCAGGAACATGGAAGCACAAACAAGCTTACAGCCTGCAAGACGCAACTTTGCATTGGTGCCTGGGCTACTTCTAGCTCTCTCAGGAGCGAGTTTGGATTTTTCAGGTCCTCAAGGTCAACCACAAGTGTTTATTAAAATTTCACTTTATATTTATAGTCAAGGACCTCTAGATCCTTGTTAAAAGAGGGACTGGCTGAACCATGAAGTGTGTGAACTATCCTAAAGCCAACAGTGCATTGTGTAGTTCTGACAAGTTCACTGTAGGAATTCAGTCTGTGTGTGTGTGTGTGTGTGCGTGTGTGTGTGCCCCAGAAGACCACAGAGCTTTTTTAACCAGACTGAGGACACTCACCTTTTATTTTAGTTCTTAATACACCCAGCAGCGAACATATAGTGTACACAGAAAGATGACTTAACTAAATAGACAAAGATGAGCCAATAAACACAGTCTTTCACAAAGGATCAAAAAGATGAAAAAGAGGATAAGACAGGAGGGAGTAATACAGTATGCAAACTGGAAAAGAAAAGATATGTTTAGAATAAAGACTTAAAAAATTCACCATGAGCCAAAAGGGAATCCTACCTTTTTTGCATGACCCTACTTCATAGTCTATGTATTTGGAAGGGTGGCATAATTAGGATACAGAGCAGCCTCAAGACATCTGGAAGTCTTCTCTTGCTCCCATTTCAAAAGGAGGCTCTTCCTTTGGTTCAGGGTCCCAAACACAAATGTGCTGCCTCAGGCCCAGGATGCCTCCTGTCTGCCAGAAGGAATGGGACTCTTGGAGGTAGCTCTTAGCAGGAAGCCTCATCTACTTTCTGGTAAGGAAAACAAAATGGGAATGACCCTAAGATTTGGACTCTACAAGTATGCTCGGATGACTATCTTTCAATTGCTGAATGTATGGATTTCTGCCTCAATCATTGCCACCTCTTTCCCTGTCAAGGGAGCTACATCCTCATCAAAAAGAATACACTAACTACCAGAAATCAGATGCAATGAATCAGACCAAAAGCTTCTAAAAAGAAACTTGTTTTAATTGCTTTTTAGATATACAAGATTGCATTTATACACATAACTATAGTTTTTAATCCCTATATTATCATCATAGTTGTTGTCCATATACCCAGAGATTTATGGAGAACAGTAAACCCATAAATGTGCTTCTCATCAGTCATGGAATTAGAATTCTACATAACAGAAATATCTGTGGAGAAAATTGACTGATAGCACCAAAGCAATCTGAAAGGCTCCCAGCAGTTGGCCCATGGGCTCATCCAGACAGGAGAGGCATCATGGAGGTCTAAGTGCATTTAATTGACATAAACACAGAATCCACTCTCCTGATAAGAAAAGATAATTCCATTTTGGGTGACAAACCAATTTCTTAGTCACCGAGTATAAATGACCCACAAACATTAAGCTGTGTAAAGGCTAGCCAAGAGATATTGATTCCCCACTGGGGCAGCTGTTAGCAGACTTCCTCTCTTGCAGTCCTGATTGATTGTATTGTCTCCCTAAAAGTGTCTCTGAGGGCTGTCCTTCTGTCTTGTCCCTAGAAACACCACATTTATGAACCATCTTGATTGATCATGTTAGATCAGGCCTCCCTTGCAGGGGCATGAATTGGCAGAGCATTATGTCCACATTGTTCTAAGGATTCTTTTCTCTGCTATGCTGCATCAGTGGCTGTTCCTTTCCCCATACCTCTCAAAGGTACAGGATGCTGTGCCACCTAGACTTTCCTCTTCCACTGGCATCCTTCCTGCTGGGTTTATCAATCACACAGTGAATGCATGTCACAGAATACCATTGCTCATGTGCTCACACAGCTGGTGAGCAATTTCAATTCAGAGTCCTGTCCTTAGAGCCTGCTTTCTCTGCTGTCTTAGCTTGAACTCCACAGAAACTGACCTAAGATGAGGATTCTTAAGTGCTTAATTGGACAAGAACTCATAACAGAAGAGCAATGCAGGAAGATAGAACAGGCAAAATACCCCAAACAAAGAAAAAATGTAAGATTTAATCTCATTGGAGCCTCCTCCCCACAGGAATTCTGGAGCGCAGCCTGTACCCTACAACTAACTGCACACTGAGGCAAGGCCACTAGCCTTTTGGGTCCTGAGGCAATCAATTGGCCAAAGGCTGTCCTGGGTTTGGGGATCTGAGGGATGCCATGTAACCACTGTAGGTTTCTCTTTTAGACAGCTTTCACAGCATCTGGGGATGGCAAAGGATACCTGAGTCAGGAGAAAATTCACTGTATGCTTTAAAGTAGCAGTTGTTCAACCAACATTAAAACTTTCTATTATAATTGGACTGGAAGAAATGATACAACTGATGAGCCAGAAGACTTATGTAGGGCTAAGCTCCACCATGAACTGGAGAACCACTTCGATCACTCTGTGTCTCTGTTTCTAAATTTGTTTGATTAAAAATGAAAGTATAGCGAATTCAATTTACTTGTAATTTGTAACTCATTGTTCCTGGTTAGTGCAGTGGTGGTTCTATAACAGTAAAACTTTTAGGACTCTTACTCCTGGTGAAAGGGGCTGGGGTGCAGATGAAAGATATATTGGGATGATGAAATCTAATGCTAGTTGGATATTGTTAAGTGAGTCTGATGTTTCAAGAATATAGGTTCAGCTTAGCTAACTACCAAATCAGTCACAGATGAGAGCTAGAAGGACTTTCCAGCAGTATTTAAAGAAGTCATTTCATGCAGCTTCAGGGAAAACTGCTGAAAGTCAGGCCCAGGGCCCTGTGGAAGAACAGAATTACAAATAATGCCCAATTACCATTTCAACAAATCTCCTCTGTTAAAGTCTGGCCTGTGAAGAAAGGAGTGAGGAAATGGCTATGTCCTTCAAAGCTGTAAATGCTCAGATTCCTCTGAACATACTGGGAAAGGCAGAAAGGGCCCCATGCATCTCTACAAGAGGATAGCAGTCCCTTTCTCTCCTGTACTACCTGGGCATGTGTGCAGGTTATATCTGAGACAGATACCCTGCATGATGTTATTTTGCTCCTCTGAATATATAATTGCAATATTGTGTGTATTTGTTCTCACAAAGCCTCATGCAATCATGGGGCAGACTTCTAGAGTTTGTGATTAACTCCTGATCCGCTGGGATTATGGGTGTGAGTGCTGCTCAGATGATGGGTGTGAGTACTATTCCCAGCCTGTGTCAGATAGCCTGAATGCAATTTAAGGGAGACAGACTTCTTCTCTGTAGCCATTGTTGTTTCTCCTCCCTTTGCTCTCTTGTTCTCCCCCCAGAAAAGATTGCTCTCTGCCATGTGCCACTCTGCCTTGGAGCCAGCTGAGAGGGACTGAAATCTGTAGTAACTGTGAGCTAAATAAACCTATGTTTCCTTCTTTTTGGGTCTCGGCTATTTGTCTAAGCAATGATTGAAGAGGAACTGAGGCAATAATCTCACCTCACCTCTTGGATTCTAGACCAATCATGAGGATCAAAGCAAGGGTATATCAATGAAGAATGACTATGAAAGGCCAAGGAGATAGCCTGGTGATCTAAGTACCTGCCTGACAATCACAATAACCTGAGTCTGATCCCAGGTACCAATTGCATTCTAGCCTCCCACTGAGCCAGTCACTTACATTGGTCATGATGGTGCACACCTGTAACCCTAGCATTGGGAAGGCTAAGACAGAAGGATCATTATGACTCCAAGATGCATACTGAGACCTTATACCAAATAAATAAATAAAGAAGGATTTAAAAAGAAAAGAAATACAACATAAATGCTTTAGAGAAAAACACTTACTCACCATATCAGTCTCAGAAACTGGGGAATAGTTTCTACTATCAATGGAGAGAATGAACTTGAGATTAAATCTCAAGGATGAGAGAAAGTACATTTTATTTATTTATTTATTTTTATTTTGTATTTTTGGTGGTACCAGGGATCGAACTCAGGCCTTTGAGCTTGCCAGGCAAGCACTTATTCCACTGAGCTATGTCCCTGGCCCCAGTAAATTTTATAAAAGTTACCTAAAACTGAGTGACATTATGGATTATAAGTTAGCCCCCAGTGCAAAACTGACAGAGTCAGCAGCCTTGGCAACATTAGTATTGTGAGCATAGCAATTGTTCTAGATGGTATATGGCATATGGCTGTTGATCCACTTCATTATTTTGGCTCAATAAGGAGGATAGTGTAGTTTTGACTCATTTTGAAATGAAGGGACTAAATATTAATGATAAAACAACATGGAAAGAACATTAGGTAGCTTACTCATTTCACCTGTAAAAAATGATTCAGAGAGATCTGAACCTCCCACGCAGGAAGGAAACTGACAGCCCAGTTTCCTCGTTTACAACTATATCACAGCGTATAAGTAGAAGAGTGTTAACTACTTAAATATTATATGTGTGTGTGTGTGTGTGTGTGTGTGTGTGTAAAACTATACACTGATTCTCATTTTTTCAGACAAAAATATCTGAGAAATACATTTTTAAGAAATTTCAAACATATATTGTTCAAACATCATAGAGTGCTCTGACACAAACTGCAAAAGCTACAATATCATTAGGGGATATAATCTGAGGTTTCTACTGCATGTCCAGTCTGTTGACTAAAGCATTGTTTGTCATGCAGTGCATGTAATGTGATATATATATGTGATATATATATATCACATAGGCCTCACTCTTTGAGCAAGAGGCAGCCCAAGGTCCTCTAAATATGCCCTATAGGTGGAACCTAGTAAGATTCCAGAACACACTGCAACAACTACATGAAGAAAGCCAGGTGCAGGCACTCTCTCATAGGATATCCACAGAAAGATGAGTGCTACATGGCCTGCGACTTTCAATGAGACAGGGAAAGTGCTTCTTGTCCACCTTGTTACCAGCCCTGCCTCCTTTCCTTTGCACTGCACCTTGTCTCCCATCCGAGGTCTGTATGCTTTCATCCTCAACCTCAAGCAGAAATGTCTTCTCCTTGGTGAGCTTGGGCTCTAATCTGTGCCTCATTGGGGAGCTTAGCCCCAGCCCAAACATGGTGCTGTTCACAGCTCAGGGCAGGAACAGAGTCTTCTGGAGTCTCTTTCCCAGGCAGCAGCATCTCCCTGTTCTGGGGGACAGGTGTCCAAGGTTGCCAGGAGTGGGCCAGTAAAGAGGTTGTACACAGGGCTCTCCTGCCTTCTGCAGGTGTCAGCCATCAGCTCAACACAGAGTTCAGCCCAGCTGTGAGGCTGGAGCTTCCAGCTTGAGGCCAATAAATGGATGGAGGAAGCCTTCTCTGGGGTGGCACCTGAGGGCCTGGACAGCTGTCTCAGTCTCCAGGTGATCATCCAGCTGTGCATGTTCTCTGATCATTGTAAATGGGTTGTCTCTCAGGAAGAGATCACAAGGCAGGACCAGACACTCAAGGGCTTGAGAACATCCTGGAGAAATGGAGCATGTGAAGATTCTCAGTCCTGCTCCCATGGGAAGCAGCAGACAGTCAAGTCATAGAGAATAAAGATGCGACCTAGGGATAGAAGGGAGTCATTGGCAGGATGGCCTGGGGCCCAGGCTCCTTACCTCTCTACACATGCATGCCCACCATTCTCTCCCATGGGTGTGTACACCTGCCCCCTCTGGTGAGCTCTCTCTCTTGGAGGCCACCTGTGGCTTCTGCCACAGGGCAGGAGGGAATGTTAACCTTTTGAGAACTTCAGGAATCAGGGGAAGGCTTCAGGCTCTGCATGCAATCATCTTGCTGGTGTGGTTCAGGCTTTCAAGCCAGCCCTTCTGGTCCTTCTGTTCATTGGCTTGAAGAAAATAGCTCTGCAACAGGGCCTTGACTGTAACACACCATGGAGATTTTGGTTTCTGCTTGGAGGTAGCCACATTTATGTTTGACATGGAGGTCAGCTGCTAAGACCTCAGAGTTCAGCCCCCACTCCCAGGTGCTGGGGCTTGTCCATGTAGCAGTGCAGGCAGTGATGGTCCTGGGGCCCAGAAATAAGAAGTACTGCAGAGCCGTGCCCCTAGGCTCATTCTCCCTGATGTCCTGAAAGCCACAGACTGGCTTCTTCAGCCATTCCAAAGGACTTACTGGGCTCTGCTCACATCACCTGGGGATGTGCTCCACTGACCCATGCTCCCTCCTACGGAGGGCAGGCTTCCTGGACTGGGCCCCAGCCCCAGCACAGACTTTCCCCAAACCCTGTTTTTCTGCCCTAGCCCTGTGGTTTTCTGCTGTCTGTCTCTTCTCTGCTCTGATGTGTGGTGCTTAGCAGAGTGCACTGGAGTAGACTGTAGTGGTCTCAGTCTATCCTCGCCCTCCATTCAACCAAGCTCAACCTCCAGTCCTGGGAGCATGTACTTGACTTCAGGAAGGTTGAATTTTCTCCAACATGCACCAGAAAGATGCAGGCCTGTTCCCTGGAAAGAGTAGTTTCAAAGGCACCCCTTGGAACTGCCAAACTCTGAAGCCCTTCTTAGGGTGTGAGTGTAGTTGTGCCTGCAAAGCCTGATGCAATCAGGGCTGGAGCTTGTGGGGTTGTGGTTCAAGGTGAGATGTGTGGTCCTTTCCTGGGATTATGGGTGGGGTTCTGGATAGAATGCCTGGAATGTGGGTGGAGGAGCTCCACCCACCCTCCAGTGGGTGGTCTGCCTCCTATATAAGGGAGGGAAAGAGGCTCTCACTCTCTGCCCATCTTCCTGGTTGTGTACTGCAGCAACGTGCTGCCCTGAACCCCTGGGTGGAATCGCTCTGGTGGAGTACAGGGTGAAAGGTGTGCAGGAGGGCTGGTGACATGGCTCAGTGGTCTAAAGCACTTAGAACAAGCTTAGCAAAGCACAGGGACCGTGGTTCAATCCCCCAGCACCACATGCCAGCTAGCCCCGCCCCCTGGTGGGCTGAGCTGGCCACACACACACACATACACACACATAAATAAAATTTAAAAAAAAAGGTGTGCGGGAGAGCCTGGGGTGCACTAGTGCCATAAAGTGCGACCATGCACTGCTACCCTTTGCCATCTCCCAGGCCGCCTTGGGCCCAGCAAAGCAAGGGTGATAGCTGGGCTCAGTAGGCTGCATAACATGCCCATCCTGGCGATGGTGGCAGCAGAACCTGAGGAGGTAGCTGGTCCCTAGGCAGAATGAGTAGCAGACCTTCAGGGAGAAGCCGCCAATCTCTTGTGAGGAAGAGAAGCTGAAGTCCTCACCACTCCCTAGTCAGAGAGAAAGAGGAATGTTGAGGAGCACCCACAGAGGGGACCAGGGCAGGGGCAGAACCCTGACACATCCAATGTGGAGCTCACCAGAGGGAGGACCCATGCCTGAGACAGGCACCAGGGCCTTTCCTGCCCAAATAGATCCTCAGCTGTGAGGCCTACGAGCTGGCTGCTTGAGGGCCCAGAGCCACACAGCCAGGCACTGCAGGCTCAGCAAGAAGAGCATCAGTTGGACCATGCCAGGCTGTGGGGGCAGCCCCACCACAACAAGAAAGGCAGCAGCAGAAATGGAAGTGCTGCTCACGAGAAGGCGCCCCAGCCTGGTGACCACAAGAAAGTAAGAGAGGTGCCTGTTGAAAGCAAACCAAGCTTAGTGCTCTCTAGCTCTCTTGTTGAGGACACTAACAGCTTTCATGGTGTAGTCATTCAATAAAGGGAGGACCCTGAAGCACACAGCCCACCACACAGTGGCATCTCTAACCCTTTAATGAAGGACCAGGTAGTCCCCATCTTCTGCCTGCACCGCCAGAGCACTTACCTGTTGGGACAGCACCACCTGATCACAGATATTCCCATCCATCATCCATCCAACACCAAATAGCACACAGTTCTTCCATATCAGCTGGTAGAGTACACTTGTGCCCATGGCACTGGGGGCTAAAGGTAAAGCCCTACATCATTGTCTTTGGCTCAGGAAATGGAAATTTCCTGAACAGCAAGCACATGAATTTACTTGTCCATGTATATGTGATTCTTAAGACCATATGATTTGTGTTTCTAACAGTGAGTTCTAGGTGGAGAAAGTCCAGCTAACTTCTAGGCATTTAGGGAAGCTAGGGCCTTCCTAAGTCTATTCCTGTACATGGAAAAAAAACTGAATTTCTCGTTCAAAATTCCATGGCTAATCGAAAAATTCAACAGTCCACCACAGCAGTCTCCTCAGAAACAGTATACCTGAAGACATGGCCTTCCAGTTCTTTGTATGGAAAAATGGCAGAAGGAGGTTTTCTTCTTGGTTTTTTTTTTTTTTTTTTTTTTTTTCTTTTTTTTTGTGTTCTTTTTCTGCTTTTGTTCTTGCCGGGCAAAAGTGTTATTTACTGTCTCATCTTCAGGTCATTTTTAGTTTGGCTTGAGTATCTGGGAATTGAACCACAGCATCCTGAGCCTGAATGCTTTGCTTAAGCAATAATTTAAACCACAGAGCTAATGGGCAGGCCCCCATTTGAAACACACATAATTCATTCCTTTATTATTAAGGGCCACAATGTGAGACACCTGCATGAGGCATGACTTCTCCATGTATATCTGATTCCTTCCACCATGTGATTTATATTTCTAACTGTGAATTCTTAATGGAGAAAGTCCAGAGTGTTTCTAGGTTATAGACAGTTTGGAAAGATTGGCTTTCCTAAGCCTGTTCCCCTTTACAGACCCCAACATGACTTCCTGTTCAAAATTCAACTGTGAAACCCAGTAATTCTTGATCACCACCATTCTAGTCTCTTCATAAAAAGTACACCTGAAGTAACAGATTCCCACTACTTTTTTTTTGCCTCAAGATTTCTTCAGGGCATTTCTGGTTTACTGTGAACATATGAATTCAGTATCACAGTATCCTGAGCCTGACAGCTTTGTTTAACCAGCCATTTAAACAACTGAGCTAATAGGCAGGCCCCAAATAGAAACACATGTTCTCATTCTTGTATTGTTAATGGCCACAATGCTAGACACCTGCGGGAGTCCTGACTTTTATATGTATATCTGATTCTTTCCACCATGTGAATTAAGTTTCTAAGTGTGAATTCTGAATAGAGAAAGTCCAGAGAAGTTCTAGGCAGTAGGGAAGATGGGCCTTCCTAAGCCTGTTCCCTTTACAGAAGCCTCCCACTGGACTTCTGATGCAAAATTCTACAGGGAAACACAGTAATTCATAGATCACCATCATGCCAGTCCCTTCAGAAAAAGTACACCTGAAATTTAAGACTCTCAGTTCTTTATATGGAAAAATGGCAGAACTTATTTATTTATTTATTTATTTATTTATTTATTTTGTCAGCCTGAAGATGCCTTGAGGGCATTTCTGGTTGGGCATGAGTATCTGGGTTCAAAGCACAGCATCCTGAGCCTGAATGCTTTGCTTAAGCAATAATTTAAACCACAGAGCTAAAGGGCAGGCCTCCATTAGAAGCACACCTACTTATCCCTTTATTGGTAAGGCTACCATTCGAGACACCTGCATGAGGCCTGACTTTCCATGTACATCTGATTCCTTCCACCATATGATTTATGTTTCTCACTGTGAATCCTTAATGGAGAATGTCCAGAGAGCTTTTAGTTTCTAGGCAGTTTGGGAAGATGGGCCTTCCTAAGCCTCTTCCTCTTTACAATCCAAACAGGACTTCTGGCTCAAAATTCAACTGGGAAACCTAGTAATTCTTAGATCAACACCATGCCAGTCTCTTCAGAAAAAGTATACCTGAAGTCTCAGACTCCCAGTTCTTTATGTGGAAAATGGCAGAGTGATTTTATTTATTTATTTATTTATTTTGTGGAAGCAAGATCCCTTCAAGGCATTTCTGATTTTCCATGAGTATATGGGTTCCATATCATAGCATCCTGACCCTGAGAGCTTCATTTAACCAGGCAGTTAAACAATTGAGGTAAAGGGCAGGCCACCATTAGAAACACATGTTCTCATCCTTGTATTGTTAATGGCTACAACGTGAGACACCTGCATGAAGCCTGACTTTTCCATGTATATCTTTCTACCATATGATTTAAGTTTCTAAGTGTGAATTCTGAGTGGAGAAAATCCAGATAGGTTCTAGGCAGTAGGGAAGATGGGCTTTCCTAAGCCCATTCACTTACAGCCACCCACAGGACTTCTGGTTCAAAATTCGACAGGGAAACACAGTAATTCATAGAAAACCATCATGCCACCCCCTTCAGAAAAAGTATACCTAAAGTTTCAGCCTCTCAGTTCTTAATATGGAAAAATGGCAAAGGGATTTTTTTTTTTAATCAGAAGATGCCTTGAGGGCACTTCTGGTTTGGCATGAGTATCTAGGTTTGAACCACAGCATCTTGAGCATGAGTGCTTTGTTGAAGCAGGCATTTAAACAACTGAGCTAATGAGCAGGCCCCCATTAGAAACACACCTACTTATCCCTATATTGGTAAGGGGCACAGTGTGAGACACCTGCGTGAGGCCTGACTTTCCATGTATATCTCATTTCTTCCAACTTGTGATTTATATTTCTAAATGTGAATTCTTAATGGAGAAAGTCCAGAGAGTTTCTAGGTTCTAGGCAGTTTGGAAGGTGGGCCTTCCTAAGCCTGTTCCCCTTTGCAGCCCCCAACAGGACTTCTGGTTCAAAATTTAACTGTGAAACCCAGTAATTCTTAGATCACCACCATGTCAGTCTCATCAGAAAAAGTATTCCTGAAGTCCCAGGCTCCCAGTTCTTTATATGGAGAAATGGCAGACCAATTTGTTTTTTTCCAGCTGCAAGATCCCTTCAGGGCATTTCTGGTTTTCCATGAGTATATGGGTTCCATATCACAGCTCCTAAGCCTGAGAGCTTTATTTAACCAGGCATTTAAACAACTGAGCTAATGGGCAGGCTCACATTAGAAATAAATGTTCCCATCCTTATATTGTTATTGGCCACAATGGGAGATATCTGCATGAAGCCTGACTTGTTATGAATGGAGAAAGTCCAGACAGGTTCTAAGCAGTAGGGAAGATGGGCCTTTCTAAGCCTGTTCGCTTACAACCCCCACCGGACTTCTGGTTCAAAATTCTACGGGGAAATGCAGTAATTCATAGATCACCATCATGCCAGTCCCTTCAGAAAAAGTATACCTGAAGTTTAAGGCTCTCAGTTCTTTACATGGAAAAATGGCAGAGGGATTTATTTATTTATTTATTTATTTATTTATTTATTTATTTATTTTTATTGGCAGTCTGACAACATCTTGAGGGCATTTCTGGTTTGGCATGAGTATCTGGGGGTCCAACCACAGCATCTTGAGCACGAGTGCTTTTGATATAGGGACATGAAATTTTCAACCTGGCCTGGATGAGTTTGTGTTCTCTAAAACTGAAGAATGAATTTTAGGAACAAATGGAGGTTGAGGGTAAAATTTTATTGGAAAGGAAAGCTTCTGTCAGAGAGGGACAGAAGGGGGGCCTGAGCGGGTTGCCCAGGAAGCTGTCTCAGGTTACTTTTATAGGACAAAATCATGCAGGGCTAAGGTAGAGACAAAGGGGTCTTGCTGAGGTGGATACAGGGTGGGACAAAACTATGGTCAACCAATGGGTAGCAAGTCACATAGCAAGCGGGCATGAATGTAAATCGGGACCTTATCTGGTGGCCTTCAGTTGATGATTCTTCCCAACTAATGAGAACTGCTAGATGATAACTTTAGGGAGCTCAGCATTTGTTTGATCTTTAGGTCTGGCTCACACCAGAAGCATCTCCCCAGTAAGATGTCTGGTCTTTGTTATCTCCTTTGAAGGCCTGATCCTGTCTAACTACCTATAATGTTTTTATCTAACTCAGGCTGCCTGCAACATCCCCCCCTCCAAAGAAGTAACCCGAACTGCTGTGAGGGGACCATGGGCAATGACTGCTTTGCCTTTTTTACGCTGAAAGGGGTCATAGTTGTTGATCAGCAGTCAGATGTACTCTTTACAGGCTCTATCTAAAGGCCCTCGATAGATAACAGGCTTTTTTTTTTTTTAGACGTATAGCTTTGATTCTGGAGGAAACAAAACCAAAAGAAACAATTAAGTATGTATGGGCCCAATAATAGTATCAACAGGATGATTATGAATATAGTCAACAAAGGTTTTTACCAGAAAGAGTTAGTAATGGCTTCTCAGGATGATAAAGACAAGGTCCAAGGGACTTAAAGTCAGACATATCATTGATTTGTTTTTTAATATTTTGAACAGCTACTTTGATATTTGCAGAAGGATCAGGAATGTATACACAACATTTAGTTTTTATAATTGTACAAGTATTCCTCTGTGTTGTTGTTAGTATATCTAGTCATCTGATTTTGGAGGGTGGCCTATTTTATTTTTTTGGTTAAAGGAGAGGGACCAGTTGTAGTATCATTTAAGACCCACTGAGTATAGCTGATTAAGGCCTCAATGTATTTTATGACCTCTTTTAACCCTAGAGAAGGGATAAAGATAGAGGCCAAGTGATCATACCAGTGAAACACACTTCTGGACCATTGATGTTGTAGGTGGAGTAAATTTTCAGGTTTGTCAATATTTTTGACACTCTTGTCTTATAACCAGGCAAATCCTAATGTGCATCTCCCTATCTATCTAGGGGGTAACCAGGGCCACAAATTGGTTTCAGAAGACCAACGAGTGCCATTGGGAACCTTTTATCTAAGGTCAAGATGATCACAATAGTTTGATGTAAACCAATATCCAGGCTGTAAGGCTATTGTATGTATACACTGGTTAGGGAAAGTCCATCTCAAGTATTTAGTGGAGTTAGGCCAATGAGAAAATGAGTGATTTTTTTGTTCCCAAAATAAGGGGAGCTTTTTGTTGAGGTGTTCTACAGTGGGGGTTAACCATAGATAATCATCCTATATTTGATAATAGTCATCTTGATATCTATGGTTGTTGGTCTTTAGGATAGGCATTTTATCTTGTAATAATGGCCTCATTAATGATTATAAAGAGTCTTTAGTGGCCTTGAGCGAAAACATTTGATTATGTCCAGGATCACCAAGAGTGTGATATATAGGCCATTTAGTTACTTTGTAATGCTGGGCTAAATGATAAACTTTTGAACTCTTTTGCGTCTCTTTAATATAGTCTTGTAGTTTATATCAGTCATCTCCTTGAAGTGGGGATACCCACCAAGAAAGTCCTGATGTACTTGACAAGGGGAGTAAACCACATATCTAACAAGAGGTTTGTTGTAATGACTCTGTATATTTTTGTGCTCACTTTAAAAAGGAGTTGTATCTTTTTCTAGGAAGCAAAATGATTAGTAAAAAGGCTAATAGCATTAGCACTTATCTGAGGACTTTGTGTTTTTCTTGAACAGGAATCTTAAGTCTTTTATGGGCTCACAGTAGTATTTAGATGATTGTTTGTTTTTAGTGGCAGATTTTGGTTCCCAGAGTTTGAGTCTGGTGTGATGTATCTAAGAGTCTTGACAGCTGCAGCAGTTGACAGAATCACTGTGTAATCTTTAGGGTGAAATATAGGACTTTTGGGGTTTTTTTAGGCCAAGCTTTTGTGAGCTGTTGAAGAGTTTGTTGAAATTTAGCCAATGAGGTGACATCTCTCAGTAAGTCATCTGTTTTTTTTTTATCAAAGAGAAAATCATTAGTGAGAAAAGGACATCTGTAAAGCATTTTAAAAGGACTGAGGCCTAGGATTTGAGGTGTATTTCTTAGTTTAATCAGAGCTAAAGGCAATAAGTGAGGCCACTGTAGACAGGTTTCCTGAGCCATTTTATGACGATGTCTCTTTAGGATTTTATTTACTTTTTTTTTTTAAGCTTTTTTGATGATTGTGGCCTCCATGCACAATGGAGGTGATAGTGAATACCCAGTGCTTGAGAGACATTTTGTGTGACTGTTGCTTTAGAGGAAGGTTTATTATCACTCTGTAAGCTCTTTGGAAGCTTAAAATCTAGGGATTTAAAATCATCCAAATCTAGGGATGATTTTTCAGACTAAGACTCTTACCATCTCTTGTGCTTTTTTTGTTTTGCAAGGGAAGGCTTTAACCCAGTTTGTGAAAGTATCCACCCAGACCAATAAATATTGAAGTCCCTTACTTTTTGGCATATGAGTAAAATCAAGATGTCAGTTTTCTCCAGGATACTTACCATGTCTCTGTATACCTGGAGGAACTATAGTTTGATTAAGGGAATTGTTTTTTGACAGAGCTCACATATCTTACTTACCTGTTTTATTGTCTGGGAAAGTTTTTTTTCAATGAATAGTTTTGAGGCCATTTGTTGGGTCTTGTATCTCCCCAAATGAAAGGTCTGGTGCAAAGACTTAATAATTTTTTATTGAATAGCACCAGGAAGGAACAACTTACCATTATTTGATTGTAGCCATCCAGATGGAAGGAACTGACACCCATGGGAGAGAGCCCATTTTATTTTTGACTGAGAATCTTAGGTCGTGTATGATCAAGGGGACCTTTTTAGATCAGCAAAGCCTGAAGAGGGGGCTCTCAAGCAGCCTTTTTTGTTGTTATATCTGCTAGTTGATTACCTTGAGATACTTTATCAATACCCCTCTGGTGTCCTTGACAGTGAATTACTGCCACTTTGGAAAGCATATATACAGATGACAAGACATCATCTATTTTTTTATGATATTTTATGGGAGATCCATTGGTAGTTAGATAATTTTTTTATATAGCTGTATGAACATGTAATACTAGAAAGGCATATCTTGAATCAGAATAAATGTTGACCCTTTGTCCTTTGTTAAGTTGTAGGGCTCTGGTCAGAGCTATAAGCTCTGCTAGCTGAGCACTAGTCTTAGGTGTAAGTGAGGAACTTTTAAGAGTCTGATGTAAAGTTACCACAGCATATCCTGTTTTTTTAATCTCATTTTTTTATGAAGGAGCTGTCATCACAGAAAAGAGTTAACTCAGAGTCCATAAGTGGAGTGTTTAATTAATCTTTTTTGGCTGTATATGTATGGAGAATTATCTGTTTACAACATGTCTGTTAACTTTAGTGTTTTTTTTTTCTGGTAAGAAGGTGGCAGGGTTTAAGGAGGAGCACTATCTTTATTTGGATAGCTGGTCCTTCTACAAGTAAAGCTTGGTATTTAAGAAGCTGAATGTTTGATAACCATAGGCTCCCTTTAGAAGAAGTCTGGCCACATTGTGAGGTGCATATATAGTAAGATCTTTGCCTAAAGTCAATTTGGATGCCTCTGGCACTAAGAGAGCTACAGCTGTCATAGCTCTAAGGCAAGTAGGCCATCCTTTTTTAAAAAAATATTTATTTATTTATTTATTTTATTTTGTGTGTTGTGG
>NW_004524881.1:1714172-1715085 GCF_000260255.1 Octodon degus
TTGTTCTAAGTAGGTGCTTTAGACCACTGAGCCATCTCACCAGCCCCAGGCCATCTTTTTGTTACAATGTCTAATTTATAACTCAGGTACCTTATAGGTTGTTGAGTGGGTCTCTGGTCCTGCGTGAGGACTCTCAAGGCCACATCTCATCTCTCATTGATATATAAATTGAAATGGTGCCCAATGCGTAGGCTTAGGGCTGGGGCATTTAGGAGGGCCTCTTTAAGCTTTTGAAATGCAGCCTGGGAGTCAGGCTCCCAGGTTAAAATATAGGTATCTGTCTTTTGGGTCTCTTTTATAACCTGATAGAGGGGTCATGTGATCTCCCCATATCCTGGTATCTAAAGGTGATAAAAGCCTGTGATTTTTAAGAATCCCATTAGTTGTTTTAGGGTCTTGGGCTGTGGGTAGGAAAGAATTGGGTTAATTTTTTTTTCTCAGTTTTTGGGTTTTCTTGGATATGTTGAGGCCTAAATATTTTACCTCAATACTGTAATGTTGTGCTTTAGGTTTTGAGACCTTATAACCTCTGCTAGGAAATTTAGCAGAGTGCAGGTGCCTTGAGTACAAAGCTCTTTTGAAGGAGCACATAGAAGTATATCATCTATATATTATAAAACTGTGACCTGGGAGAATGTAAAGCAGGCCAAGTCATGGGAAACACCTGCCCAGAAAGATGTGGACTATCTCTAAACCCTTGGGGGAGCACAGTCTAAGTTAATTGAGAGGCCTAGTCATGAGGATTTTTAAAAGCAAAAAGAAACTGGAAATCTTTATGTAAAGGAATAGAGAAAAAAGTATCTTTTAAATCTAACACTGGACTCTGCCCGACTGATTTAAGTTTGTACTTGGAAACCACAAAGTCCTCTCAGAGTCTTAGAGGGAATAGATATTGACTGCAAAAGAAAATCTG
>NW_004524881.1:1715658-1716248 GCF_000260255.1 Octodon degus
AGGAATGTGTAGAAGGAAAACCATCTCAATTATATCCTAGAGGTTATGAAAAGTATCAAATTATTTTTTCCCTAGTGACTCCTTTCACTGAAGTGTGATGGCTAGAAGGAAGGCCAGGATTGAAAAGAAGGACTGAGAAACATGTACCTGTGTCCAGCAATAAGCTGTTTTATTGGTTTTTTTCCCTATAGTCATGATTACCCTGGGCTCCGCTGTGTAGATGACAGTCTGGCCAGAGGAAGAGGGCAGTGAGTGCCCTGGGGCCCTTTAGTCCTGCTGGACCAACTGGAGGGATGGGTCTGAATTCTGAGGCCTTTGCTTCAGAAGGCAAGCCAACCCCCAGTGATCACGTTTGTATTTAGGACATGGCCCAGGGGGCCTCCTAGGGCAGTATTTTTTTTAATGTGGCCTGGCTTATGACACCAGTAACAGGTGTGTATAATCTCTGAGTTACTCTTGGAGCCCTGAGAATCAGACTTAGGGTCTGTTTTTTTTAAAGCTGCAACAGGGGCTGGTGAGATGGCTCAGTGGTCTAAAGCACCTACTTAGAACAAGCTTGAGCAAAGCAAAGCACAGGGACCACGGTTCAA
>NW_004524881.1:1716408-1723047 GCF_000260255.1 Octodon degus
TCCCAGTTATAAAATACTGAGGAGGCAGCCTTTACTAACACATGAAGTGAGCTATCAGGAGTGAAAGCCATCTTTTGTAACTTTTTTTTTAATATCAGGGGCTGACTGAGTAATGAACTTATCTTTAAGAATAACTTGTTTCTCTATTGAATTAGGAGCTAGAGAAGTATGTTTTATTAATGTCTCTTGCAGATGATCTAAAAAAGCAGAAGGGTGGTTTTTTTTTTTGTTGTTGTTGATAGTTTAGAATAATTGAATGGCTTAGATTTTTATCCCTTTTAGACCTTTAAGAACACATGTATGAAAGTGACTTCTACTTTAATCTCCCACATGGCTGCTAGGCCAGAAGGGATCCTGGATAGGGACTGCTTGGGCTCCAGTGGGAATGGGTGGGTCCCCTGGCTGTCTTTTTTCTGGTCCTCTGAAATTGACAAGATAATATTTATCTTCAAATGTAGTAGCAGCCTGTAAGGCTGCCTGTTTTTTGGTAGAAGTCAAAGTTTGGTTTAGAATCAACAATACCTCCTTTTAATCTAGTTTATAAGTATGAGTGAGGCCTCTAAAGACCTCAATATACTTATCAGGATCATCTAAAAAATTTTAAAGATCTGACTATCTGTTTTAGGTCACTAAGAGAAAAAGGTATATGCACTCTGGAAGTTCTAAATTGTTCATTTATCTCTTGCTTAACTGCAGTTAAGGATGGGTGTAGCCCTGTAGAAGGCTGGATTATAGCTGGTCTAGAAGCCCCATTTGTAAACTAGAAGGGCAGGCAGGGGAGACCTTACTTTTAATAATGGTGGGTGAGGTTATGATTATAGCTGTCTTGGCCTCAGGCTCCAGAGGTTGGGGAGCAGCCTCAGGCTCTGGAGTACTGAAGGTCTTAGGATCCTGAGGTTTCTGGTCTCTCTGTGGCTCATGTCTATATTTTAAAACCAAATGAGGTCTATTTCTTAATGTAAAAAATACCTGAACATAAGGCATTTTTGACCATTTTTTTGCAATACCTTTTTAGTTGTAAAATGGTATCATAGTTGATATTTTTTTTTACTCCATTTTGGCTCTAGTGGGTATGCAGGCCATGCACATGTGCAGAAAAATATTAAACAGCTTTTTCTTTTTTGTTGTTTTTTGTTTTTGGTGGAACTGGGGATTGAACTGTGGCCTTTGCCCTTGCTAGGGAAGCGCTTATTCCACTGAGCCATCTCCCCAGCCCCTCAGCTTTTTCTTAACATATATGGATCAAACATCTTCTAGTGCTTAATGATGTACTCTAAAGGGGTAAGTGACTTTGACTGTGAGATTTCCATATCTGGAATACAATAAGAAATTAACACTTAGGGCAGGTCCCCTCTTTATTTCTAATTGATTTTCTCCCTCAAGGCGTCCCTTGAGTAACCCTCTCTAGAGCAAGTGGATGCTTGTGTTGGAGAGAAGGGAGACAAGATCCCACCAGCCTATCTACCCTTGAACTGGTGTGGACTCATCTCCTGAACACGTCTCACAAACCCTTTACTTATTCTTACTGACCATTTGTGAGTTAACAGCTATAATTAGTCTGGTGTTAGCAATGTGTATAGAAGGAAGCACAACCATGGCACAAAAGGTCAATTAGAAGGGAGCAATTCTCAGGCTATAAAGATCACTCCTAGAGACTGATGGAAGAATTGACTGGAAAACTTGACACCGTGCACTGAATCAAGTCTAAGTGCCTGGTTCCATCTGATCACCTAGGTAAACATTTTTAGCAAGTAGACAAGATTTAACCTCAGAGCTCACAGGGGAAACATAGTTATCATCTAGCAATCACATTTTACATGTTGGTAAAGACAATATAGCTGGCAAGCATCTTACTCTTAGTTAACACATAAGGCACAGATATAAATCACTTTCCCCTAATAGCCACTGCAGAATGTAAACTATTGTAAGCTGCCTCAGCCTGATTTATGAAGGAGTGACTCATTAAGTAGTTCTACTGAAAATCTCAAGTAGAATTCCTAGTTTACTAGAAAAAAGGGAGAAAAAGTACAATAGGTAAGTGGAGATCTTTCAGTGGTCAGGAGTCAGTTTCCACCAAGGAAACTTTAGGTTTGGTGCCTTTTTCCCTCAGGCATTCTTGGTTATTTTGGCCCATACAACCAGAGATATCTCCAGAAAGGAATTCAGCAGTTTCTCTGGTCCACATTTTATCAGCCATAGGCTTTAATGGGGATTGACCAAAGAACAGCTGGGGAAACCTGTCCTCTGCTTTAAAGAGTGAAAGCTATTCTAAGAGCATTTACTAGCTGGCAGAGTATTTGTCTAAGTACTTTAAGAGATAGTTAAAAGCTTGAACAAAATCACAGCATTCTTCAGAAAAAGGCTTTAAAGTCCATAACTTATCTCTTACACACTTAAATAATTAGACCTAGGAGAAAAGGTTGAATCCTCCCTCATACTAAACGTGTTTTGGTCCTATAAGTGCATTGCTTTTGGAGATAGTTCCTTCTGGTGTCACCCAGAAGTCAATTTTTTTTCACTGTGTTTCAGGTTTAGCCCCTAAAGGAGACCTGCCCAGAACACTAAGCTGGGACATGGCTTTTCTATGTGTTTTCCTGGATGGGTATAGTCCTTTTTGTCTCATCTGACCCAGAGATGGTGTATGTGTCCTTTTTCTAAAATGACTTTTTTTGTCTTCGGCATTAACAAATGCTCCTTTTTTAAGGGCTTCACTTAGTTGGAACAGTTATAGATTTCCTAATTTTACATGTCTTTAAGAAGGAAAGTACAAAGATGTAGGAAAATTAAGAGTAAAGTCAAACCAAGGAAACTGAAACAGAGCAGACCTGACATTCCCTCTAGCATGTAGAGGGGGATCAGAACCAGTCTATCTCAGTGAAACCTGTCCTCCAAGTCTTTAAGAATGGTTGCTGACCTAATGTCATTTAACTGGCAAAAGAAGTCCCATTTTTTATATACAAGCATGCATATTTCTAAGTCCAAGCTGGCTAAAAGTCCCATTTTACAGAAGTTTACATAAAGTATCCTAGGAGGCTTACTAACTTTGCTCTCTCTAGCACTATTGTTTAGAGTCAAGCAAGGAATTTCAGTACATTTAGCATCTAGTTCAAATGCAACATGTACAAGTACAAAATAGTCATAAAATGTGCTTTTAGAGAAATATCATAACCTTGTAACATTTCCATGTTTTAACTTAGATTTCCCAACAACATTTTGACCAACATTTTAACAAAACCATGTAAAAGAAAAAGCATAAGAAATTGCAAGAAATTTTAACAGAATTGTATGAAACAGAACTGCATGAGGCAGGGGTCAGGGAGAATAAGTGCTCAGTGGAATAAGTGCTTCCCTGGCAAGCACAAGGGCCTGAGTTCAATCCCCGGTTCTGAAAAAAAAAATTGGGGCTGGGGAGATAGCTCAGGGGAATAAGTGCTCACCTAGCAAGTGCAAAGTCCTGAGTTCGATCCCTAGTACCACATACAGAAAAAAAAAAAAAAAGAACTGCGTGAGGCAAAGCATGAAAAATTACAACCAATGGGCAAAGACATATTAACATTTGAAGCATAAAATTTTGTTACGTAAGCAAGTCCCAATCCAGAATTTATGAAAGAAAATCAAACTCATATCTCCATCCCATGATCTTGGTGGAACCTCCAAATGATATAGGGACATGAAATTTTCAACCTGGCCTGGATGAGTTTGTGTTCTCTAAAACTGAAGAATGAATTTTAGGAAAAAATGGAGGTTGAGGGTAAAACTTTATTGGAAAGGAAAGCTTCTGTCAGAAAGGGACAGAAGGGGGCCTGAGCGGGTTGCCCAGGAAACTGTCTCTTTCAGGTTAATTTTATAGGACAAAATCATGCAGGGCTAAGGTAGAGACAAAGGGGTCTCACTTAGGCAGATGCAGGGAGGGACAAAACTATGGTCAACCAATGGGATTACAAGCACCATTGCTCAGGTAAAATTTATTAAGCCTAGGACCAAATGGGGTAGCAGGTCACATAACAAGTGGACATAAATATAAATCAAAACCTTATCTGGTGACCTTCAGTCAATGATTCTTCCCAACTAGCAAAAATCTTAGATGCCAACTTTAGGGAGGTCAATATTTGCTTAAACTTTAGGTCTGGCTCACACCAAGAACATCCTCCCAGTAAAGTGTTTGGTCTTTGTTATCTCCTTTGAAGGCCTGATCCTGTCTAACTACCTATAATATTTTTATCTAACTCAGGTTGCCTACAACACTTTGTTTAATCAGACACTTAAACAACTGAGCTAATGGGAAGACCCCCATTAGAAAAATATGTTCTTATTCCTTTATTGGTAAAGGCACAATTTGAGAAAACTGCATGAGGCCTGACTTCTCCATGTTTATCTGATTCCTTCTACTGTATGATTTATGTTTCTAAATGTGAATTCTTTTTTTTCTTCAAAAATTAAGTGAATTTTATTTTAAAGAAATTTCATGTGATTTAATTAGGGCCATTTTAATGAGGCTGTCTTCAGAGTAGGCCTTTTCAAAAGAACTGAAGCTTACTCCAGCCATCCCATCTGCCTTGCCACAATTCTTCTATCTCCACTTGAATTATGGACAGTGACAACTGTGGTCTTTATCTAATTTCGTCCAGCAATTCATTTTTGGAGCATTTATGGTAGATGGATCTGCCTTAGTCTGACACCTTCTCTACACATGCATTAAGTTCATTCATCTCCTAATCTATTCATAGTAGTACAGGCTGCTAGGATATGCAATTAATTATTACATTTAAACAAACATGGTCCAACACAGTTAAGACGTATCTTCAACTCCAGGCCCATGTTCAAACAGAACCTTTAAGAATAAAAGGTATCTTCTTGTACCACCACCTTCTTTGACATTCATGTTTATGTCCTTTTCAGATCTTTCTGCCCTCTGTCTGTTATTTCTGGCCTTAGAAACTCTTTGTAAACAAAGCAGCTTCTTTATTCTTCTCTCTTGGTAAACACACATTCATCTTGCTTGGAAATTCAGAATTTATAATGAAACAACTCTCCTCTACTAACTTGATATCACATGCATCATGTTCAAGATGTGTTGTCTCATCTTCTGCTCCTGATTCTTCAATAGGAGACATGGAGCCATCATCATCCAAGTATTTGTATCTACGACTATCAAGGTCATCTTTTTCTAAATCTTCACCAACATTCATTTGTTTCAATGATTCCTTAAGGTGGTGTTCGTACTTCAGTTTTTCAATATAGTTAAAAAATCCTCTTGCAACAGCTTGCTCAAAACTTAAAATTTTCCCCCAAGGTAATGGTTTCCTTCCATCCTCACACTGTAAAATTGGAAACGTTACGTCCTTTTTCTTTGATTTGTTTTTTATCTATGTTTGATCTCCTAGTGTTTTTCTTTCCTTTTGGTCTTCCTCTTGGTGTTAATTTTGGCTATATTTCCTCTTCTTACATTTCTTCTTTTTCTTGAATCTTTCAAAAATAGCCTCCAAAGTCAATGGTCTTGGTTCTATGGATGAGTCACTTGATGCATCTGTTTGAATATTCTCAGGTATATGAACAAATTTCCTCACAGGTTTTCTTTGAGTCCATTTAGGTAAGGAAGGTACACATTGTGTTTTAAATAAGCTGCTACCAGATGAAGAGCTATCAGTTTGATTTTCAATTTCTACAGCTGCATCAGATGTCATATAGTTAACAGGATCCATTCCTGATTTTTCCATCACTTTTTCTTGGTCTTAAAGAATTTCTTCTTCTATTGCGCCACTGGAAAGCCTAAATGTGAATTCTTAATGGAGAAAGTCCAGAGAGCTTCAAGGTTCTAGACAGTTTGGGAAGATGGGCCTTACTACCCCTATTTGCCTTTACAGCCCCCAACAGAATTTCCAGTTTAAAATTCAACTGGGAAACCCAGTAATTCATATATCACCATCATGTCAGTTCCTTCAGAAGAGGTATGCCTAAAGTTTCATCCTTCCAGTTCTTTATATGGAAAAATGGTAGAAGGAATTTTTTTGTTGTTGGAGGCCTGAAGATGCCTTGAGTATATTTTTTGTTTGGTGTGAGTATCTGGGTTCCAACCACAGCATCGTGAGCATGAATGCTTTGTTTAAGTAGGCACTTAAACAACTGAGCTAATGGGCAGGCCCCCATTAGAAACACACATTTTTATTTCATTATTGGTAAGGGCACTATTTGAGACACCTGCATGAGCCTGGACATCTCCAAATGTATCTGACTCATTATACTGTATGATTTATGTTTCTAACTATGAGTTCTTTTTCTTTTTCTTTTTAAAAATTTTTTCCATAATTTTATTGATAAACAAATAGCAATGAGACACTTTCAAATCAAATTGGTAGGACAATTTCAATAATTAACACATTGCATACATTCTTCTAGTTGTTAATTGCTTACAAGATGCAGACATGATATCCTATTTACAAACACCATTAGAACAAATCACTCTATTTATTAAGAGAATGTAACTATATATCTATCCTAATCACTTTGAATACACAGATACAAAATGAACATTCATCTGTATACTTTTTTTTTGTTAAGTTCCGTTATTTGAATATTATAGGTGTGTAAACTCAGCAAAATATTCTAAAAGAGTCCAGTAGCCCATAATAGCATTGGGTC